>NC_072487.1:63726334-64032243 GCF_027574615.1 Eptesicus fuscus | reverse complement strand
GGGACTGATCATGTTGTTCCTTGAGCTGGGTAATAGTTACACGGTTATGTCCACTTACTCATCACACATGGGACTTTTCCATGTCTATGTTAAAAACAAAAATGGCCAGGGACCTTCCTGCTGAAAGCTGCCTTCTCTGGGGCATTCTGTCTTCCCCTGACACTGGCTCAAGGGCCACAGGATAATGGACAGCCCTGCCTTTTCCTTCACTTGTGTTCCCTGCCCCAATACCAAGCACCACCAAGCACCTCACTAGGGGTTCAGGGAAGATCTGTTGCATTAATCCATCCATGAATCTGGACTTAAGGTCAATGCAATAGGAAAGATAACAGAGTTTGGAGGATAAGGAGCTGGGCTAAGATAAACTGGTCCTTTTGACGAGCGAGCGCGGATCATGGGTCAGATGGGTCTCCCATTTTTTCAGTTTATAAAGCAGCCTCTCCTTTTCTGAGTGATCCTCGGGATCCCCCACTGGTGGTCAGGGAGCAAGGGAGGCTCTGGCAGCCTCGGTGACTTGCTCACTGTCACCAGCTGTGGGTCTGGCATTGCTCTTTCCCTCAGCTGCGTCCAGGGGACATTCTAGAGGCTGTTCTAGTGGACTCCAGGCTGTTTAACCACAGCTGGACAGAGCCTGCAAACTGGAAGGCAGTAAATTGAACTAGAGTATCCAACCTGATCTTCCTCCTTCCCTGACATACTCTCATGCTCAGATTCCCCAAAAAGGAGCACACACTTTTGGCTATTCCTTAAGTGAGAGGCAGAGAACCACAGCAAATGAGCCTTGGCCATATAGCTCTGCTGATAAAAGGAGGCCAGAGGCTGTCCAGGTAAGAGCTTAGCAAGGTGCCTGGCAGGGCTGACTAATCTCATCATTCTAACCTTATCATTCGATGGGTCACTAAGGCCCCCTCCAGTCTAAACAGCCATGGATCTGGATCTGTCAGATAGCAACCAGCACGCAGTATCTGCCCATCTGCCAGACCCCGAGTCAAACAAGTGCAGGGCCTGGGAGTTGCGACCAAGGAGGCTACGGCCTGGGTGGGGACACCCTGGCTTGCATCCCAAACAACCTCTTGTTGGGGAAAATGAAGTCAAGATCCCCACCTTGCTTACCTGTGAGGATACGAGGATTAGCTGTTCTTGGCAAAGAACACTACAGACCAAACGTTGTAGGCTGTCGCTATTTGTTTAATCCTAAACATGTTTAGGGCAGCCACAAAGGACACGTTGGCTGATGCTTGCCTGTGACAGAACAGTTTGGTTGGTTTCCTCCTCTGTGTCGGGGATAACCATCATCCCCACCTCTCGAGGTGGATGAGCGGTGGTAGATGCGATGCTTACAAGCAGATACCCTGAGGCCAGGCTGGCTGGATTTGCGTCCCCAGCTCTGCCTCTTATGCTATGCAATCCTGGGTAACTTAACTTTTCGGTGCCTCTGTTTCTATATCTGAAGCCAGGAGCCAGGTTGCAGTGGGTCAGGGAATGAACCTCGGGTGAGGCAGTGATGTCAGTAAGTGTAAGGACCCCTTTCTTACCAGAGGGTGACAGCCAGAGAGGTCCTAGAGGAAAAGGCAGATGACTCCGGAGTACACTGCGGGCAGTGGGAATGCCTTGATGAGACAGAGTCAAGGAGAGAAGGGCTTTGGAGATTCAGAGGAGGGAAAGGACAGGGAGGAAGAGCAACCCTTTGGGGGAGGATGGAGGGGTTCCCCTAAGACGGGCAGAAGGTGCTTCCCCTTGTGCAAAACAGAAAGATACAGAATGGGAGGGTTGGTGATAAGTTTGGGGGACAAAGTAGGCAGTTGACAAGTTCTAATTCAGAGCTGTTGAAGTATGAAGACAAAGTGGGTGGGGTGTGCAGGTGGCAGAGAAGCTGGGGGGCGTGCAGAATCGTCACCAGGAGCCTTGAATCCCCACTGTGCTGAGGTATCTGCATCTCATGCTGATGGTGCTGGGACTCCTTCAGTGATATCAGGCCAGGGTAATGACACGATTTGCTTTATTGAGAAGAATTAGGTGACTGCAGGCTGAGTGTGGGTGGGAGAAGGAAAATCTCCAGCCAAGGAAGCCAGCCAGGGGACTGCTGGCTGATGTCCAGGTGAAGGAGTGGAGACCTGAACCCAGGGACTGAGATGGGAAACAGCAGCATTGAGAGAAATGAAGGAAGGGGCATCTTGAGACCTGGGGTTACATGAAATCAATTATCTTTCCAACTTGGCATCAATGCCACCTTCTTGGTGAGAACTTCCTGGATTTAAAATGCCTTTCCTTTTGTAGTTTACTTATTTACATTTTAAATTTCTTTCTTCCTCTACCAGAATGTCCATGCCATGGGCGGATACTTTCGTATGTTTTGTACCACGTGAAAGTACCTATTATAGCACCTGGCTTTCATACATCTCTGTAGGCTAAATGCATGCCTAGTACAGTGCTTGGCACCCAAGCGTTCAGTACATTTGACCTACTTTTAAAATTGACGGCAATAATGATATCAACAATAATAGTGAGCAGCGGGATCAAGGGAGTGAAACAGATAAGAGTCCAGTCCAATGCTACTCAAAGTGTGGCTCGTGAACGCATCACCTGGGAGCCTGAGAAATACAGAGATCAAGCCCACCCAGCCCCAACCAATCAGACCGCGCAGGGAAGGCCCAGGAATCTGTGTCTGCCGAGGTCTCCCAAAGCTCACTGAAGTTTGCCCAACTGCCTGGGCTGGTTACCAGGTTTCTGATTGAAGTGGGAGAGTGGATGGCGTTGCTGTTAACTGGAAAATGGAGTGGAAGGAATTGGAAGTGGGGGAAAGCTGATGAGTTTCTTTCTACATGTGTTGAGTTTGAAGAACCTGCTGAGGCCAGTCAGCTCAGCAAAGACATCCTAGAGAGACAACATCCAGGGTGGAGCCCGATTTGGAAGGTGCCAGCAGAAGGCAAGAGTGGGCAGGTCTGATGTGTGCTGACTGAGGGCAAAGCGGGGCGTCCTTAATGGGCACCTCCCTGAAACCTGAGTGAGTGGGACAGCCCAGAAGCAGGAGAACCAGAACAAAAGTGCGAAGACTAGAAAGGCTGCCAGGACACAGCGTGAGGGCTGCAGGGCAGAGTTGGGTAAGCTGCGCTTTGGTCCAGTCTAGGTTCTGAGCTTGCCTTCCTGCCCCCGCAGTGCTCTTATCAGACCGCTTGTGGCCCTATTTGCCTATGGAAGAGAGAAGGAGGCCTAGACATGTGCTGGCAAGGGTGCAGTGATCTAAGAACCCCAAGGACTGCCAGGCAAACAGAGGTGTGGCACACACAGAAGTTCTATTCCCTGCTCTGCCACCAGCCCCAGGTGGCTCTCTGCTACGCCTGGTTGATTCCCACCAGCCCCCTCTGTTGGATGGAACGGTTGAACTGGTGTGTCTTACTCTGCATTGTATCCCAGTTCTGGGGTTCATATCACCTTTCTTTTTTTTAAATTTCTTCATTGATTAAGGTGTCACATATTTGTCCTCATCCCCCCATTCCCATCCCACACCCCTCCCCACGGATGCCCCAACCCCCTGTTGACCTTAACCATTGGTTAGGCTCGTATGCATGCATACAAGTCCTTTGTTTGATCTCCCCCCCCTCCCCCCACCCTCCCCTATCCTCCCTCTGAGGCCTGATAGTCCGATCGATGCCTCCTTGTTTCTGGTTCTGTTCTTGTTCATCAGTCTATGTTGTTCATCATTTCCCCTACATGAGCGAGATCATGTGTCACTAGAGATATACTTATAAGAACTGAATGTGAGACGAGCAATAATAGTTATGCTGACAAGCAAATGAATCAGTCTGTAGTGAGTTTCTTTCTGCACCAACAGTTCTTTTGAGACCCAATATCAATGTCCACCAGTTCCTTATGTGTACATGTCGGCACTGACCCCTCAGCTCTGAATGGTGGACAAATGGTGGTAATGCAGGTCCGACTCCCTCTGGTTTGGTCTTGGCCGGACCCAGGGGCACGGCTTCACCCGGACTCAGGGGCACGTGGCCTCACCCAGACCCAGGGGGCGCGTGGCCTCACCTGGACTGAGGTGCGCACGGCCTCACCCAGACCCGGGACCCAGCCTCACCCGGACCCAGGGGCGTGAGGCCTCTCCCAGACCCAGGGGCGTGTGGCCTCACCCAGACCCAGGACCCAGCCTCACCCAAATCCAGGGGCACACAGCCTCACCCGGACCCGGGATCCAGCTTCACCCGGACCCAGGGACGCAAGGCCTCACCCGGACCCAGGGGTGCGTGGCCTCTCCCAGACCCAGGGGTGCATGGCCTCACCCAGACCCAGTCATATCACCTTTCACACCCAGCCACAGACTCCAGGCGGAGACCCCCTGCAGAGGAGCTGTTGGTGTTTCCTGAGCCGCAGGCACGTGATGAGGCTCTTGTGGAGAAGTCAGGAGAGGAGAGCATGGCTTTGGGTGGAGACCAGAAGGACTGCCTAATCCAAGGCTTACCCAGCTACCATCAGAACTGCTGAGAGTCAAGTTCTAAAGAAGCCTTCTCCTCCCCAGCTAAAAGGCCTGGAGCTAGCCAGGGGCATTTCACATGGGGGAAATGAAAGTTTTCAGGCTGTTTCCTGTCCTCCCTCCCAGAGGCAGGTTCAGGCTCTCAAGGGGCCAGCTCTCAGTCCCTGCCCCCATCTGGCTGGCCAATGGCACAGTCTTCTGGGTTCAAATCCTATTGCCCCTACTTTCTTGCTGTGTGACCCTGGATAAATCATTTCATTCTCTCTGAGCCTCTGTTTACTTATCTGTGAACCGGGGAGAATAATTCCTTCTCCTTGAGTTGTTGAAAGGATGACCAATAACATCTATAAAGTGTCTAGCACCTACTAGGAACTTAGAAAGAAGCAACCTGTATTATTATCACTGGTGCCTAAGAGACGGGACTGTCTCCACCTCCTCATGGGGCAGGATGCAGGCTCCCACAGAAGTTAGAGATAGGCCGGGGTGTTGGCGAAATGCATGACCTTGGGCAATCACTTAAGTCTTCTGGGCTCTGTAAAATGAGAATAACAATGCCTCTCTCTTAGACCAAGGTAAATGAGATGGTCACATAAAGTGCTTGGCATGGGGCCTGGTATTGGAGCAAGTAGCCCATAAATTGTAGCTATTCAATTCCCATTAATGATTATTCCAGAACTCTCCACCTCACAGGCTCTGGCACCACTTTTCTGTGTCCACAAAGAGTGCACTATGTTCCCGTCTCCTTTATACAAGGTGTTTTCAAATCCTCCTGCCAGCTGGAGCCCCTACAACCACCTGTGAGGCAGGGTGGGTGCTCCTCGTACCACGTGCACAGGAGTCCGGTGACGTGCCCGAGGTGACTTAGCTGGGGACTGTAGCCACGAATTTCTCCAACCGCCTCCTGCCCCACAGAAAATCTGCACGTCACTGATTCAGAGTTGAAGGGTGTAATATGTTAATTTGTTTATTCATTCATTCATTCAATAAATATGTCTTTAATATAGGCACCTATCATGTGCCAGGCACCGTTCAGACTACTAGGTCCACAAGGATCGGCCAATATGGCCTCTAGTGGGAAGCTGAGCCCAGAACACAACTTTCCCGCGACCAAACGCATGCAAACTGGGGTGAATGTCCTGTGACCCCCAAACATTCAGGCGTTCCCTACTCTAAGCTCCATGGACTTCTGGAGGACTCAGAGGGCAGCCGCACATGCCACCTTGCCCATGTGGCTGGAGGTCACTCTCCTCTCAAGCATGTCCTCAGTCTTCTGAATGGCTTCATGTTACAGATGAGAAAACTGAGGCACCAAGGAAGGGAAATGACCTATCCAGGCCACTCAGCAATGACAGGAGGAGCCCGAGACGGGTGTCCAGGTATGACATCTCTCCCGGACAAGTTGCCTCTTAACCACAGCACAGGAAACTGATGAGCGCAGGGACAGGGCTGGGCGCCTGCAGTCAACGGTCTTCTTCCAGAGTTCCCTTATCTGGACCCACCTGAAAACCCTCCAGAAGCAACTGCCAGGGTGGCCACATGACTTCCCTTCCCCACCCACACTGCTCTTGAATGAGTTGGGGAATGCCACAGCAAAAAGGTGAGCATTGTGTGTGGACTGCAGATATTCAATTCAGAAAGAACATCCCTCACTCGAACACAGACATAAAATAGCTCAGAAATGGAGTAAAAACACCAAAATATGTGCCCCACTTAGGAAACATCACACGGGTCTGTTCTGGAAAATGTAGTGTGGAAACCCTGATTGGACCCCATTGCCTCTGCCTTCCCCATGGGTCTAGCACCTAGAGCTCTTGGCAGTATCACCTGCTCTCTTTTCATGGCTGCTGCATTCTTTGCTGAGACACTGGCAGTTGTAGGTGCCTTATTGTTCCTCTGCTGAGCACTTGGGGCTGAGAGGTGGCTTTGGACTTTCTCCTCTCTCCATGCGGTTTCTCGGCAGTCAGTGGAAAACCTAGAGACTGTTTTGTCTGTGCAACCAGGTTGGTGACTGCAGCAGCTTGCCGAGTTGATGTTAGCATGCTAAGCACAGGGGGAATACTCTACCTGGGGTACTCCTAATGTACTACCACACATTTCCGGCTCTCCACCTTCACAGGAGGGTGTCATTTCTTGGTTTCCTTGTGGTTGGATAGGACCACGTGACTAGCATTTCATTGCCAGTGAAAGACCTTCTAGGGCTCTCTTTCTCTCTGCCATGGAGTACATTCAAGAAGGTGATTGCTGCTTTCCTTTCGCCGCTGCGGCAGCAGCCATGAGTATGCTCAGGCTTCAGAAGAGGCTTGCCTCCAGCGTCCTCCGCTGTGGCAAAAAGAAGGTCTGGTTGGACCCCAATGAGACCAATGAAATCGCCAATGCCAACTCCTGGCAGCAGATTCGGAAGCTGATCAAAGATGGGCTGATCATACGAAAACCTGTGACTGTCCATTCCCGGGCTCGATGCCGGAAAAACACCTTCGCCCACAGGAAGGGCAGGCATATGGGCATAGGTAAACGAATGCTCGAATGCCTGAGAAAGTAACCTGGATGAGGAGGATGAGAATTCTTCGCCGGCTGCTCAGAAGATACCGCGAATCTAAGAAGATTGACCGCCACATGTACCACAGCCTGTACCTCAAAGTGAAGGGTAACGTGTTCAAAAACAAGCGGGTTCTCATGGACCACATCCACAAGCTGAAGGCAGACAAGGCTCGCAAGAAGCTTCTGGCTGACCAGGCCGAGGCCCGCAGGTCTAAGACCAAGGAAGCCTGCAAGCGCCGTGAAGAGCGGCTCCAGGCCAAGGAGGAGGAGATCATCAAGATTCTGTCCAAGGAGGAAGAGACCAAGAAATAAAGCTTCCCCTCTCTTACCTGTACACCTGTACATAGTGGCCTTGGCAATTACATGGTTCAGTCATTTAATAAAAGTAGCCTTCATCTACCAAAAAAAAAAAAAAAAAAGAAGGTGATTGCTCCATCAGCCTGGCTCCTTAAATGAAGACCACAGCCCCCAGGTGATCCAGGATGCTCATATTAATTATAATCAGAAATGAACTTTTGTGGATTTGCCCTCTAAGATTTAGGGGTTGTTTGTTAATGCAGCATAACCTACTCCATCCATCTTACACAGAGTAGCATATTCTCTAGATATTAGTCTACCCACTTCCCTATAAAACCTTTACCCTCCTCATCATGAGAGCCCTGCAAGAATAAAGGAAAGTGAAGTAGAGGCAAGAACACTTTCCCATTGTCCTGTAGAATTGTTTTCTCCTTAAGTCCCAAAGATGGGTGAACATTCAGTCACATTTTAAAGGAGTGAGAAGGAAGTTCAGAGTGTTGTTCTCTCTGGCCTCACTTTTCCTATGAAATAGGAAGCTAGGTGATGCATGATGAGAGCAGGTGGGGCTAGCAGCCTGAGAGCCACCCAGGTGAGGAGCAGATGCCATGAGCACTGAGAGACAAGAGACGAGGACACTGACCAGGGACCAGGACACAGGGTGCCAAGCAGCCCTGCGACCCTGCTGAGGTTGTAACAGAGCAGCTACACAATCCCATTCAGCATCCCAGGGACAGTGGCAGAGATGGCAATCCGCTGGATTCATTGGCAGTTAGGGACTGACTTGTGGAGGGGAGGTGCAGAAAGTGAAGGATGGAGATATGGCTAATTAGGGACATATGATTTAACTGGCTGATGGAAGGGAAGGAGGTGTAGCTCACAGTGTCCCTGTCAAGTAGATTCTACCAGAGTCCCCATTTTACAGGGGAGAAAGCTGAGGCTCAGAGAGGGGATATCTCTTTCCCATGCTCAGATTGCTAAGGTCTGACCCAAGTCGGGCTGACACAAAAGCATGGTGCACTCTTAGCCAGAAGCCATTTCACTCTCTCTAGCCCTTCATCAGGCTGTAGTCCTACACCTTTCATTCTATCTTTAATTGTGAACTCCTGAAGAGCAGAAATCTATACCTTTAATAATAATAATAATAATAATAATAATAATAACAACAACAACAACAACAACAGCAGCAGCAGCAGCAAGTGCTACCATTTATTGAACGCTTACTACATGCCAGGACATGTTCTAAGCACTTTACACTCATTATTCAAGTCTCACTAAACTCTGTGAGGTAAGTACTGGAATCATCCCCATTTTACAGATGAGGAAGCAACTCAGTTTGAGCTGAAATTATAGTGAACATTATAACTATATAGTTCAATATGACTCATTTCCCCATTTTATTTTTCCCATTTTATTTTTCCATTTTGAAACATTCTCAGAAGGGGTCTGTCTGCAGGCTTCATCAGATGTGAAAGGAGTCCACAGCACTATGAAGGGTAGGCACCCCTGTGGAGGCAAGTGCTAGGGTTCCAGGGGCAGGATTCTGTCTCACATCTATGCCACAGAACCCGGAGCTCCTGGCTGGTACTGCGTAAGGGACCCTATCCCATCTTCATGCAAGGATGGGAGTGAATACTAGCTACTTTAACCCACCCACACATCATAAATACATAGATATCATGAATACTTTTATTTCAGCAGTGTGAGCCCATGTGTGATATCCATCATAATATTCAAGTCACTTCTTTCCCCAACTGAAAAACAATGTTAGCCCCCAGTATACTAATTAGAAAAGCATTAGCTGTTGATCGCAAATTGGGATCACAGGAGGGTTTGCAGCAGCCACCTCTGGCTATGATGCTGGCTGGCTCCCACCCCAGACTCTGCATCCTGGAGAGCTGATTGGCTGACCCCACCCCACTGGACTTGCTTTCTTAGCATCTGCACACTGGCTCAGTCCAGGTGGTGCTCATGTAGTATCCCCTACTGTATATGAAAGATACGAAATTATACAGACTATGATCTAAAGTTTATAAAGTAAATTCCAGACATCCAAACAGATACACCAATCACAAACCAGGCAGAGCCCTCTGGATTTCAGACAACCTGGGCTATTGCAGGACCCAGAGACAAGGCAGTGGGGCCAGTGCTCCCTGCTCAGACCAGACAGCTGCTCTCCTTGCCAGTTGGCCAGGACCCAGGGCTGAGCCTCAGGACAACCGGGTACCTGTCTTGGCACTGCCCTGATGGGCTGTATGACCTTCTGTAAGTTGTTGACAATCTGAGCCTTGGCTATCTTATCCTCCAAATATGGGGTTGTACCAGATCCAAGTCCATTCAACAAACAACCACAAAGCACCCACTGTGTGCCTGGCACTGTGAGGAATGCAGAGGAGCTCACATTCTAGTCGGGGATCCTGGCCGGGAAGCAATTAGCTATTACACACGGCAGAAAGAAGTAAGTCTGAGCGGAGACGGATGTCCCATGTTGTGCTCTGGGGCCACAGAGGAGGGAGTCAGCGGTTTTGCATGGGGCTGTGCAGCCGGCTTCAAAGAGGAAGAGGCTATTTTTGAACTGGGCCTCAAAGCATGAGTACGAGTTCCGTGGGTGGGGTTGAAGGGCAAGCACCTGTAAATGCAGGGAGCTGGAATGGCAAGCACCGCACAGAGGCCAGTGTGGACTGTGGAGCTGGGGGTTCCAGTCCTGGTCACATCCACATCCCCCGTTTTGGAGATGAGGGAAGAATCCTGAGAACCTGTATTTTTAACAAGCTCCCAAAGTGATTCCAACTTGCCGGCAGTGGCTGCTTTGTGTTGAGATGAAAATTAATAAGTGTTCAAAAATGAACTTGACCCCAGGCAAGTCCCTCTTTCTCAAGATGTCTACCCATCTTTCAAGTGCTGGATCAGACTGGTGGTTTTCAAACTGTGTGCCAGAGAACCCCAGAATCTCCCTAGATCTCCCAGACTCTCCCTCAGAGAGGAGAAGCGAAGGTCGAGAGAGCAAATCTCTGAGCCCCTATCCACCCTTCTTAGGTCTTCTCTCCTTTTATCTGCTTGCTATTACACTG
Organism: Eptesicus fuscus; assembly: GCF_027574615.1. Lineage (NCBI taxonomy): Eukaryota > Metazoa > Chordata > Mammalia > Chiroptera > Vespertilionidae > Eptesicus > Eptesicus fuscus. Next base: position 64,021,863 of record NC_072487.1, on the reverse strand, counting down.
TACACTGTGCTTTTATCTGGTATTTTGTTTGTAGTCAAGTTTCCCTGGCTACAAAGAACTTTTAAAACCAATGACTTGGATGACCCCCAGGAACCCCTAAGGAGAAATTTTTTAATTCCTTAAAGGCAGGAATCTAACTTTGTTGAGTATTTCTCAAACAAGTATGAACAGAGACCATTAGGCTGTTTACCAGAAGCAAGTTATTTTATCATCATAATTTAAAATATTTTGCTGTGATCCAGAAATCCAACGAGTGGAGGGGGGAAATGTGGCATAGCAATGCAATGGAATACCATGCAACCTGTAACAAACAATGTTTTTGAAGAATAATTAATAAAATGGAAAATTAAGTGAGAAAGTCAGATACAAAACTGTACATAGACTATGATCTCAACTATAGATGTTACACATCAAAATTATTGGACAGGGTGGTGGTTCCTCGAAAAATTAAACATAGAATTAGCATACAATTCAGCAGCCTACTTCTGGGTATGTATATAAAAGAATTCAAAGGAGACTCAAAGAGGTATTTGTATACCAATGCCCAACCAGCATTATTCACAATAGCCAAAAAGGTGGAAAACAACTCAAATGCCCATCGGTGAATGATTGGATAAACAAAATGTGGTACACACATACATACAATGAAATATCATTCAGCCTTAAAAAGAAAGGAAATTCTGACACACCCTTTAACATGGGAGAATTTTGAAGACAGTATGCTCAGTGGAATAAGCCATCACAAAAAAGGACCAACAATGTATGATTCTACTTAGATAAGTTACCTAGAGCAATCAAATTCAGAGACAGAAGAGTTTAAAATGTAACTTTTTATGTTATGCTATAGATATTTTACCACAATAAACTACAGTCGTGTGGTAATAGTGATGAATTTTGTGCAATGAGATTGTAAGAGTGATCACTTTATCCTTTCTACCTCTCTGCTTTTTCCAAATGTTCTACAATGAGAAATATTATTTTTAAAACCAAACAAAAAAGCTATTTAATTAAATATATCTGACACTTTCCAAAACTAAATTGCTGTAATTCATGTAAATGTAAGCAATACTTTCTGTACTTAATTAATAAAAGGAAGCCAACTAAAGTATGCCACAAACCGCTCAGTCAAAAGAAATGACAGGCAGAGTGGTCCCGTTATAATAATGTTATGGTAAGGGCTTAGGGCGTTCACATCAAGATAGTGAGGTGTTCACCAATTTGGAAGTTACAGAGTATTGGGGTCTCCACACAGCAAACATTTCACCCAATAATAATTTCACACTGTTGTTAAGGGGTTTCCTTATGACCATAACATTATTATAACAGGTCCTCCTTCCTAAGATTAGTTGTTCTCATATATATATTTAAATGAATTTCAAATAAAAACGGAACCAAAATAAATCCTCTAACAAGCCTCCCAAGAAACTGCCTGGCTTGTAAAAGCTCAAACACAAACTGAAGAGAGAAAGAAAACTACAGAAAAGTGGGGATGGCCAATGTTCTTTTAGGATTTTAACTCCCTGCAGCTGGGAGAGGGACACTGTCAGTGAATTTCTATCCTCCGATTTCCAGAAAACGTTCTTGTATGGAATGAATTCAGAAACCAGAAGGGGCCCACCACTTGTAAACAATGCAAATCCATTTCCTCCAACACACCCCACCCCAGAGAAATGTGGAACTAACGTTTAAAGAATCCTGCTTTGCAGGGCAGCCAGTGTGTCTGCCTGCCAGGGTGCCCCCTGTGTAAGCCACAATGGTTCACCTTCCCTGGCCCGTGGGCCCTCTGCTCAGGGCTGGCTCAAGGGCAGATGGACCAAAAGGTAGCCCCCAGGAGGAGGACCCGCCTCAGTGTCCTTATCAAACCAGTGGGAAGAAGGGCACGCAGGGTTGTCCTTGCAGGATGGTTGTGAGGGTTAAACGGTGCTGCCTGAGTGTCTGCTAAGATGTTGGATGCATAGTAGGTGCTCATTAACTTCCTTCTTTATGTCCTAGAACAGTGATGGCGAACCTATGACGCGTGTCAGCTGACACGCGTAGCCATTTCTGTTGACACGCGGCCACTGAGGCGGCCGCATGCCGAGGATGAAACACTTGCGAAATAGTGTTTTTTCCTCAAAGTGACACACTACCCGAGTTATGCTCAGTTTTTTGGCGAAGTCTGACACACCAAGCTCAAAAGGTTGCCCGTCACTGTCCTAGAAGTTCACTGTCCAACATTCACATGTGTCTTGGTGGGGCGCTGCAGGGCATTGGCATGTACCAAGTGTAGTTAATGCTGAGTGGCAAATTGCAGGGTTCTGGTAAAACAATGGGGTGGAGAGAGGATCCTTCAGACCTGAGGTTCAGGGAAGGCCCTGGAGGAGGCATGGGAGGGAAGCTCGGGCTCTGACATTGATTGGCAGGCACAGGGCCCTTTCACAGGCAATGTGTGTGAGATCCAAGGGCAGAAAAGCAGGTTCCACTTCAGAGATGAAGAAACAGAGGCTCAAAGAGGTTAACTGGTGTATTCAAGGCCACACAGTTAGGAAACAGCCAGTTTTAGGGTTTTCTAAAACTCCCCTGGCGTGGGCCAGGGAGATGTCCCGGAAATACCAGCTCAGCCACTAACTCATTTGTTTAGTTAGTTGTTTACCTCCTGCCTCTTTCCTGTAAAAACAATAGGTTTCCCAACTCATCTACAAAATGATAATACTGCCTCAGGACCTTTGCACATGCTCTTCCCTCTCTTCTTGGGACACCTTTTCCCAACCCCCCTTACCGCCATTCACCCTCCACCTGTGCTTTTGGTTTCAGCCACACGGTCATTCCTAAGGGAGTCTCCCCAGGGCCTCCCAATTCTCCTGGGTAGCACCCTGTTCTTGTCCTTTAGGGCACTGACCGCTATCTGGATGCACATGTGTGATTACCTGAGTCACAGAATCCATGGTATTTGTTGTATGTTGATTCCATAAACATCGATTCAAAGACCAACTCTATAGTCTTAAGGAAGTACTACCCTCCCCATCCACCTCATGGGAGGTGGCTGGGGCCCTCATTAGATTTCTGCCAGCTCACACAGTCTGTGATTCTATCATCCACCCCTCCCCGCCAAAAAAGTCAACAACAAAGAAAATAAACTAACGTTTAAAGAATCCTGCTTTGCAGGGCAGCCAGTGTGTCTGCCTGCCAGGGTGCCCTCTGTGTAAGCCACAATGGTTCACCTTCCCTGGCCCCTGGGCCCTCTGCTCAGGGCTGGCTCAAGGGCAGATGGACCAAAAGGTAGCCCCCAGGAGGAGGACACTGTGGCTACACCCAAGTGTGGCCTCCCTTGGGCGCCTCAGTGTCCTTATCAAACCAGTGTGATTCCAGACCCCAAACCATTGTGGTTCCAGCACGCTATGTGACCCAGGACAGGTTCTTACATTCTCTGGGCCTCAGTTTTCCTGTCTATCAAACAAAACACTTGGGCTCAATCTTCTAGGATCTTCCCGCCTCTAACAATCGCAATTCCTACCAGGAGGGCTCCACCCTCCCCCTTGCCCTTCACCTTGAGCTCTTAGTTCAGTCCAGGCACACAAACAGGAAGTGACATCCAGGAGCCGCACAGCTGCTAGTTTCTCTGCAGCATGGGCACCGATGGGGGAGCAGAGTTCCTCAACTTTGCAGCTAAAGCCAGGACTCCATGCCCAAGACTTTTCACAATCGGTGTGTGGGGAGGGCGCTGTTGGTACCTGCTGGGCCTCCCAGGCCACTGCCCCCCTGGTGCATTCACAGGGTTTACCTTCCAACCCCTGCAGAGGAACAGACTTCTACTCTGATGATTGATCGAAGGTGGTGAAACCGAAAGACAGAGAGAAGATGGAGAGCAGGGCTCCTGGGCTCCAGCGAGCCCCTGTGTGGCCTTATGGAAGCTCCAGCCCCGCCCTAAGCCTGGGTTCCCCAAGGGGCTGAAGTTGGGGCTGTGCCCGCTCCCCCTCACTCTGACGTTTTCTCTCTGAAGGCAGCGTGGTGCCATAGTGAAGGGCACCATCTCCTTGCCCGTGTCTGAGTCCCAAACCTTTCCCTTACCATGTGGCCTGGGAAATTTCTTCTTCTTACTGTGCCTCGCTATCCTCATTCGTAACACTGACGAAAAGGCAGGGCCCCTGTAAAGCTCCCGGAATAGCATCTGGAGTGAGTGTGCCCAGGAAGCGCAAGCTCTTTTGTTTTATAATTACTCTTGGTTCGGCAGCGGGTCCCTTTCCTGGTTTGACCACCTGCAGAAGGGCAAGGAGAGCCCCGTAGACCAGGTCCAAGCCCCACCCCTCAGAGAAGGCACATCTGAATCTCGGTTTGAGACAAGGCAGGAAACGAAACTATAGCGGAAGGCAGAAAACCCTGTGATGTGCCCCAGGTTCGAGGGCAGAAGCCTCAGGCCACACCCAGACTCAGTGGCAGAGGGAGGGTCCGGCCCATCCCTGGCTCCCGAGGAGAGGACGACCTTTCAGAGAGGAGAGGAGAGCAGTGAGACACAGATGCCGGCCGGTAGTATCTCTGTGGCTACCTCTGCCCTGGACCTCTCGGATAAAGAGGAGGCTGGACCCAGTCATCACGGACTCAACAGATAATTCTGGCTGACAGGGCTGTTGGCCTCCGACCCCTGGGAACATAGAGATGTGGGTGGCACCACCTCCCTTGGGTCCTCAACGGGAAGGTCCGGGTGGTGCCAGCCCAGATTGCAAAGAGAAGGGACTCCAATACCTGCTTCTGCCAGGCCAACTGCTGTGAGAATGAAAGGAGCCCTGACCACAGCCCCAAGGGACGACCCCAGGGGTGTGCCTCTCAACAGATGCTCAGACAGATGCTGTCTGCCCCTCCACGGGGAGGCACAGAAATGGATAGTAATTCATTCTTACTGTATTTTACCAAAGTATCAGCCCATGGAGCACTAGGAATAAAGGAAGGCGGAAAGGACTGGCCTTCTACCTGCTGCCCACAGACACACACTCCTGCCCGCTAGGGCCCCCCATTTGGCTCCAGTGCGTTCAAGGTAGAGCATGCCACCCAGTGGCACCTTGGGCCTCCCAATAGCTGCCGCCACTGAACAGGCTGGGAGGGCCTGGCTTTCTCTCGGGACAGCCCAGAGGCTGCACAGGGAACAGGCAGGGACACTCAGGGAAGCCATCTGCACTGTGTTAAAAGTGTCCACAGGGGAAAAGAGGAAAACCTAAGAACCAGTGTGCTTGCTCCGACCCTCGAGGATGCTCAGGGGAGGATGTTTGGCCATGCTGCATGGAAGGGTCTTTACCAGTTATAGAGACTTTTTGTCGCTGAAGGGAACGCTGGGGGTCTCTGCCCAAACCCTTTCACAGATGAAGAAAAGGGCTCAAAGCAAGTGTACTTTAGAGCGGAGGCAGGATTTGAACCCTTGAAGGCTCCTTGCCCTACCTCCATTCACTGGGTCAACCCATGGATACTGAGGGCCTAAGTGTTCAGTGGTGAACCAAACAGGGAAGTACTCTGTTCTCACAGAGCTTGCATTCTCGTTGGCAAATAAATAACATTAAAATTTAACAAATCATTAAGTAAGGAAATAATTTTAGGTGGTGAAAGGGGTTATAAAGCAAATAAAAGACACGAACACGCTATAGCAACAGCGGTGAGGTGGGGGCACTACAGTTTGGGGATGGCCTATCTGTGCTGGCTTCTCTCCGGGGTCCCCGAGGACCTCCCAACCCGGTCACGTGCTGGAGTTGGCTCATGCTGGCTTGCAAGGGCCAATTGTCAAATTTTCAGGAATTTGGCAAGCAGGTTGTTAAACACAGCCATTATTAAAAATTAAATTATATAAACTTACCCAGCCATTATTAAAAATTAAGTTATATAAACTCACAGCTAAATGAATTCTATTAAGAACAAAGGTAATCATCAAAACTCATCGCTTCCTAATCGTTTTTACGACACGGTAAACTCTTGAGGTCACTGAACCCGACTGCATCTAACCAGAGTGGAAAATAACAGTATGTTCCCGGTTCCTCAGGCAGCAGCTCGAGACTGGTTATGGTGGAAATATTTATATTATGAAATATGGCAACTACCACCTTTCGGGGCTTTCATTTTTCAAAGAGCTGATCATGAACCGTGGAGCAGCACACCGGGCCTCCGGCATGAACCCAGGCCCCGTGGTTATGGCAGGCTGCGCGCTTCCAGAGAGAGGGCGTGAGATGTGTGTGTGGGGACGGAGCCTCCGGTCACGTAGGCGTGAACTCTCCTCTTCCTTTTTTAAGGCTTCCACCATGAGGAAGCAAATCTGGGAACTCTAAACAGGCCTGTCTCTTCCTACCAAAGAATCTCTTCAACGCTATTTATCAAGGGTCTGTAAGATGGTGGTTCATTCACGTAGTTATTTTTGATCAGTGAAATCCTACTGTGAGTATCCAGAGGAGGTAAAGATTTAAAGGGACGCTAGAGAGAAGCTCTTTATAAATGTGTAGGGTCCCCTTTGAATTCCTCTAGATTGGCACACACTGGGCTTCCTTCCTCCAGGACATAACTGTTCTCCTAGCAGCAGAGTGAAGTTATTATTACTTTCACTACTACTAATGATAACAGTGAAGCCATTTAATAGTACCACATGTCAGGCAGGAGGCAGTTAAATTACTTCTAAAATCCACACCAGCCCATTGTACACATGAGAATAGTGAGGTTGAGCGGTCCCCAGGCTTCCTTCCTGCACTGCAGCTCTGGGACTCTCTTTACACCTGCAGGATTCTGTGGCACTGCGGGCTCCCCCGTCTCTGGTGGCTTTGGTGGACTTGGTGACTGCTGAGCTTAGTGCCAGGAGCCCCCTCCCACCACCAGAGCAGAGCGACCCAGGTGCGCCCGGAATGCAGGCGAGTGACCGGGGCCCGGCCAGTCGGCAGCTTTGCACCCTAAGGAAGTGGCAGGAAGGTCTGGATGCCGGTGAAACGCTGCAGGAGCTCCATGGCAGCACGATCTATAATTAGCTCCCGTGCGAACCCCTAACCATGTTGTCTGCTGCCCAGCTTCTAGTGGTTCTGGCCAGCTTGGTTTTCCAGCTGTCCCAGGGATACTGTGAACAACCAAAAAATCCTTCCAATGCGTGCCTTTTCTGCCTCAGTGAGCTGGAATCTCCATCTGTTGCCTGCGACCATGATTTCTGACCAGGACAGCTTCTCACCGGCTGCTGCATATATCAAACCCAAATGGTTACTGAGTATTTTCATGCTGCAGAATGACTTCCTAAGCACGCAGTTAAATCTGCACACAGGAATAGTAGTTCTCCTTTCCTTTGCACAGCTCCGGAATAACATGTAAAAATTTGCTATACAAAAACCCCACATGAGAATACTGAGGGTCAGCGGTTCAGTAACTTGACTAAGACCAGGCTGTCTCCTCTATGGACAACCACAGAATTAGTCAAAGGAGAGCAAGCCCAGACTCAGTCCCTGCTCTCAGGGAGCATTTGCCCCTTAAAGAAAATCCTGCCCCTGATTCTGAGAAGTGTCTTGTCTTTCCCCCCAGATGCCAAGCAAGTTCCTCTCAGGGGCAGCTGGCCAGCGTGGTTTCCCTGAGGGAGGAGAGAAGAGGGCAGCTGCACTTCTGCACGCAGTTGCTGCCAAACTCAAAGTCACCCCTCTGGGCAACTGGCCCATCGCCCTAGGCTTGCTCCTGCCTGTGTCCTCGCTGTGCCCCTCCAGCCATCAGGGCCGCCTGGCTTCTGGAACAGCCAGGGGAATGTCAGAATGACAGGTTTTTCAGTCTCTTCTTTCTGCCTGAAACTTCCCTCTAACCCTGTTTAAAGGTCACTTCCTCAGGGAAGCTCTCCCTGACCACCTCCCCCAACAAGTCTGGCCCCTGTGACACCCACTCTGCCCTTGTCCTTCACTGCTCCAGCTGTGCAGTTGGTTGTTTCATGACCATCTCCTAAGCTAAATCCTAGCCCCTGGATGGGCAGGGACTGTGTCTGTCCACAGCTACATCTCTGGTCTCTGGCGCAGCACATAGTAGGTGCTCAGTAAATTCCGGGCATGTTAATAAGTGAGTGAATTTATGACGGTGGCTCGGTGAATGTTGAATAAATATCGGATTCAGACATGAGTCTCTGGAACAGGTGCCTTTTCTAGAACCACAGTTCCTGGTGCCCAAGCTGGCAAGTGGGGGCCAAAACCGTGGGATCCCTCCAGGCGCAACAGCTGCTTCTCCTTGTAGGCTTTCAGTTTCAGTGTTCACTTCCTACAGGATTGGACTTGCTGTCTAATAGCAGGCGTTGCTCAGAGAGAAGTTCGCTAGATCACAGCCTCGTGCCATTTTGCTGGCAGGGAAACTGAGGCTGCAACAGTTCCCATCGCTGGCAGCACCAGCACGGGGTGAGACAAGATCAGCTCACTTTCAGCTCAGAGCTCTTTTCAGAATCCCACCCTACGAGGGGCCAAGTCCCGGGCACTTAAAGCAAGGCTCCTGAAGACAAGAGCACCCAGACCGGGAAGGAATTAAAAACACTTATTAGCTATATTAACTAATCACAAGTCCCAGCCCCTCTCTCCTCAGCTGCTGCTTTGTGCTCTCGCTGACTGAATTCTGTTTGAGCAGCGCCAGGCAGGGGCCCTCTCCTGGGCTGGACATGGATCTGTACCCAAGCATCTTCTCTGAAGCTGCCTCCACCTTTGAAACCAACCCCCACCCCCTGCACCTCACCCGAGTCTCCAAACCACACCACACCATGGTTGGAGTCAGAACAGGGCTCTCCTGCCTCAGTTCTGCCACTTCATTCTTGAAAGACTTTGGCCAAACCATTAAAACTTTAAGCCTCAGTTTCGCCATATGTACTAGTAAAACAACTCCCAATTTACAGAGCTCATGGGGTTTTTGTGAGGCTCAAGCAAGACGGATCTATGATCTCACTTTCTAAACTGTCCACTATGCCCTAACCGGTTTGGCTCAGTGATAGAGTGTCAGCCTGTGGACTCAAGGGTCCCAGGTTGATTCCGGTCAAGGGCATGTACTTGGTTGTGGGCACATCCCCAGTAGGGGGTGTGCCGGAGGCAGCTGAACGATGTTTCTAATTCTCTCTCTCTCCCTTCCTCTCTGTAAAAAACAATAAAATGTATTTTTTTAATTAAAAAAAAAACTGTCCACTAGTGCAGAGAACTCTAATATTAATAATCCTATCATTATTTTTCTGTTTCCCCCGGGGTCTTGATGTCAACCCATAGCCACCAGCTGATCTATCCCAGGGCCCATTCTCTCATCCAACCTCATAACATTCAACCATGCTGACCACATGCACCAAGAAACCCTCTCTTCCTCCGACTTCCCAGACGTGTTCGGTCCGGGCTCTCCTCCTCCATCTCAGATCACGCCCTCTCTCAGTTAGGACCTGGGCCCAAGTGGCAACTCCACACTTTTCCCCGCCTTTCACATCTGCCAAGGTCACATGGCTTCAGAGAACCACAGGAAGCACACGCCCTACCCTCAACTCCCTTGCAAATGCTTGCATGGGGTTTCCTGGGTGCTCAGAAATGTGAGCACTGAGCCTCCGATCTCCAGCCTGCTGCCACCAACACGTCTCCTTTATAAGATGCTCTCTGACAGTAAAAACCATGCAATGACCCCAGGAGCTCATCTGGGCACGTCCCGCAGCCAGGTCTGGACGGCATGCGTCCGAGTTCTCTGGCCTCCACCCTGGACTTGGACAAGCTGAACAGATCAGCTCTTTAGCTGGAGATTTAGATGACATATATTTACTTCCTTTTTTTTTAGAACTGAAGGACATTTTAAAAAATTATTATTTGGGGGGCTTTACTGAATTTATTAGGATGACATTGGTTAACCAAATATATAGGTTCCAGATGTACAATTCTGTAACACATCATCTGTGTATTGTATTGTGTGTTCACCACCCCAAGTCCAGTCTCCTTCCATCACCATTTCTGTCCCCTTTACCCTCTCTACCTTCCCCCGTCCTCTTCCCCTCTGGTAATCACCAAACTGCTATCTGTGTCTATGAGGGGTTTTTGTTTTCTTACTCTTTTCACCTTTTTCACCCAGCCCCACAACTCCGAACTGAAGTACTTTTAGAAATAATTCTGGATTGAATATACTAAATGATAACTCCTTTGCTTTCAGTCCATGGACCAGACATACACCACTCTTTGACTTCCCAAACAAACTCACCTGGACTCCCTCTCTCAGAGCGAAAGGAAAGCTCCTGTCAGCAGCCCTTTCAGCCTGGGCTACATGTGAGGTACCTTGTCCCAGGTCTGACAGTCATGAGGGAGGCTGACTCAGGCAGTGAGCCTCCAGAGCCACACTTCCTCACCACAGGGGGTCAAGTAAGGAGTGCTGTGGTCCCGCACAGTGTGCCCTCTGCTCCAGCAGCTCAATGAACCCAACAGAATATAACTGGGGACGTGTGCTGGAAGATGCCCAGGGAGCTGGGGGAGCATGAGGAGTCCTAATTCATGGGAGGCAGGATGAAGAGATTGGTTCGCAAAGAAGATGATGATGAAGCTGGGTCTTGAACGATGAACAGGAATCTGCAGGTGGGTTTGGGGAGGAGATGGGGAGGGCATTCCAAGCACAGGGAGGAAAGCCGAGAGGCATAAAACCTGGAGAAGGTTTCATGAATGGTGGTAGTTCCCTGAGGCTGGAGCAGAAATTCTAAGGAGTGAGGTGATGAGGGTGATGAGAAGTGTAGAGAACACCTCATTCAGGACCTTGTATGTCACCTATCAGAATATATGCTTTATCCTGAGGTCAGAGGGGAGGCTTGGAAAGACTGAAAAACCCAATCAGTTGGTGTCTGGAAAGAAGACTTAGGTGACAAGATGTACTAGAAGACATGAGCCTGGAGTGGAGAATGGGGAGGGCATAGAGCGGAGATCCAGGCTGGAGAGGGGTGCACCTCAACTGAGCAGGAACAGTGGGGATGGGAGCGAAAGAACGATTTGAAGAGTTGGTAAAGAGGTAGGAGTAACTGGACTAGGTCACAGATTTTATGACTTAGATTCAGGAAGGCAGGGTAGGAGGATGACTCCCAGACAGAGGATCCATGTGTGCAAAGATATAGAGACTTGAAAGGGCATTGCCTTGTGTGTGGAAACGGGGACAATTGTACCAAAGCCTAGGCTGTGATGGGGATTCCTTTAGAGAGGAGCGTTATTAACAAATCTATGTGGTCAACTGGATTATGGCTTTCAAGTATCATTCCCTGCCAATAGGCAGAGTATATACCTCTGACCCATTGATTTTTGGACTTGGCCAAATGACTGGCTTTGACCAGTGGAATATGGGCAAATGTGGCAGTCTGCCAGTCCAGAGTGGAGGCTTTAAGAGGTATCACATCACCTCCTCCTTTCTCCAGCTCTCACCACAAAAATAACAAATAGCTCCTTCAGCTTGGGTCCTGTGATGAGAAGGCAAATGGAGCAGATCTTCTGTTTGGCTGGCACCTGGAGCAGGGCCACAGAAACCATGCAGCTGCAACTGCCCTACAGCTGTCATGCAATGTGAACCATGAATAAACCTTGGCACGCACAAGTTAAGACTTAGGCGGTTATTTGTCCTGCAGCATAGCTGCACTAAGAGCTAACTGATACACACTTTATATGTGGGCTAAGGGAGCAGATGGTGAAGAACCCTTACATGCCATGATTAGTTGTGCATTTGGAGAGTCAACAGGGAATTTTGATGAGCTTTCTCATCTTCATTCATTCACATCTAATCTCAGAGGTGGGGACCAGCCATCCTCTTTCAGAGCCAACCCTCTCCATTCCCTCCTGCTCGTCTATTGCTCTATTGGCCGTCCCTTCCCTCTCCTGCACTGAATCCTCCTCCAGGGCCCATATCTCACTTGTCTTTTCCATCTGAAATTATTTCCTTCATCCTGTCTTCCTACAGCTCTAGGTGGATCTTTCTCCTGACCTTCTCAAACTTCTAGAAAGAGTTGAATATACTTACCATCTCTACTTTTTTCTCTCCCACCTATCAACAATCTAGCTTGCCTGCCCCACATTCCACTGAAACTGCTCTCAGTATATACTTCAGTAATCTCCAAATTGCCCAATGCATTTTCCAGTCCTCATCTTCCTAGACTGCTCAGCACAATTTAGCCTGGCAGTAAATTCATTATCTCCCCACCTCAAACATTCCTATTTACTAGTCTCTCAGCTAGTGGTTCCATTATTTATCCAGTGACAGAAAACCAACAAAGATAATGAATTCTGTTTCAGACTTTGCCTTTGAGCATTCAAGAAGAGATATGCACGAATGGCAGTTAAACAATGAGTTGAGGGCCCAAAACAGAGATCTGAACTGGAGATAAGGATGACTGTTAGAGAGGTAGCATTTAAAGCCATAAGTATGGATGTACAAAGACCAGGTCTTGAATTCTCAGGTAATATAGAGAGCTCTCCTGAGCCAGAAATGCTATGCCTAAGGTCACAGTTCCAACCATCATTTAATTGCTTCCCTCCCAGGTCATGGCTCCTAGCAGCCTCCACACCATCATCTTATTTCATATTCTGCCCCCTGCTCATGTTGTCTTCTCCAAGAACTCTTAAAAATCCATCATGAAACAAAAGGTAAAGATACCACTGCCCAGCCAAAATAAAAGACTGACAATACCAATTCTTGTCAAGGATGTGGAATAAGCACACATCTAATACATTGCTATGGAATGTAAAACGGTATACCCTGTGACTCAACAATTTTACTGCTAGGAAAAGGCAAATGTCCACAAAAGAATTCTATACGAAATAACAGCCCAAACTGAGAATAATCGAAATGTCCATTAATAAGAGATTAAGTAAGCAAATTATGGTACATTCAGACAATAGAACACTACTCAGCAACCAAAAGGAACCAATTACTCATATACCCAACAACACAGACGAATTTAAAAGACACTCTGTCCAGTGAAATGAGCCAGATGTGAGACATACAGTATGATTCCATTTACATGAAGTCCAGGAACAGGCAAAATTAATCAGTGGTGAGAAAACCAGAAAGTGGTCACCTAGAAGGGCAGAGGGAAAATTAATTGAAAATGGGAACTTTCTAGGATGATGTAATATTTTATATCTTATTTCGGGTGGTGGTTACAAACGTGTAAATAACTGTCAAAACTTGTTAAACACTTCAGAGTTGTGGATTTTATTGTATATAAATTACACTTTTAAAAGTAGAAAAAATACTTTTAAAAAACTTGATTGATTGATCTGAGAGATAGAGGAAGGAAGGGAGAGAGAATTTGTTGTTCCACTTATTTATGCATTCATTGGTTGAGTCTTATATATGCTCTGACGGAGGTCGGGGGGATGGGGATCCATATGGGATTATACGCTAACCAAATGAGCTATGAGATATCCGGCCAGGGCAAAATCCTTTTAAAGTATCTGTAAAATAAACACTAAAATAAAAATAAAGGGTAGAAAGCATTCATTTCAAATACAATTATATTTATACTATGAATGCACCTAGATAAGTGCCCAGTCCCCCCACTTAATGCTGCCCCCTTTCAGCCACTCTTCCTGCACCCTTGTCCCCACTTTGAGAACATCTGTCCATTAGCCACTTTCTGGCCATCATAAGAGATGACTTAATGGAAGGGCACACACCTTCGACCCAGACAGAGCTGCCTTCAAACTCGGCTGCAATTTAAGAGCTGAACACCCATGAGTGAACCTTCTCTTCCTCAACTGTGAAATGGGTTCATGTTATCTACCCTACCCTGCTGGGCTGGGCTAAGACGGGGCAGCGTGCTGACTAGCTCCTGAGGAACCTAAGTCTTTTTTATTTTTTTTACCTCAGCCTATGTGGGCTAAGAGAGCAGGTGGTGAAGTGTGCATTCACATATGAAGGTGGTGAACTCACATATGAAGGTCCCCCTAAAGTCCTGGAAAAGCTCAGAGGATGAGACTCACTGGCCTCTTCTGCCAGAAGAGTAAGGAGGCAGCCCTTGGGCCCTGGAGTTAGGGTCCTAAGCGAGCTGGTGCTGTGAGCTGGAGAAATGACTGCTTAGAGCACAGCGGCCAGGGAAAGGTACGCCCTCACCTAAAAGTCAGGTCCTACAGTGGTCGGCAAACTCATTAGTCAACAGAACCAAATATCAACAGTACAATGACTGAAATTTCTTTTGAGAGCCAAATTTTTTAAACTTAAACTTCTTCTAACGCCACTTCTCCAAAACAGACTCGCCCAGGCCGTGGTATTTTGTGGAAGAGCCACACTCAAGGGGCCAAAGAGCCGCATGTGGCTCGCGAGCTGCAGTTTGCCGACCACTGAGTTAGGAGATCCGGTCTAGCTACTGGAGGATCTTGCCCAAATCACTTTGCACACCTCTTGACTCAGTTTATCCAGGCTGGATCTGAGGAATTTGATATCAAAACAGCCCCTGGGGTTTTCCAATATAAAGAAGGGAAGCCAGAACCCTGCCCCCAGGGCCCCCCTCCCCCACCGTGTTGGTCCTTGAGCCGGGATCCTAGAAGCACAAATTGAAATCTCCTGGACCCATAAACCCTAGAGACTCTTTCCCTGTTTCCACCCTGCCTTATTCCATCATTAAACACTTGTTACCTGGAACAATAACTGGGGTTTGCACCTGCCCCCCATCTGGTAGGGGAAGCAAGGTACACCCAGAGATAACTCCAAACAAGGGTTTAGCATAGCCAAAGCAGCACAGAAGTGGAAAAGAATACCCATCTCCTATTACCCTCTCCCCCACCCCCCAAACACAGGCGCCCCTCCACACTTGGCATTTCCTTACTCAGAGCAATAGGAAACTGAGGCTGTGTCTGGCAAAGCATCTCCCAGCGAGGAGGCAGCAAGGAGGGCTCCTCCCTGCATCTCCGGCCTCCCCACACACACCTATTTCCAGGTGAACGAAGAAGGCCACAGGCGCCTGCCTACTGAGGAGCCAGAGGAGGGCCCAGGACAGGGGAAGCCACAAAAGCAGTCGCCCGGGCCTGGGTTCCTTCCTGCGGGGAAGAGTGGCACTGACACCCGCGCACGGCCCTCCTCCCTCCCTCCCTGCCGGAAGACTGGGGAATCTCAAGTTGTTCTTCTTTGCCCACGCCTGACATTTTTTTCCACTTTACTCTTTCTTGGACGCCTGTCAAGAGTTTGTGCAATCCTTCTGTTTAGCTGTTTTTCTGCCATTTTCAAACGTGGGGCGGTGTCCCTTTCGGGCGAGAACGGGGTTATCTGAAGAGTTGAAGGGGCCCTTTCACCTCCCATCACCCCAAATGTAGTAAGTAGGCCCTTCGCTGCCAAAGTTACAAAGTCTGAAACTTTCCGCATGCCGGGGTTTTGGCTTGGTGCTGGGCTCTGCGAGCTCTCACCTCTTCCCCTGCGCCCCTGCGCTCCGGAGCTCATGCGCCCCTCACTCTACCGCCCAAGCTCCTCTTCCCAGAGCCATCCTCTTCCCACCCAGTCCTGGGCAAGGGCCATGTCTCCTTCCTGCCCCAGAGGCGGGGACAGACCCCTCGCTGCTTCAGCGACTCCCTCGGCGGTCCTGCCCGTACCCCCGAGCCTCCCCTCTCCCGCCTCCTCCCCGCCGACCCGGTGCGGACACCTCGGCCCGCAGCCCCCGAGGCTGCAAGGCTGGGCAGAGGCAGCGACAGGGACCGGATGAGGACAGCGACGGGGTCCGGTTTGGAAGGCAGCGACGAGAACAAAAGCAGGGACGCAATCAAGGCAGAAACCGGGCAGGGCCGGAGCGGTGGCCCTTCTCCTCTCCC
Source organism: Eptesicus fuscus (assembly GCF_027574615.1). Lineage (NCBI taxonomy): Eukaryota > Metazoa > Chordata > Mammalia > Chiroptera > Vespertilionidae > Eptesicus > Eptesicus fuscus. The sequence continues at coordinate 64,006,144 of NC_072487.1, read as the reverse complement.
CACCCCGCCCGCGCCCCAGCCCGCAGCCCCCCGGGCCTGGCCCCGCTCGCGGCCTCGGGGAGGCTCGGGCGGCGCCCCCGCGGGACCCACCTGATCCGCAGAACTGGGCGCGCTTGGCGATGGACCACGCCTCGGCTCCCGGCTGCGGGGGCGCCCTCGGCTGTCCGAACAGCGGCCGGGCCGCCTCCGCCCGAGCCCGGCGGGTGTGCCGCCTGCGCTCCGGCCAGACGCCCGGCGCTCTCCTCCGAGGCAGCGGGCGGCGCGCAACGGGCCGGGGCGCGAAGGAGCGGGGAGCTCTCGGCAGCGAGCGGCGCACTCCCCGCTCGGCACCGCCCGAGGCTATTTATGCAAAGCGGGTCCCGCCCCGGACACAGACAGCGGAGCCGCCGACCACGCCAGGGCTCCTTTGCCGGTGGGTGCGAGGCTGACGGCCTGGCTGCGGAGAGGGTGTTTGTTTCATTTCACTCAGGCAGAAAAAAGCCTGAAACCAGCAAAAAAAAAAAAAAAAAGACGGCGACGGTGGCTGGGCCTCTGCCCCCTCGGGCCTGCACGTGGTGGAGTGGGGGTGGGGATGGGGATGGGAGACGGGAGTCGGAGGCTGGGGTGGGGTCTGTTGTCACCCTGCTCTGCGAGGAGTGGCCTCAGCGCCCCGGCGCACCGCCTCGCTCGGGGGAAGCGGAGAGCCTGGGAGGTCCGGGCCACCATTGTTTCCCGGGGAAGGAAGCGCGCACAGGCCGACCCCGACTGGCGGGCGGGCGGGCGGGCTCGAGCGCTCCTCGCCGGGCCCCCCGACTCCTGAGCTCCGGAAGTGCGGGGCTTTCCCCCCCGGGCACCTAGCGCGGTCCTGCCCCTACTTGTTCACAGACTTAAGTGATCTGGGAGCCCAGAGTTTCTCAAACTGGGTTCCCCACCACCCCTGGGGTTCTCCACAAGAATTGTCTCGAAGGGAACAAAATTATGTATATTTCAGAGTGGGTGCTTCTGTGCCCAGTGTGACAGCCATTCACTTCTGGTGAGTAAGATGTAGGCACATCCGACTGCCCTCACTTAGCTGGGAGGACAACAGCCATCTCAGCCCCAGCCTGGGGCTCAGGACCCTCTATTTACTGGTGGAAATTCGAAACTTCCTTTTGCCAGGATCATTTCCACTGAACATTAATTTCCGAGACTAGGAGATTAGCTTCTTAAATATTTTAGTGCATTGGGACTGTAAGTTGACACCAGGAAAAGTGAAGCAGAGCATGGGCCTGATGAATAATGTCAACTTGAGAAACATCCAAACCTGTAAGAATTTTTATGAGTTTATTTGAGCCGAGAACAATTGCCAGGGAAGCAAACTCTCAACAGATTGCGAAAATGCTCCGGAAAATGGCAGTTTTGCACCTTATTTTATACATAAACAATCAAAGGAAGAGGCGCTAAAGGGGTTACGTGAAATTCACTGGTGATAGATTAGGGGGAGTGGGGAAAGCAAAGTGGGGAACATCTCTGGGATTGGATAAAAGTAAAAACATACTTTTTTTTACACAGGTGGATATAGGTTCATTAACAGCAATTAGCATGATAATAACAATGAGGAGATTGGTGGTCTCTGCGCTGGTGAGGTGGTTGTGTTTTGAGGGGTAGGGGTGCGGTTGGGGGGCAAGGGAATTACTTTGATATTCCAGTTACTGTTATCATTGTAGAAGAAAAAAAAACAAAAACAGGCAGGCTCAGTTAAGGTGAAGATTGACCTTTATTAGGGAAAAATACAGGCCTAGGACATGACTACCCACCATGCACTGCTTTTAGTTAGAAAGTTTTACTTTCAGACCATCCTATGTGGTCACTTTAGGTCTCTGAGTTTGTAAGGCCCCCAGGCAGGCCTCCCCAGAGCTTGTCAGGTTTAGTATGTGGCCCCTTTTTCGTCTGCACTAATTTTTATTGTTTCATGCTAACAAGAAAAGAAAGGAACTGATCGAACATGTGAAGGATGCACGGAGGCCCGTGGGGGCCAGGTGTCCTGTTGGGGCTTGGGAGAGTGAAATTTCCTGATGGGTGCAGTGGAGGAAGGAGATGGGAGAACAGGCCCACATAGCGCCTCTGGAATGAGGAACGCCATAACAGTGAGCACAATGGGTCCTTTGCTAGAGCATAAATCGTGCCTTTATTGTCCTTGGTGAACACAACTGTAATAGTTCATTAATAGTGAGTATCGCAGTAAATATGCACTGAGCGATGTCATAGGAAGTGCATTATCTCCATTTTTCATCATCGCATTTGAGAATGTATTGTTTACATTGCTCAGCACATCAAACTGAATTATAAACGAGTTGTTTGTTTGTTTGTTTTGTTTTGTTTGTGTGTTTTTTTAAGAAAAAATGACTGCCCAGCCCGAGTGTCATCGCATGCACCAAAAAGTTGCCTGCAGGTTCGGGCTACTGATCAATGATCTCTCTCTCTCTCTCTCTCTCTCTCTCTCTCTCTCTCCCCCCTCAGGTGATGATAAAAAAAAGAAACAATGACTGACAGTGGCTCAAGTGATGGTACTCATCATGATCAAAATCAAATATGATGACACAGGAAACATAAAACATGTAAAGACATTACTCTGCTCCCGTTAAACCTGATGTCATGGTCTTGATTTCAGCAACACATGGTCAGTCACATTAGTTTGATGTTGCTAATTTGGATTTTATTGGTTTTGTGGTTATGTTTGTATTAGAAGATGTGTTTTGGTTTTATGGTTTGTTTATAGAACTGTGAGTGACAGGACTTCATGTTTAATTTTAGGTTTATAGTTCAGTAACAATAAAATAAACATAATTTAAGTCAACACTGGGTCTGGACTTCTTTTGTTTTGTTTTGTTTTTGTTTTGAGAGGAGCCATATAGTTCTCAAAATCTAACTAGCAATTCTATTGACTGAGTGAGCTAGAAAACACCTTAAAGATTATATATATTGGGTTTGGTGTCAGTAATTAAAGGCTCACAGCCTTAGGTACGTTATTCTTCTCTTCTGAGGCTCATTTGCCTATAAAGCAAAATGGGGCTGACTAGTCTGTGGGAGAAGTAAAATCAGAATGAGAAAACTGATGGTGGAAAGACTTTGGAGCCTACAGGGGTATTTGTGGAGGGAGAAGGCAGGTCAGTGAACACGTAGCTTTGACCACTGGGCAGGCTTTGCTCCAATGTCTCACACATATCAGAGCTCAGTGTAGTCCTCAGCACACCCTAATCACATCCCAGGAAAGAAAGCCAAGGCATGCCGATACTGGTTTGGCTCAGTGGATAGAGCGTCGGTCTGAGGACTGAAGGGTCCCAGGTTCGATGCCGGTCAAGGGCATGTACATTGGTTGCGGGCACATCCCCGGGGGGGGGGGTGTGTGTGCAGGAGGCAGCTGGTCGATGTTTCTCTCTCATCAATGTTTCTAGCTCTCTATCCCTCTCCCTTCCTCTCTGTAAAAAAATCAATAAAATATATTTAAAAGAAAGCTAAGGCATGCCAAGGTAAGTAACTTTGTTTACCGTCCCTCTAGGTATGGCCAAAGTGTTTTGGGGCCAGAAGACTTTCCTCCCTGTACCTCCTCCGTTCTTTTAACAAATATTTATTGGGATCCTGCTATCTGTCAGCCCTGTTCTTCAAGCTGAGGACACAAAAGCCAACAAGCGAGATAGCGTCATAGCTCTGGAGGAGCCTACAGCTCAGGCATTAAACTAAGAACTGTTATCAGTGGAAGTGGAGTTCTTTTTCTTTTTCTTTTTTTTAAACATACTTTTTTTTTTTTTAACGTTTTGGTGTTGTTGTTTGTGTGTGTGTTAATTTATTTTATTGATTTCAGAGAAGAAGGGAGAGGGAGAGAGAGATAGAAACATCAATGATGAGAGAGAATCATTGATCGGTTGCCTCCTGCCCGCCCCCTACTGGGGATTGAGCCCGCAACCAGGGCATGTGCCCCTGACAGGAATCAAACCCGGGACCCTTCAGTCCACAGGCTGAGCCAAACCAGCTAGGGTGGAAGTGGAGTTCTTGTGATATCCAGAGGAAAAGAATTTCCTGAGACTGGCATGGGAGGATGAGCAATATTTATTTGGGTGGAAATGTCCCATTTCCCTCCACCCCACGATGGAAAAATCCCACCATGTCTTCAGCAGATCTAGAATAAAGGCCACTGCCATAGTCTCTGCTCTATTTTAAAGTCCAGTCCAGTCCAGCTTCCTGTGTGTGGAGTCCTTACAGCCACAGGCCATGCATCTGCTAAGGAGAGAGAATGTGTGAGTCCATGGGTGATTGCATGGGTGGGGGGGGGGGGGGAGAGAGAGAAAGAGAGAGAAGGAATGAGAATTCCTTGTCTAGGCTTTTAACCAGGAGCTTCTTCAAACTAACCAATTAACTTTCCAAGATTTCCCAGGCTTCTGATGGGATCCACCCCTAGCCAATTCATTGTTCCCAGGCTAGACTGACAGGCAAGCACCTCCCCTGCATCACCCCAACTTCTACTGTGCATCTGCCTACTCTCCCTTCTCCCCGCAACAATCCAGTACCGGAAGGGGGAAGGGAGGGTGTTAATCCCCGGTGAAGCTCCCAGGTAACCATGCTTACAATGTCTGACTTCCCTTCGCTCTCTTCCTCTATTAATATTAACCAGCTAAGTATGACGATAACAGAACCCCTAACTAATGATCTCAGGACAATAGAAACGCAGGGTGCAGAGGACCCTGAGATGGGACGGAGTAGCTCACTAGGTGAAGAGGTGAGGGAGAGCAACCCAACCAGAGTCATGTGCAAAAGTCCTGGTGGAGGAAAAACACCGGTGTGTGTGTGTGTGTGTGTGTGTGTGTGTGTGTGCGCGCGCGCGCGCTAGAAAGCTTCATCATGAAAATAGCAATTCTCAGCCCTAGTCGGTATGTAAACTATGATATAAACTGAGTAGCTTCATAGAGTACAGATATAGCTTGTTTAAAACTAAAACTACATGGTCAATAAAATGAATGAGTTAAAAAAAAAAAAAGGCAGTTCTCCTGAAATCAACCTAAAAATTCAAAGCCCAACAGAGTTTTTGTGGAACTTGATGAGCTGCTCCTAAAATTCATAGGGAAGAGCAAAGGGCCCAACTGAATCGAGACAGTTATGACAAAGCAGGGGGCGGAGCCTGGGCACGTGCTCACCAGCTCTCAAGACGTCCCTAACCATGCAGCTCTAACAATGAACCTGCAGTACACTACTAGTGCTGGTACCCGGGTGGGTGATTAGGCCAGTGCCACAGAGCGTGGAGCCGAGGAAGAGCCCCACACCTCTGTGGAAAGTCAGGATGGACAGAGGTGGGATTGCAGATCAGAACAGACTATTCAGCAAGTGATGCTAGACCCCAAAGAATTGTGCACACAAATACTTGCTCATAGGATCTCTATTTGCAGTAGCAAAAAATGGGACCAACCCAAATGTTCATGAACTGATGAATGGATACGCAAGATGAGATACATCCACTCAATGCAATGTTATTTGCCATAAAAGGAATGAAATACTGACACGTTGACACATGCTACAACACGGATGAACCTTGAAGACGTTATGCTAAGTGAAAGATGCCAGACACAAAAGGCCATATATTATGATTTGATTCATATGAAAGATCCCAAATAGGCAAATTCACAGAGATAGAAAGCGGATAAATAGTTGCCAGGGGCTGGGGAGGGAGAGAGGGAATGAGGGTTTCCTTTTGGGGTGATGAATAACACTCTGAAACTAGATAGCACAGCTATGAATGTGCTAGTTGCCACTGAACTGTATACTTAGAAATGGCTCAACCATTACAAATGTAGATTTTATGTTACATGAACTTTACTATGATTTTTAAAAAGGTGTTTCTGGGAAACTGACTATTCATACAAAAAGTAAAATAAGATTAAATTCCTAATACACGTGCGCGCGCGCACACACACACGCGCACACACACACACACACACCATGTAATAGATGGGTAAGTGACCTAAAGACAAAGACAATATGTAGAGGGCCCCCTGGGAAGGCACATGGGCATTCTTTAATTATTGTCAGCTGAACCCAGTGGCATAGGCAAAGCCATGCCCTGGGAACATGCCTTGCCAAAAGGGCAAGGGTGTTGTCAGCTTGACCTTCATTTCAGCCCTTGGTGTGGGGAAGTGGGTTTTGATATCTAAATCCAGCCTAGCACCAGGAATGCTCAGGGCCTACTCAAGAATGCAAATAATCTCCTTTGTCTTGACCTTTTGGTGAAACTTCCTGGTATTTGGGGGTATAAAATAAACACGCTGCATCAGCTCTGGGTCACTGTCTCCCATCAGCAGTCCACCTGGCCTCAGCTTTTCTTTCTATCTCTGTGTCTCTCTCTTTCTTTTATTTCTCAATCCCCAACCGCCTCTACTCAGGAATTGGACCCGCTCTCTTTCCACGCTGGATGCGGAAAAGAGAGAAAATAGTTACACAATATTTTAAAATTTCAGAGAAAAATGTTATTGCCTCCACCAAAACCGGTTTGGCTCAGTGGATAGAGCATCAGCCTGCAGACTGAAGGGTCCCAGGTTCGATTCCCGTCAAGGGCATGTACCTTGGTTGCGAGCACATCCCCGGTAGAGGGTGTGCAGGAGGCAGCTGGTTGATATTTCTCTTTCATCGATGTTTCTGGCTTTCTATCCCTCTCCCTTCCTCTCTGTAAAAAAATCAATAAAACGGGAGGAACCAAGATGGCGGCATAGTTAAACAACTAATCTGCTGCCTCACACAACAATTTCAAAAATACAACTAAAAGACAAAAACGTCTACCACCCAGAACCACAGGAAAGCTGGCTGAGTGGAAGATTTACAACTAAGAAGAGAAAGAAGCACAATCGCTGAAAAGCTGAGGTACGGAGGCACGCGAATCGGGCCGGCGGCGGGCGGCTGGGTGCGCGGCTTTTCTTCAACCCGCAGGGAGACAAGCTCCCGATCACTCTGAAATCCAGTTTCTGGGGACACTCGGGGGACCCAGGCACCTACGGGGAGAAGCTGGACTCTCGGCCATCGGGTCGGAAAGTGAGAGTGACTTTTTTGCAGTGGTGCGCCCAGCAATCATTGTTTACTGCGCTGGAGCGCGGGGCGCAGGGACTTGGAAACGAGGAAAGGCAGAGACGGCTGACGGCAGCCATCGCCGTTGGCCACGCCCCAGCCTAGTGACGCCCTGAGACCCCACCCAGCCCTGAGGCCCCGCCCTGAGGCCCCGCCCCGGCTCCACACAGTGGCTTTTGCATATAAATGGCCTGTTCTGGAGCAGCTTAACCAACTGCAGCTCCAGTCAGACTGCTCCAAAACCGCCCAAGCAAAGGAGGAGAAAACTAGCCCTTGCTGTAGCTCCTGCTAGGGGACACACAGTACACAAGGGTACACCAAGAGTGTCCACCTCAAGTAACTGGGAGGCTGACCCGTTGAACCAATAGGACACCTAGTACACAAAACTACCCTACCAACTTAGGGAAGCAGAGAATATGAGAAGGCAAGGAAACAGATCACAAACCAAAGAAATGGAGGAGAACAAGCGACTGGACATAGAGTTCAAAACCACGGTTATAAGGTTTTTCAAGAATTTCATGGAAAAGGCCGATAAATTCCATGAGGACCAACTAGAAATTAAACATACACTGACTGAGATAAAAAATATTATACAGAGACCCAAAAGCAGACTAGAGGATTGCAAGAATCAACTCAAAGATTTGGAATACAAAGAGGCCAAGGACACTCCTCCAGAGAAGCATGAAGAGAAGAGAATTCAGAAAGTTGAAGATAGTGTAAGAAGCCTCTGGGACAACTTCAAGCGAAGCAACATCAGAATTATGGGGGTACCAGAAGAAGAGAGAGAGCAAGATGCTGAAAACCTATTTGAAGAAATAATGAACGAAAACTTCCCCCACCTGATGAAAGAAATAGACTTACGAGTCCAGGAAGCGCACAGAACCCCAAACAAAAGGAATCCAAAGAGGACCACACCAAGACACATCATAATTAAAATGCCAAGAGCAAAAGACAAAGAGAGAATCTTACAAGCAGCAAGAGAAAAACAGTTAGTTACCTACAAGGGAGCTCCCATACGATTATCAGCTAATTTCTCAACAGAAACCATGCAGGCCAGACGGGAGTGGCAAGAAATATTCAAAGTGATGAATAGCAGGAACCTACAACCAAGACTACTCTACCCAGCAAAGTTATCATTCAGAATTGAAGGGCAGATAAAGAGCTTCACAGATAAGAAAAAGCTAAAGGAGTTCATCACCACCAAACCAGCATTATATGAAATGCTGAAAGGTATTCTTTAAAAAGAGGAAAAAGAAGAAGAAAGATAAAAATTATGAACAACAAATACATATCTATCAACAAGTGAATCTAAAAGTCAAGTGAATTAAAAATCTGAGGAACAATAAACTGGTGAACTTAATAGAATCAGGCATAGAATGGGAGTGGATTGATAATTCTCAGGGGGAAAGGGGTGTCTGTGTGGGGAGTATGGGAAGAGACTGGACAAAAATCATACACCTATGGATAAGGACAGTGGGGGGGGGAGGTAAGGAAAGAGGGGGGGGTAGGAACTGGGTGGTGGGGAGATATGTGGGGAAAAAGGAGAAACAATTGTAATCTGAACAATAAAGATTCATTAAAAAAAAAAATCAATAAAATATATTTAAAAAAAAAAGTTATTGCCTCCGAAAAGCTAAGGGTTTATTTAAACACACAAACAGCACTGACCATAAAGAAAAATATAGATACATTTTAACTACATAAAAATGCAAAACATATAGGAAAGAAATTGCAATAAATTAATAGACAAACTAGAGATTGGGAGAAGATATTTGCAACCTAGAGAACTAACAAAGGATCAATATCTGGAACAGAGAGGGACTCCTGCAAACACACAGGAAAAACAACCACAGTTGTTTTCATTTTTCACATCTGACTCAAGTCCTGGTTGAAATGCTCCTGGGCAGGGTCCCTGTATCCCCGTCATGGCACTTTTCATAACTGTTTGGACATAACTTTTTGTCTGGCAACATGCCTTCAAAGACAATTGCCACATCTGTCTTGCCACATTACATCCGCAGCACATGCCTGGCACACGAGACATGCAATGTACATGTGTTGGCCAAATGGAGAAATGGGTGCATAAATGGATGAAGAACACATAACAAGAGTCCTTATACACCTGCCTTCTCTGGGCAGTGAGCTAGCTCCATCCTCTGTCCTCTCTAACCAATGTCTGATTCTTCCTCAGCTTCTCCTTGTCAGAAACACTGAGGTGAGGTGACTTGGCAGGCAGGGTTTGGAAGACAAATCTAGAAGGTTCTTGGCAGGGAAAATTGCTTCCTTGAGGCCTTGGAAAGAGAAATATTAACAAGAGTGGGCCAGGATGGAGGACTGGGTGGGGTGGGATGGAGGTAGGAGAGGAGGCAAGGTTTCCAGAGTTTGCTGAGCCTGTCCTATGAAATACCAGATCAGGGAAATTTGAGCCCTGCTCTGAAGGTTCATGAGATGGCCAGTCACATGCCTCCATTTAGAGATGAGGAACTGAGATTCAGATGGGGGAGTGACTTTCTTAAAATCACAAACTAGGAATTTTTGGAGCTGGGTTTCATTACTTCTCAATTCTTCCACGTACTCTTTGGTCCTAGACAGGTGAGGAAACTCCCCGGTCTAGAGGAAACTCCCAGGTCCAGAGCGGGAAGGTGTTTTATTTGTTTGTTTGTTTGTTTTAAATATGTTTTATATTGATTTTAGAGAGACAGAGGAAGGGTGAGGGAGAGAGAGAGAGAAAAAAACACATCAATGTGAGAGAGAAACATTGATCGGCTGCCTTCTGCAGGACTGAGCCTGAAACCCGAGCCTGTGCCCCACTGTGTCCATGGGATGATGCTAAACCAACTGAGCACTGGCCAGGGTATGGGAAGGTGTTTTAAAGTAGCTACCAGAAGAGGTAGAGTGAGTCAGGAAAAGCAGGAGGTGCGTGTAAGAGCTGAGTCTTGGAGGAAGTGAGGATGAGCAGCTGGGAGGGAGCAGCTGGGAGGGAGCACCTGGGAGGGAGCAGCTGGGAGGGAGCAGCTGGCAGGGGAGCTGCCCGTGCAAAGGCACAGAGGACCAGACAGACGAGGTCCCCACAGGAAGGCCCTGGCCATCAGCCCGGGGTTCGAGGGGCCAAGCTGGAGTCAGAGCGGAGAGGCTTTGGAGGGGAAGACCAGTGGTTGGCATTTTGTCCTTCCTACAGAAGGGAGGGAAGATGATGGAGGTTGTGTTTGGAGGGATTACTCCTACCCCTGCTGTCACCACAGAAACCCCAAGTCTGTGGATGAAAACATTTTCTACGGAAAGTAGCCTCACAGGCTGACCTGATCATAAATTCCTCCACGGGCTGGTCATGGTGGGTAGTCACGCCCCAGGCCTATAACTTCTTTTTAAAAAGATTTACCTTTGCCTTACCAAGCACTGTCCCCGCCTTGCTTTCTCCCACCTTCATATAATCTTCCTTAGTTCCCTTCCTTAATTTCAAATGCAAAGGAGAAATGGCAAACTGTCATTCTTCGGAGCATTTGAGACTTTGCTTCCTGACAGTTTGGCTCAAATAAAATCTTATAAAAATTCTTGACTGGTTTGGACATTTTTATGTCCACAAGTCAAAGGGAAGGAAATAAAGTAGGCAGGGAAGGAAGGCGAGAGTGAGAGACTGAAAGGAAGGAAGGGAGGAAGGGAGGGTGGGAGGGAGGCTTTCTGATCTGGGACCAGCATCAGAGAATCGCTTTCCTTCCAGCTGGACCTTAGATAAGATGGGAGGAATTGACAAGCCTGGAGACAGGAAACTGACTTGGCTCTTTAGAGGCCCATAAAATTCTCTGTCCTCTATTGCATCAAGAGAATGCTGTTAAAATCATTTCCAGGGAAGGAAATATCTTATCTTTTTACTTATTTTTGCACTTGGAAGTCATTTGTTTTCTAATGATTTTAGATTCCACTTCTGTCATTTATATGTATCTGGTTTGAAAAGGCACAAACAGGGAAAAAGCCAAGTATTTTTTAATGTTCTTGGGTTCATTTAAAAAAATTATCAGTGCTCCCTGGGCCAAAGAATTCTAGCAGCTGAAATAAAATTTCGCCTACCCAACCAAACTTACATTCCAGCAGTTTTAAAAGTATTCTTCTCCCGACCTTTAACACGGTCATAAAGGTAATTCACTTGGGTGGAGGAGAGGAGTTGAGGCATGCCTTCACTATAATCTGTTTTTTACTTTTGGATTCTAATTCCATGAGAAAGAATGTCTTAATCTGTTTTTCAAATTAAATACAAAAATAAAATAAAAACACAACTTTAAAAAGTTAACTTCTGGGCATTAGAAATAAAATTTGTCACCCCACCGGTGTGGCTCAGTGGTTGAGCATCAACCTATGAACCAGGAGGTCATGGTTCGATTCCTGGTCAGGGCATATGCCCAGGTTGCTGGTAGGATCCCCAGTAGGGGGTGTGCAGGAGACAGCCCATCAATGATTCTCTCTCATCATTTTTTTTTTTCCTATCACTTCTTTGTTTCTTGATTTTTTTAAATGAATCTTTATTGTTCAGATTACAATTGTTTCTCCTTTTTCCCCACTTATCTCCCCACCACCCAGTTCCCACCCCCCCTCTGCCCCTACCTCCCCCCCGCTGTCCTTATCCATAGGTGTATGATTTTTGTCCAGTCTCTTCCCATACTCCCCACACATACACCCCTTTCCCAAGAATTATCAATCCACTCCCATTCTATGCCTCTGATTCTATTAAGTTCACCAGTTTATTCTGTTCCTCAGATTTTTAATTCACTTGTTGATAGATATGGATTTGTTGTTCATAATTTTTATCTTTCTTCTTCTTTTTCCTCTTTTTAAAGAATACCTTTCAGCATTTCATATAATGCTGGTTTGGTGGTGATGAACTCCTTTAGCTTTTTCTTATCTGTGAAGCTCTTTATCTGCCCTTCAATTCTGAATGATAACTTTGCTGGGTAGAGTAGTCTTGGTTGTAGGTTCCTGCTATTCATCACTTTGAATATTTCTTGCCACTCCCGTCTGGCCTGCATGGTTTCTGTTGAGAAATTAGCTGATAATCGTATGGGAGCTCCCTTGTAGGTAACTAACTGTTTTTCTCTTGCTGCTTGTAAGATTCTCTCTTTGTCTTTTGCTCTTGGCATTTTAATTATGATGTGTCTTGGTGTGGTCCTCTTTGGATTCCTTTTGTTTGGGGTTCTGTGCGCTTCCTGGACTCGTAAGTCTATTTCTTTCATCAGGTGGGGGAAGTTTTCGTTCATTATTTCTTCAAATAGGTTTTCAGCATCTTGCTCTCTCTCTTCTTCTGGTACCCCCATAATTCTGATGTTGGTTCGCTTGAAGTTGTCCCAGAGGCTTCTTACACTATCTTCAACTTTCTGAATTCTCTTCTCTTCATGCTTCTCTGGAGGAGTGTCCTTGGCCTCTTTGTATTCCAAATCTTTGAGTTGATTCTTGCAATCCTCTAGTCTGCTTTTGGGTCTCTGTATAATATTTTTTATCTCAGTCAGTGTATGTTTAATTTCTAGTTGGTCCTCATTGAATTTATCGGCCTTTTCCATGAAATTCTTGAAAAACCTTATAACCGTGGTTTTGAACTCTATGTCCAGTCGCTTGTTCTCCTCCATTTCTTTGGTTTGTGATCTGTTTCCTTGCCTTCTCATATTCTCTGCTTCCCTGAGTTGGTAGGGTAGCTTTGTGTACTAGGTGTCCTATTGGTTCAACGGGTCAGCCTCCCAGTTACTTGAGGTGGACACTCTTGGTGTACCCTTGTGTACTGTGTGTCCCCCAGCAGGAGCTACAGCAAGGGCTAGTTTTCTCCTCCTTTGCTTGGGCGGTTTTGGAGCAGTCTGGAGCTGCAGTTGGTTAAGCTGCCACAGAACAGGCCATTTATATGCAAAAGCCGCTGTGTGGAGCCTGGGCGGGTTTGTAGAATGTGCGGGCGGGGCCTCAGGGCTGGGCGGGGTCTCAGGGCGTCACTAGGCTGGGGCGTGGCCAACGGCGATGGCTGCCGTCAGCCATCTCTGCCTTTCCACGTTTCCAAGTCCCTGCGCCCCGCGCTCCAGCACAGTAAACAATGATTGCTGGGCGCACCTCTGCAAAAAAGTCACTCTCACTTTCCGACCCGATGGCTGAGAGTCCAGCTTCTCCCTGTAGGTGCCTGGGTCCCCGCGTGTCCCCAGAAACTGGATTTCAGAGTGATCGGGAGCTTGTCTCCCTGCGGGTTGAAGAAAAGCCGCGCACCCAGCCGCCCGCCGCTGGCCCGATTCACGTGCCTCTGTACCTCAGCTTTTCAGCGATTGTGCTTCTTTCTCTTCTTAGTTGTAAATCTTCCACTCGGCCAGCTTTCCCGTGGTTCTGGGTGGTAGACGTTTTGTCTTTTAGTTGTGTTTTTGAAATTGTTGTGTGAGGCAGCAGATTAGTTGTTTAACTATGCCACCATCTTGGTTCCTCCTCTCTCTCTCATCATTGATGCTTCTATTTCTCTACTCCTCTCCCGTCTTCTCGGAAATCAATAAAAATATATTAAATAAATAAAATTTGTCGTAGAACAAGCCAGGGATCAGCCTGGGGTCTAGTTCTGCCTCTGAGATTCCACAGGTCATGTGACCTTGACGGGGGGGGGGGAGGAAATCACTTATCTCTGAGCCTCAGTTATCTTATCTTTAAAATGGGTATAAGTATCTACCTCTCAGGGATTTGTAAGAATTAAAAAATGAGATAATGTGTGTCCTTGTAAAAGGGGCTCTGAATACAATAGATACTAAATAAATGTGAGCTCCTATCATCAATTAGGTAAAGAGATTCTTGGAATTCTTTTTTTAAAATATATATTTTATTGATTTCAAAGAGGAAGGGAGAGGGAGAGAGAGATAGAAACATCAATAATGAGAGAGACTCACAGATCGGCTGCCTCCTGCATGCCCCACCCTGGGGATAGAGCCTGCAACCCGGAATTGAACATGTGCCCTGACCGGGAATTGAACCGTGACCTCCTGGTTCAAAGGTCAATGCTCAGCCACTGAGCCACTGAGCCACTGAGCTGGACCTTGAAATTCTTTAGTCACCAAACTCAGCAGGTATAGGGTGCCCCCATAATCATGCTGTTCCCTCTGCTCCTAGTTAACCCCTCCTCACCCTGCAGACCTCAGCCCAGGTGCAGCCTGGCTTCCTGGTCCCTTACCTCCTGCCACTCTTCCCTACCCCCTGGCCGCAGCCACACTCTCCTTCTGAGAGGCCAAGTACAATCCAAACATGGGCCTTGCACATTGTCCTCTCCGCCCGGGAGGCTCCCCTGCCCCCTTCCCCCACCCCTCACCCACAGTCACTTCTCTACTTAAGGGAAGCATGTACTTCTTAGATGTTTTTTACTCGAAACAAAACAAAAATCTTCTTTAACTAAGAAAGTGTATTAAAATCTGTCTCTTGATTTTATCAGGGTGATCACTTCACAAGCTTTATAAATGTCTAATCACTACGTTGTACACCTGAAACTAATATCATATTGTGTGTCAACTGTAATATAAAATAGTCAGGAAGTAAAATCTGTCTCCTGGCTTATGCTGTCAAAAAGACGTGCTGGGAGCCTCTGTGTTTTCCTGTTTTGTGACTCTGTTGAGAGGTTCCTGCTTGGAGGCCCTGGGCCTGGGTCTGCCTGCCTGTCCCCCATCAGGCAGCCTCATGCCCACAGGCTCCCACGCCTGGCTCTCTGGAGGCATCCCACGTGCAAGCCCCAAGCTACCCCATTTCTGAAGGCAAACGTCACAGCCTGGAGGACGGCCCCAGCGTTATCAGTGGCATCCCCAGCAAAGAGAGAGAGTCCTGAGTTCTAACGAAGAGGGCCCCCATCTTGGCTTCACTATTACAGCTGGGGTATTTGGGCAAGATGCTGCCCTTTTCAGAACCTCAAATAACTTTATTTGCATAATGAGGCATCCCACCTGGCAGGATCCAAAGAGATGAGGTGTGTGAGGCACCTGGCAGTATGTGATCACTATGGCAATTATCAGGCACTGAGGATGAACCTCAAATGGGGGAATGTCAGGAATTGGAAGGGGCAATTAGGAAGATATTGGGGAGGAGCTTTCTTGGGCTATCTCAGATCTTAACTGTAGGCAAAATCCAACGTCTGATACCAAAGAATCCACTCCTGTGTCTCTCTTTGAACAGAAGGTGGGGGCAACTTTCATTTTGAATGCTTACTATGGCCGCCATCATCATCAGCATCACCATCATCATCACTACAATCGCCATCATTATTGCCATCGCCATGATCACCACCACAAGCACCACCGCACTACCATCACCATCACCATCACCATCATCATCATTACCATCACTATCATCACCACCGCTAGCACCACCAGCACCGCCACCATCATCCTCATCACACAGTCCCATCAGGCTGTTGGTTGATGTGGCTGATGTGGGAAAAACTGCTCAGAACAGGATAGATAGACACCCTGGACACAGCCCTTGCTCAAGCAAGTTTCTGCCTTTTTCCCCAGCTCCAATCTTTTCTTTCTAAGGTAAAGGGACTGGGCCTGATAGTTAGGGCAAGGGGTGCACCCTATGACCAATGACTAGACCCTTTCCTCATTCCTCTAGCTTTCTAACCAAATTCTTCAAAGGTTGGATTCCAGGACAGATTTCACTCTTTTCTTCTAAGAGGTCAGCAGTGTCCAGCCCTGCCTTCAGGCAGTCAGGTTAATCTGAACAAAAGAAAAAGAGCTGGAGCAATGCAAGGGAAGAAAGAAGTCCATCTTCACAAGGTTTTCAAGTTGAATTTCTTAAAAATGTAACACAGTGTGGTAGCCACTCATCCCCTGAGAAAGATAGGAGGCAGACAGGACAGGAGAGTAAAGGAGGGGATGGAAAGGGAGGTGGGAGCAGGAGGGGAGAAAGGATGTGGGAGGGGCTGCAGGGAGAGGGCACCAAAGCAAGACTCTAGAAACACCCTCCATCATCTTCACTTACTGAGAAAGCCAACTGTTGTGATCAATTATCTCTCAATACACCTCGGGAAAAACCCAAAACTGGTGTGTGCACACCTATATATGTGTCTGTCTTTGTGACTGTGTGTATGCTTGAGTGTGCATCTGTGTGTAGATATGTTTGAATGTGTGCCTGTGTGTCCATGGATAGACAGTGCCTGGCACATAGTAGGTGCTCCATCAATTCGTATGTGTGTATGCCTGAGTGAACCTGTGTAGTGATGCATGTGTGTGGCTGAGTGTGCATTCCCGTCTATTTATCTGAATGTGCCTGCGGTGGGGGTGAAGCATGGATGGATATAGGTGCCTGGGTGTGTGTTGTAAGCACATGTCCCCACACACAGGTGTGAGAGTGCATTTGAAGTGTGAGTGCATGTTTCGGTGAGGCTGCATGGCTGAACGTGAGGAAGTGGGCGCATGTGTGTATGCATTCATGACCTTGTCTGCAAGGGTGTTACATGAGCACATCTCTGGTGTGTACTGTGAGGGTGTGTGTGTGCATTATATGTGCATGTATGTATTCTGTGGTGGTGTGTACATGCATATGTGCTGCATGAAAGTGTATGTGCATGTGTGTGTGCTAGGAGGGTATATGTGTGCCTGTGTGTGTGCTGTGAGGGTGAGTGCTTCCGGGCACCTGGGTGTGCAGGGAGCCTGGTAGCCCTGGGTTTATCTCCCTTCCCCAAGTCAGGAAATGCCTGTGGGTTTGTATGAGTGGTCAGTTCCCCTTTCACTTCCATGGGGCCATTAGGGCCACTAGCAGCCCCTTAGCAGCTCCCACACACCCAGTTAATTCTGCTTCCTTTGTGGGAGCCAGAGGGTGAGTTTGCAAGAGCTTAACTGAACAGGGCCCTGCCCTGAGGGAGGAAACACCAGGGCTGTGGCTGCAGTGGGAGCCCCTGCTCCGCCTCCCTTCCTCCTTCCCTCCCTCCCTCCCTCCGCACTCCTGGTTCCCTTCTGGGCGGCAGGGCAAGACCCCTTCCCAGCCAGCTGAGCCTCAGCCTCTGCAGTGGGTCGGGCAAGAGCTCTGGAGGCAGACCCCTGGGTTCCAATGCTGCTCCCACCCGTGGTGGGCAGGTGGCTGAAACTCTCAGAGCCTCCATTTCCTCACTGGCAAAGTGGGGTGCCTGATATCAAGATGGAATCTCCCGGTGACGCCAGGAAGCCTGAAGGGAGACCATGACTACGTGCAGTTACCCTGAGAGCAGCAGAGGCCTGAGGGTTGCAGACAGGGCCCTCCTCATTCCAGATCATCCGAGTCATGTCATGACAGAATGACTCCGCTCCACCTGTTGAGACATCTCCTCTCCACCAGGATGCCTCTGCGTACTTGGCAGCCCCCACACTCTCTCCTCACCACCCCGTGACTCAGGGTGCAGGTATTTTCGGATCACAGAGAGACACACCTAGAAATGACGGCCGCCACCACAAGTGCACCGACAACCCACGGGGGTCTTATCAACAGGAGTCTGACCCCAAAGATGTCCAGGGTGGCACAGGATCCTCCGAACAGAAAGGCAAGTCTCTGGGAGTCTGGAGACCCTACTGGAGGAGCTGGGATTCTCCACTTGGGCACCCTGCCTGCCTCCCCAATTCTCTCCTCCCACGTACAGACATCTACACACACTTCAGACCTGAGGTTTCATTCACCCACCATGTGGCCTGGCCCAGCCCTGCCCCAAGGCTTCTGGTTTCTCGGAACAGGAGGAGCAGGACACAGCTGCCGGGGAAGAAGACCCTTGGAAGAACATGGGTTTGTGGAGCACATGCCTTCCCAATGCCACGTGACAAGTGCCGGCTCCTGAGCCACAGACTGTGACTCCACCCCTGTCTGCAGGAATCTGCATCGCGACAGGTGTGGAGGCAGAATACTGCCCCCCACCCCCACCCCAACACCCACATCCTAATCCCAGAACCTGTGGGTGTGATACAGTACATGGCAAACAGAATATGGGGCAGTGCAGCAATTTTCAAGCCGTGTGCCGCAAGTATTTTTAAAACATGCATTGCCTAACTATGTAGTCAGGGCACTGACCTCTTTTCCCTTAGATTGTCAAATTAAAAAAAAAATGACAACAGCTGACACAACAACAGCCTCCAGGTGTGAATGCCCTGTCTTGAACCATAAATATATAGGTCACATAATAGAGTTGCATCTTATTGGTCACATTGCATAATAAGGTTGCATCTGATTGGTTAATTCTTGGTAACAGAAATCCTTATATACAAGTATAGTCACCTGGTTTTTGTTTGTTTGTTTGTTTGTTTTTTATATATTTTATTGATTTTTACAGAGAGGAAGGGAGAGGGATAGAGAGTTAGAAACATCGATGAGAGAGAAACACTGATCAGCTGCCTCCTGCACACACCTTACTGGGGATGTGCCCGCAACCAAGGTACGTGCCTGCAACCAAGGTACATGCCCTTGACCGGAATCAAACCTGGGACCCTTGAGTCCGCAGGCCGACGCTCTATCCACTGAGCCAAACTGGTTAGGCAGTCACCTGGTTTTTTTAAAAAGTCACTTTTGGAGCAAAAATGGAAGGTAATTACTATTATTATTATTATTATTATTATTATTATTATTATTATTATTATTATTTGTAGAGAGCACCTGGGAAGGCACATGAGCATTTCTTTAAATTATTGTCAGGTGAATCCAGAGGCATTGGCAGAGCCACATCCTGGAAACATGCCTTGCCAGAGGCAGGAGTGTTGTCAGCTTGACCTTCAGCCCAGGCGCCAGAGGGTGGTTTCGTTATTTAAATCCAGCCAAGCACCAGGAATGAATAAGACTCAGGCCCACCCAAAAATGCACATAATCTCCTTTTTCTTGACTTTCAGTAAAACTTCCTGGTTTTTGCTGTATAAAATAAACACACTGTATTAGCGCTGGGTCCCTGTCTCTCCATCCGAGGAGAGTGGTCCCACCCAGTCTCAGCTTTCCCTACTATATTTGTGTCTGTCTCTTTCATTTTCTCAATCCCCCATCGCCCCCACTCAGGAACTGGACCACTCTCTAGCCAAGTTGGACACAGAGAAGAGAGAAATATTTATAATTATTACTCAATAAAAATGATACCTATTTTTTTCTCAGATTGGCAAAAAATGTAATTTTTTGGTGTGCCACAGAATTTTAGTAGTTTATGTATGCCATGAAATAAAAAAGGTTGAAAATCGCTGGGGTAGTGCATAGGATTTAAGGTTGCTAACCAGCTGGCCTTAAAAATAAAATGTAAAAAATTCTGGATTATCTGAGTGAGCCCAAAACAAGAGTCTTTAAATCTGGAAGAGAGAGGCAGAAGAGGAGTCTGGGAAGGAAGCAGAGGTTGGGGTGATGCAATGTGAGGATTCAGCCCTTTATCCCCAGCTTTGAGGGTGGGAAGAGACCATAAGTCAAGGGATGCTGGCAGCCTCTGGAATTGGAAAAGGCGAGGAAACTGATTGTTTCCCCAGAACCTCCAGAAAGCAACACAGTCCTGCTGGCGCCTTGATTTTAGCCCAGGGAGACTTGTGTCAGACTTCAGACCCCAAAACTATCTATATATGTAAAACCCTAATATGCAAATACACCGAACGGCAGAACAACTGAACAACCGGTTGCTATGATGTGCGCTGACCACCAGCAGGCGTGTGTGGAACATGGCAGGCGTCGGCAGCAGGCGGCAGAGCATGGAACATGGAGGGTGTCAGCCGTGGTGGGATGGTGGAGCAGGTGAGCGGGGGCACCAGACCAAGGTGGGGGCGCCAGTCGCTATCATCGGGGTGAGCCTCTGGTGGTTACTGAAAATTCTTTGCTCCCACGTGCTGCAGTCCTGCCCAGTGCTCGCACCCGCTGCTGGTGCCAGAGCCACTGCTCGCACCTGCTACTGGCCCGATTGCTTGGTGCCATCAACAGGTGTGAGCTTTGGCCGCCGGGGGCCTGATCGCCCCTCAGGAGCAGGAGGAGGTGGAGAAGCCCTGAGGGGCAATCAGGGCCCAGCAGCTGCTCGCACCTGCTCCAGGGAGCGGGGCTGCTGGCAGGCAGGGGACCAGGCCCTGCGGTGGGAGAGCAGCGGGAGGGGCCAGGTGGGGGCACGGAGGATGGGCCGAGACCCGCCCCTGTGCCCACTGCAGCCTTGCAGCCCACATTGCCTTTCAAGGTGCACGAATTCGTGCACTGGGCCCCAAGTAAGATAATAAATGTGTGTGTGTGTTAAGCCACTAAGTGTTTGGTAACTTTCAGCAGCAGTAGGAATCTGATCCCCAAGGGCCCTGAAGATTGGGGAGCAGTGGTCAGGAAAGGGCTGGGCTCCCCTGTCAGGCCTCCGTAGCCCAGGTAGAGGCAGGATGGAGGAAAGAGGCCTCTGGTTTGAAGAGACACTGCACCAGGGGCCCCGGATGGACATAGGCACATCCCAGGAGTACTTGTGCTCTGGCAGGCCACTGCCCCCAGCAGGTAATGCTGGCAGGTATTGATCACAGCACTGCCCTAAAGATTCAAGGGGTACAGCGGTGAATAAGCAAGAGCCCCAGCTTTTGAGGATCTTTTATGCAGGAGGAGAGATAGATGGTGAACAAGTTGGGAATCAAAACCATGAATACCCAGAGTAATGAAGTCCTAAGGACAGACTACCAGGCAGAGGCCCTGAGTGTGCAAGAGACCTTTGTGGATTCCTCGTTAACCACACGGCCTGCCTTAGGGCAGGGCGATCTGGAGACCCGCCCTGGGCAGCTCTGTGACCTGCGCAAGCTGCCTCCCTTCCCGGTCTTGATTCCCCACCGGGAATCCTCTTTCCATCCTCTTCCTTCTGGAGGAGACAGATGGGCTGTCCTGACAGTTATTCACCCACAATCGACTCTGTGCGCCTTCGGCGTGCTGACCTGCAGCGGGAGTTGTCACACGCGGGTTTTCAATTATTCCTCCAAACACCCTAATGCAGATAAGAGAAATAAGCTAGACACAGAAAACAAATCCTGTGTGACGCCACTTCTATGAGGATCCCAGAGGAGTCGAGTGCATAGAGACAGGAAGTAGAATGGTGGTCACCAGGGGGCGAAGGGAGGGGAAATGGGAGTTATTATTTAATGGGGACAGAGTTTCAGTATGGGAAGATGAACAAGTTCTGGAGATGGATGCTGGGAATGGTTGTACAACCATGTCAATATCAACAAATTGTACACTTAAAAATGGTTAAAATGGTACATTTTGTGTTACATAATATTTTACTACAATAAAGATTTTTTTTTTTTTAATTTCAGAGAGGAAGGGAGAGGGAGAGATAGAAACATCAATGGTGAGAGAGATTCATGCCCCCTCCTGGGGATTGAGCCCGCAACCCAGGTATGTGCCCTGACCTGAATCGAACCATGACCTCCACCACTGAGCCACACTGGCCAGGCAATAAAGATGTTTTAAACGCCCTAAAGCAAAGATGATTCACGCAATTTTACAGATGAGGAAGCTGAAGCTCAAGGAGAGTGTGGACTTGCCCAACATCGTGTAGCCAGAGGATCGCAGAGTTGGGATTTGAACCAGGCCTGACTCTAAATCGAGGGTCCTTGCCTCCTGATACCTACCCTCCATTTTTTTAAAGGAAGATCTGCTCTGGGGAGACCCTGCACTAGGCACAGTGGAGAGGGTGGTGGAGAAATGAGCATGTTCGAAGAAATGAGGAACAGGCACTTAGCGCTGAGGTCATGTGCGGACCAAAAGGCGGAGGCTGGGTCTGGCCATGCGGCTCCCACCCCCACAACTTGGCTGCTTCTCGGAGCTTCCCTTGACAATCCTTATTTTCCATGGCAACCGTGGGAGCAGCCGGCCCAGGAGACCAGTGACCCAGAAGCCCTTCCAGGGAGAAGTTGTACACACTCTTTTGCTCTCTGTTTGTAGCAACGGGTCACCAGAGAGCTGACAGCATTCCTGGCAGTCCTGCCACTCCCAGGGAGGGAGCAGGAGGGAGGTCAAATGGCCACCCCAGTTACAAAGCTTTGCAGAATTAGCACCCGCCCCAACCCAGTGCTGGGCTGGGCTGCCACCCTCCACCCAAGGGGGACGCCCCAGAGTCAAAAGATGGCACAGAGGGAAGATCTAAGACCCCGTGGATGCCCTAGCCCGTTTGGCTCAGTGGATAGAGCATCGGCCTGTGGACTGAAGGGTCCCGGGTTCGATTCGGGTCAAGGGAAGGTACCTCGGTTGCAGGCTCCTCCCCGGCCCGGGCCCTGGTCAGGGCTCGTGCAGGAGGCACCAAATGATGTTTCTCTCACATCGATATTTCTCTGTGGGCTAGACAGGTTCTTCTACTGGCCCAGAGGAACCCAGCAATTAGAGGGGCAGATGGCTGGAGAGCAGGTCTAATGACTGCAAGGAAAGCAGAACCAGAGGAGCCCAGGGCCCTGGGGTTGGAGTGGGAAGGGAAGGCCCCGGACTGGAGGCAGAGAGTGACTGGTGCCCACGGCAGCTCTGCTCCTGGCTGACCCCGCCCGTGCCTCTCGGAGGCTCCACCACCAAGATTCCGCCTGCAGCACTGCCACTACCCGGACAACCTCACAGTGTTGCCACCGCTTGTCACGTGGCTACAGAAGAGAGGGCTCCTCCTCTGTGGTCACACACTGTCCCAGCCCACAGCAAACCGCAGGGCACATACAGTGCTTCGGAGGAGTGAGGCCGCTCCCTCCAGCTCCCACGAGAACTTCCGGGACGAGGACAGGTGCCAACAGCAGCCGCTGGCCCCCAGTCCCTCTCCCCGGCCTGTGGCTGAGTCTGCTACGCCGCACCAGACTCCTTGCCCTCTGGACAAACCCTTGAGTGCCTCTCCGGCCGGCCCCTCCCTCTCCCTCCACCCACGCTGCCACACACCCCTGTGTGTGTCTGAACCTGATGTGGACCTGCGCCTCTCTCCCAGGCAGCTCCCCAGGCCTCTTGGGCTTCACTGGGTACGCGTAGCACGAGACTGGGTGGAGGATGTACACCTTGGGCCTGGGTACCAAGGTGTCTGAAAGCCAGCTCTGACCAGCCAGGACCCCCAGGATTAGGGATAAAGGTCTCCTTGTCCCATCCCTGCTAATGACCAGATCCACCCACACTTTTAGGTAAATGAAGAAAAGAGAAGACCATTTTTGAAGCCTCAGTTTAGGATGAGCCCCTAAGTTTTTCGTCTCCTTCCGATAAAGAGGGGTTAGTATTTTCAAGTCAATCCCCAAACACCTGCTGTCTCCTCAGCCCCGGTGGGGGAAGTAGGAGAAATGTGGGTTAAGAAAGTCAGACTGTAGCTGAGGAAATGCGCTCTTTTGCCGGCCTTCCTCTTGTGGTTCCGACCACACTCCGCCTGGGAGTTCCTTTTCATGGAAGAGACTTAACGCACCCATGTCTGTGAGTCCCTGAGGGCAGGATCCACCCCTGAGCCCTCTCTCTTTCCCAGGACCCAGCCCAGAGCGTGGCTCAGACTAAACATAGAATCAAAGGACACGAATGTTAGAGAGGACAAGGACATCTGGGCTACGCCATGTGACTTCCCTGCTCAGAAATCTTCAATGGCTCCTCATTAAAGGCAGGATAAGTCCCTGGGCCAGACACTTATGACTTGCAGGTCGTGGGGCCCCTGTCCACCTCCCTTTCCTCATTTCCCATCACCCACTGTCAGGACCCCGAACCTCCTCCCCGAGTCACGCAAGACTCAGTGGATCAGTCGGGGTTCCTTTGGAGGAGCAGAACCCCTCACCAGGCGTTATAGAGAATCGGATATAGTTAGGGAGCTGACTTGAAGCAATTATAGGACGCAACGGCTGCCTACAAGATTGACGCACAGCTGTGGCCTCAGCCAGGCCAGGTCTGAGGCTAGCAGGCAGGCAATGGGAAATACAGTGGCCAAGAGTTGGGGACAGCAAGGCACGCTGGACCCCAGGAGGACGAACTGGAGCCCACACTGGTCTCTCATTGTGTCCGAGCCTCCAGCTTCCTTCATAAGGTTGACCTGTAGGAGAAGCTGGAGCCTTTGATGAAGAAATTGAGCCAGGAGACAAAGAAACTGAAGGAGAAGATACGGCAGGAGCTGCAGCAGGTGCTGGCCTGGCTGCCACATCCCACCCCCACAGAGAAGGAACGAGCCCCGAGATCTACGTGGATACACGGGAGCTGCAGCTCTATCTCTCCTGAATGTCTGAGCATACCCAAAGGGCTGTGTCCACTTCTACTTTTATTTTTTATTTTCAAATGGTTATTATTTCTTTGTGATACAGAAATTTATATTACCCAAATTAAGGTCTTTATTATTTAGGCTAAATGGATTATTATTTTTAAACTTTTACTTTGTATTGGCTTCAGGTGTACAGCTTGGTGGTTAGGACGATCACTAAGCTGTCCACTTCTACTTTCCAAACCTCATGCAGCTTGCTCTCATGGCCAAGTCTAGCCCAGAGGAAATTCCAGAAAACGTAGTTCCAGCTCAGCTAAACTGGACCAGACACACCCTTCCCCAGCCTGCTCCCTTCGCTGACCGTGCTCTTCCCCATTCGCCGCCTGAATGACTCCAACTCCACTCTCAAGGCCCCACCTCATGGCTCGCCATCCCTCCAGAGTCTCCTGTCATCCCTGGAGACCTGATCAGCCCTTCCTTGTGCCCCCAGGACACTCAGAACTGACCTCCCCTCGAACCTTACTACCTTTCAGAGAGCTAACATCTATTTCCAGAGAGGCCAGAGCATGTCATCTCTGTGACCCAGGGAACTCCACCACGAAACATGATCTCAGTCCATCTTCACACCAACCCTTGGAAGCAAAGGTGCTTTCACTGTCCCCATTTTACAGTGGAGGAAACGGAGACTGGGGAGGAGATGCCACCCGCAGGGGCGGGATTTGGTCCAGCCCACCCCAGAGCCCTAATTCACAGTCACCAAGCAAAACGTAAGGTAGACAACATGGAAGCACAATGAGAGTGCCAGCCGGTGTGGCTCAGGTGGTGGAGCCTCGTTCCATGCACCGAAAGATTGACATATGGAAGGCAACCGATGGATGTCTCTCTCTCTCTCTCTCTCTCTCTCTCTCTCTCTCTCTCTCTCTCTAAACTACGATGAGAGTGGAGTAACCAAACATCCCATTTTGCTGAGGGCTGAGGAGGCTCTTGAATGCCGGATTTTCCGTTTTAAAACGGGGATAGTCCCAGGCAAACTGGGCCCAGCTGGTCGCCCGAGGAGAAAGTGCTGCGGCTGTTCCACGGTGGGAGAGGCCCTGGGGAGCCAGGGAGGCGCTTATGAAGGAAGCACTGAACTTGGGCCACCTCCTGGACCTGAGCAAGATGGGAGCCTTCGGACTGGCTTTGGGGTTCCGTCTCCTCCTTCCTCAGGAACTCCTCCTTCTTGGTTACTTGGGAAGCAGTTCCAGGCCGTCTTAGTTCCACGGTGGCCGGCTGCCCGTGAACCGTGGTGGGAGGAGACGTGCAGTAAGGGGTGGCAGGAAAACATCTCCTTTCCTACCAAGTTCATCGTGGAAGGGGGAGAGGTCAACCAAAGGACTTGTATGCATGCACATAAGCCTAACCAATGGACACAGACACCAGGGGGGTAAGGGCATGAGTCGGGGGACGGGGGGGGGGGGGGGGGCGGGCAATGATGGGATAAGGACACATAGGTTATACCTTAGTCAATAAAGAAAAATAAATAAATATAAAAACAAAAAACAGATTCACAGAGCCGGATCGGTTTCTCCGGGTCTGGCCCTGCAGAGGTGGCCACAGAAGCATTGGCCGAGCTGCTGGAGTAGAATCCCAGCCCTCAAATCATCCACGTTGCCAGGAACTGCTCAGTCCTGTCTGTCAGCTCGGCCCTGTGAAGGGATTTATCGAAGGTCAAGGGCGATCAGGAGCAGAGCTGCCGCCAGACCCAGGTTTCCAGGCTCCTGCCCGGCAGGGCAGAGTGGCCTGGCTCACGGCTAACTGCGGGCAGGCTGCGTCTCTGTCTCTGATGCCAAGACTCTGTGACTTAACAGCTGTTATATTAAGCAAGTCCTCGCCTGCTCCTGGTGTCAGCTTTCTCCTAGGTGAAGTGAGGTAGCAATGCCTACCCCTGGGGCTACTGAGAACAGGAACAAAGGAAGTTGTCTTAACAGCTGGGAAACGGTCTTTGTTTGGGGAAAACACTGGGAGAGACTCACCAGGCTGGATGTGATAAGCCAGGCATCTCTTCAGTGTAACGCAGTAACACAGGGAAGGCTCTCTTGGGGTTGGGAGAGAAGGGATGGGGGAGAGTACAGGGGCAGGCAGAAGAGCCAGCAAGATGGAGAGAGCCAGCACCAGGGAGGGTTGGGGGGCAGCCAGACCTGCAGGCACGCCACGGGGTGACCCAAGGAGAGTTTGGGGATGAAACATTATCACTGATTCCCAGACGCTATTTGTAACACCACCCATCTCCTCTCCACCCCGAATTCATCAGCAACATCTGCCCATCCACAGTGCTTGATACAACTGTGTGTGTATTTGTGTGTGTGTGTGTGTGTGTGTGTGTGTGTGTGTGTGTGTACCTGCACAACTCTAAGAGAGCTAAGTTTCCTATTTGCGTCAAGGCAAAATGAAACAGAGACCACACATTAAAAAAGAAAAATCTGTGGGGTGGGGGGTGGCAATGGTAAGATATGTACACATATAATACCTTAATAAAAAAAATTGAAAAAAAAGAAAAATCTAAGGATTCGAGAAAGTTTGTTTCGGCAGAGACCACCGGCTATCCACGGAGATCCATCCATTCTCCCCGTTCCTGGACTCACAGCCACCTTCCCCAGCCTCCCCTGCAGATGGGTGTGGCCAGACGATGGAGCTGGAGCCGGTGGGATGTGCGTGGAGGTGACCAGTGCCTCTTCCGGCCTGGCTCCCACTCCAGCCCCTCCCTGCTTGGGGGACGGCCTGGGGCGCTATGTGTGGACAATGGCAGATCCCACATCAGCCCAGCCTGCCACCACCCCCACAAACCTGAGCCTCCTAGATCTTATCATGAGAGAAAAATAAACTTCTTTTGTGTTGGGCCACTATATTCTGGGTCTAGTTGTTAAAGAAGTGGAGCCTCCACAAAACTATAAACTATGAAAGGCACCCAAGCACGCAGAAGCGAGCTTCCCAGCATCGCGCAGGGACAAGACGTCTGGCAGCGTCCCCGAGTCCCCCGACAGTCCAAGAGTGTGAGACAGAACCTTCTGTCGGTGGGGGAACGCGGCGGGGGGCGGGGTGGGGGGGGGGGTGGGGACAGCTGGTTTGTACTGAACTCTGAGAACAGAAGTGGAATACGATTTGCTGCCTGAGGAGGGAGAGTCCAAAAAATTTGTCACCAGAACTTAGAAGAAGAGAAGGCTGCTGGGCCTTAGTGACCCCTGGATCAGGGGCCGTTTGTGTCCACTGACCCGAGCCCAACACCCTCTGCTCTGTCCACTTCTTCTCCAAGCTGTTGCTCACAGCGTCCCTCGGCACCTCAGGAAACAGAGGCCTGGCTCTTTCTGAGCTAACCGGCCCCAGGCAAGCAGGAGGCCTCAGGGCTCAGCTCAGGGAATGCTGGAGCCAGGCCTCGGGCAGGGAAGGGGAGACAGAGCAAGAGGGAAGGAAATGAGCTGCTGGCGTCTGAGAAGGCTCAGGATGACTTATTAAGGGCAGATCTTGGTGAGGGGTGAACAGCATTGCCAAGGCAACCAGAGGTGCCGACGTCCACCAAGACCATTCATCTTGCAGACGGACCATGTCTCGCCAGATGGAGATGAGGAACAGCAAGAAAAGATGCCAGGGGAGCCAACCAGAGTTCTTCTGTAGAGAGAAGCTCAGTGTGGAAAATCGGCACCTCTTGGGTTCATGGAGCCTCGCCTTCCGGAAGCCAGAGCCGGCATTCTCCGTGACCTTGGCTCCCAAGGTTGTCTGTCATTGGAGGAACACATACGCTGCCGTCAGGCTAGCTAGGGTTTGGGTCCCAGCTCTACCCCTTACCAGCGCTGCTTGGACAAAGCACTTCACATCTCTGAGCCTCAGTTTCTCCATCTGTAAATTGGGGATGGAAGGGCAGGCATGCTTACCGCCCATTATAGAAGTTTGGGGTTCTCTGAGCTCCGGGCTCACCTCCTGTATTGCAGCCACTGCATGTGAGTCGCCCAGCTGGGCCCGTCTATGTCACCCCTGTGCAGAGTTGCCTGTTAAAATACCGGACACCAGCTAAACAATGGATACTTTCTAAATGTAGGTATGACCCATGCAGTGTTCGAGACATACTAAAACAGTATTCATTGTTTATCTGAAATTCAAGTTTAACTGGCTACCCTATGTGTTTATTTTCCTAAATTGGGTAACCTACTCCCGTGGGACTTAGGGACAAAAGGAACTGGTGCAAAGATGCTGACGCCTGTGCCATTTGCCATGAGTAATAAAGTCCTTTGTTTCTGACCCAAGAGTCTGGTGTTCCTGCCAGCATCCAAGTTAGCTCACAAGTAGGCCAAAATCTCATACCCTCCCCAGCCTAAGCTTGGAATCTGGCATAGATTTGGCAGCCCAAAATATCTGTGGGATGAATGGTTGTCAATCTGTGGGAATTGCTGCCAAGTACACAGAATTCCTCAGGGATTTAGAATGGGTTCCTGGTGGTTGGTGCAGCAACTTTACATTTCACGAACGCGTTGCTGTCACCATGGCAACTACGTAGGGCTTCATAGCTTCCCCAGAGCATTTTCATGCATTATCTTTCTCAATTTCCCAGTGACTTTTCGAAATACGCATGATTATTCTTAATTTAGGGATTAGAAAAGTGAAGTTCAAGGTCAAGAAGCACATTGCACAAGGACACACAACCAGTAAGTGGCAATCAACTCAACCAAAGAGGACTAACAAAGACCTACCATGTGCCTAGCATTGGGCTAAGCTCATGGCATCCTTTATCCAGTGTATGTCCTGTAACGTCCATGTAATGTGGGCAGAATTAGCCACAAAGGGGGTCTGATGACACACCCAGATTCACGCGGAGTGGCAGAGTCAAAATGAGAACCCACTTTGGTTTTGTACCAAAAAGCCTGAGTAAAAATGGCAGGAGGTTGTAGGTGATGGGAGTCACACACTTTATAGTGGTTCCCCAGCCAGCAGGTGGGACACAAGGCAGGGTCCAGGTCCCAGGGGCCATCACAAACAGTGACTAGATTGGCCAGATATATTGATGTTCAAAGTGATAGTCCCAATTCAGCCAGGGAGCTACAGGGGAAACGGAGGCATCTCAGCCACCAGCTCAGAAACCACACATCCTAGGACTTCAAGAAATACCACAATTCATTCCCTGGCCATGGCCTGGTGGGTTAAATATAATTACCCCAGGGTCCCAACAGTCTCAGGGATGGAAAAATGATTCAAGCTGGGAGGGACAGAAGGGGAAAATCATGTTTTCTGTATGTCCTTGGGGAAAGCTGACCTGTTTGGGAAAACGCAGTCTTGGGTCAGAGTTCCGCATTGTGTTCCCTGAAACATTTATTTCAGAAAAGGGGAAAGAAGCCCTGGCTGGTGTGTTTGGTATGTTGGAGCATCGTCCGTACACCGAATGCTGGTCAGTTCCTGGTCAGGGCACATACCCGGGTTGAGGGTTCAATTCATCATTGGGGCACGTACAGGAGGCAGCCAATCAATGTTTCTCAACATCAGTATTTCCCTTTCTCTCTTTCTCTTTCTCTCTCTCTTTTCCTTCCTCTCTCTAAAATCAATTTTAAAAAATAAAAATTAATAAAAAAAAACAAAACGGGGGGTGGGAGAACAATTCCATAGTGAAAAAGTTCGGAAAAATGCCACAGCCCATTTCTCCTTCGTGGATTTACAGTCTTTAATACATTAAAGGCCCTGACAAGTCCTGTAGCAAAGGAATCTGTGTCATTTTACTTAACCTGCAATTTCCTGAAAATATCGACTGGGACAGCTCTCTCTTATTTTTTAAATAAAACTTTTTGGCAATAACTTTTATTAACCTTTTGAAAAAATGCTGGAATCGCAAGAATTTGGAGGCACACCATCACTTGAAATTCTCCCTTTCCCTTGTTTTGAGCAGAACATAGCATTCATCCGGGGCTCAGGGAGTGGGCAGAAGCAGCATCCGGGCCCCTGCACTGTGTCCTTGCTGGGGACTGTACCTGCACGGACTCCAGGAGAGCGGCATTCATGAAGTTTTGCCAAGTGTGCTCATAGGTCAGTGACATGTGTTCAAGTCTTTTTTACAAAATATATTTTTATTATTGATTTCAGAGAGAAAGGGGGAGAGAAACATCAATGATGAGAATCACTATTAGGCTGTCTCCTGCACGCCCCCTACTGGGGATTGAGCCCCAGCTGCCTCCTGCACACCCCCTACTGGGGATTGAGCCCCAGCTGCCTCCTGCACACCCCCTACTGGGGATTGAGCCCCAGCTGCCTCCTGCACGCCCCCTACTGGGGATTGAGCAAGCAGCCCAGCATATGCCCTGACCAGGAATCTAACCGTGACCTCCTGGTTCATAGGTCGTGGCTCAGCCACTGAGTCACACCAGGGGGGCGCAGGTTTAAGAACATGGCAGCTGCAAGCAAGATGGCAGCGCAGCAGCGGGACGGGAGGGTGGTGCGCAGCTGGCAGGCCCCGGGAGGCCGAGCCACGGGCCGCTTCGGCGTCCTGTATGCTCAGAGGTGCAGAGAACCGGTGCAGGTTCTGCGGGCGCGTCCTCTGCTCTGCACGCCGGCAGGACTGTCTGACGAGAGGAAGCCGGTCTGTCCTTACACCCGCCTCTTGAACCGGAGGAAATGCAGCTGAGGCCGGAGGGGGCGCCGCAGCCCGGGGCACTGGCCCCCGTAACCATTTCTTCCTAAGGTCCCGGCCCACGTGGCTACCTGTTCCAAATACCAGGATTACATGGTGGGAGGTGTGAAGGCCACCACCAAGGATGTGTCCCTTCAGCCAAGGAATGTCCCACACCGTTTTCCCTTTCCTTGGCCTTCCTGTCCCGAGAAGAACTTTGATCAAGAAGGACTTGGGGACACGGCGAGTTGTCCCATAGCACGGACCCCAAATCTGTGTTTGTCGGGCATGTGCCTCCTGCCCGGGGGGAGACCCTGCTGCCTCGGCACCAGCTTCATCGAGCACATCCAGCCGCGGCACCAGTTCTCTGAGGACACTTCAGTGGACTGCGATGTGGATGAAGAGGACGCGATGCATCAGGCCTTGCAACGCTCCATCATCCCTCGGTGAGCAGGGCTTCCGCTGTCCTCTCGAGTTCAGAGCTTCCGTTACGGGTTATGTGTGAAGCCCTAAATATGCAGTAGATTTGGAAGGGAGCTTGGTGTTGGGACAGGGTCACTTCTCACAGGGACACAGGTTCCCAGGCCAGGGCCCTCCCCTCCTTTCCTTTGGGCTCCCCTCTATGGTTAACCCTGTCTGTCCCATCTGGTCTTTGCTCCTCAGCTACTTCCTGGGGTTTCTGCTGCTTCTTTCCGAAGAAAACCCAGCTTCTCCACCACCAGTCCTTATTCCTCTCACCCAGCATTCCTCTCTCCGGTCCTCCACGCCAGCCAGGACCTCCTGTGGGACGGAATAGCACAAATGAGACCAGTGTCTCCTCTCCTCGTCCCTGGGGTGTGTGTGCATCTGATCAGTGAGGGAGCTTCTCCTGTGCTGAGCAGGTTCCTGTTAGTTGGTCCTTGGCAACAGCGGCCAGAGCTGGAGTTACCTCTCAGGAAACCTTTTATTTATTTTTCTGCAAAAAGCTTTATTGTTTCATTTGGTCCCATGCATGGGAGAGGGCTTCAGGGTGGTTACAGAATGGCTAGTAGTTTCGGGGAGATGCAGAGGGGCCCCTCAAAGGCCTCAGGGCTCCAGAGGCTCCCAGTCGTGCTGGAGGGGGAGCCTTGGAAGAGGGACTCGCCCCGCCCAGCCTGGGGGCCGGGAGCCTGCGGAGGTGAGTCAGGTGGTCGCCCATCTTTTAATGAGTTTCCCCTCCTCACCCGGAAGTGGTTCTCCGGGAGGTCACAGAGCTGAGGGTCTGCGCGGGGAGAACCCTGGGTCCGGCTCCTCTCCAAGGCCAGGGCGGCCCGTGGCTGAGTTTTGCCCACTCATCTGGGGAGGCCTCAGCCCGTCCTGGAAGAGAATGGGCCACCGCGCTGGTTTTGCATCTTTAAGAGCCGCCCAGCGCCCTCAGCTTCTTCTCCGCCAGCTCGCAGAAGAAGTGGCCCCCGCCCCAAGACCACATCCTCATGGAAACAGCAGCCCCGAGAGAGGTAGGTGTGCGGGGCCCGCAGAGGCAGGCTGGCCGGGCGGTTGACCGCAGCCTCCACCTCGGTGGAATAATTGTGACGAATTGGGGAGCTCATGGTTGTTCGGCAATGAGGAAGTTAAGCTAGAAAACCAAAAAACCAAAAAACCGGTGTGTTGGCTGAGCCCGGAGGTGGTTGTGAAGAGGGTGACTGGATAAGACGCAGGAGAGTGGCCGGAGGCTGGAGGAAGGGGCGTCCCTGGGTCTGTTCCGTCCAAACACTGTTGAAGCAGGAGACAGGTCCGGGACCGCCGAGGGCACTGCCTCTCAGGAAACCTTTCAAAAGTCCTGCTGGGGTGACTGTTCTGGGTTGAGCATGGTCTGATGCTGGGAGTTTTGATTCGTGATATTTTGCTGCCACCCCTGCACACCCTGAGAATGAACTGGTTCAGTCTTAAATGCCTGCGGGGTGCCTTTTTAGGATAAGGTGGAGCCACATGTTCTTAGTGGAAATAAGTGTTTCTAGGTTAGACACTTAGGTTAAACTCCATTTCTCCATACGTGGGGAGGAGGGTCGGCTAAGAGAGACAGGAAAACCATAGCCCTGCTTATGATTTTCGAGTTAATAAGGTATTTTCAAATGACTGGGTCATGCTTACTTCTCTGTTTGGGAGCCTGCTTGCATTCTGGTCCTTGAGACACAAACAGGAGTCCTCAAATGAGTAAGAAGGAAGAGGTTTGGGGCCCGAGTGGATACCAGTTCTTTTCTCTTCGGTTAACTCAGATGACACTGAGCCTTGCTTCTCTATCAGCGGGAGGTGGTCGGAAATCTGGTCCCACAGCCTGCCGTCTCTTCTAACAAGACACTGTTCAAAGGCACCTCTCCGGTGAGCCGCTGTTCATGGAAACTCTCTCCTGGAAACTTGCTTTGGTAGCAGCTCAAGAAGCTTGAAGTTCAACATGTTTCACGATATTAATAAACACAAAGCTAAGTAAGGGCTGGCAGTCAAGTCCACAGGAGCAGAGCCTCTGGTCGACCAAAGGGCATCTGGATCTAGGCTCGCTTTTTCACCTCAGACCTCTCTATCTGACATGGAACTTTCCTCTGGTCAGCGGCCGAGGTTGCAAGCGACAGGGCTTGGGGCCTGTGCCCTGCTGCTGTGGGCCTCCCCCTACCTGCCAGTAAGAACTTCGGATGCCTGGTGACCGGCAAAGACGGGGCCCTTGGGGCAAAGCAATTTTTACTATTGCACCGTTGCTGGGAGGCCCCGATGTTAAGCTCAGCTTCTTCACTGTAGTTTTCGGAAAGGGTTCTCTCAGACCTCCCTCAATTGAGATCGTCTCGGTCTACGTTTAAAGGAAATTGAGTGAAACCTTCATTTGAGGGAACAGAAGAGAACGTGTCCATCTCACTGGTGGTACCAAGAAACTGCTTTCCTTGTATTAAGTGCACTTCATGTATTTCTAATAAGGAGATTTTCCAGAAAGTGAAGTTTGTTACGTTCTGGCTTTTAAAAGGCGAAATATAAATAAATTTAATAATTTATCAAAAAAAGAAAGAGAGAAAGAAAGAAAGAAAGAAAGAAAGAAAGAAAGCTCCACAGCTCCACAGCCTTGGGCAAGTTGCTGAACCTCCCAGACTTGGAATTCCCTGTCCATATAATAGGAATAATGAAAGTTCCTACCACGAGTGTGTCTTGTAAGGACTAAATGAGATGGGGCACATGGCTAGTGCTGAAGGAATAGTTGTAGACATTATTATTGGTGTGGGTTTTTTTTTTTGTTATTGTTTATGGAGATGGGATGGAGAGGTAGATAGCACGTAGTGGGAGGAGTCATGAAAGGCGAGGAGGAGAAAGGCCAGGCATACACTTCGTGGTCTTAGTCACAGATGCTCTGATCTCAGAACTGGAAGACCCTTCCTTGCCCAGAAAGGTGGAACAGCTGATGGAGAGACTGTCACCAAATCACACAGGGAGTTAGTCTCAAGCCACGAATTCATTCATTCTTCAATGTGGAAGCAATTTGCACAGCCTCAGAAACAAATGCAGCACACACCAGAAATCTCATGCTTGGAATTTACCTTATAGAACGTTTGCAAAATGTTTCCGAGATAAGTGTGTTTTTAAAAGGTACATAAAGAAAATAAACACGTATCTACTCATTGGAGCAAAAGAAATACAGTAAGGATAAACCAGAACCTAGCAGGATTGGTTATGTGCAGGGGTAGGTGAGGAAAGGGAGCGGGGGATGGGAAGAGGGAAGGGTGAGGGACATTTCTCTGAGTCTGCCTCTTGTGTAGCTCTGACGCTTAGAACTAAGAGTCACATACCCAGACATTTCACATACCCAGAACTAAGAAGCTAACAGAAGCAACCAGGATGTAGGGGGAGCCCCAAAGGTTATGCAAACAGTAACAGATGAACCTAATGGTACCGCAAATGAATAATGTCCCCACACTGAGTGCAATGGGGAAGAAAAGAACTAATTTAAGCAACTTTGGAAAACAGTTACTTTGACGAGACATACACCAAAAAGGCTACAAGGCTAAAGACAAAAGGAACTGTACACAATACTGTATTCCAGTTAGTCAATCTGTGTTTCAAGGAGTATGGGTTAGCAATTCTGAAACTGTTCTATGCATTTACTAGGGTTGAGCAATTAAGTAAATGTATTGTGGAGCCAGGTTTCATGCTAGTGGAGAAAGAGGTTGAAATAAGTAAAGGAGGAAGGTGAGAATGCATTCTGTGGTGCTGGTTTGGAATCTGACTCTTGGCTGTGTGTGTGTGTGTGTGTGTGTGTGTGTGTGTGCGCGCGCGCGCGCGCGCTCATGTGCGTGCAAGAGTATACATAAACATCTCTCCTAGCTCTGTCTGCTAAGAGGAACAAGAATGAATGACACTCTGTCTTAATTTGTTCAGGCTGCTATAACAAAATACCATAGACTGGCATATAAACAACAGAAATTTATTTCTTACAACTGTTAGTGCAGGGAAGTCCAAGATCATGGTGCTGGCAGATTTGCTGTCTGGTGAAAGCCCATTTCCTGGACACAGCCTTCTCTCTGTGTCCTCACATGGTACAAGGGGTGAGGGACTCTCTTGGGTCTCTTTTTCTAAAGGCACTAATCCCATTCAGGAGGGCTCCACCCTCATGACCTAATCACCTCCCAAAGACCTTACCTCCTAATACCTTGACCTTGTTAGTTTAAAATATCAACATGAGAATGTGTGTGTGTAGGGGGAGGGCACGGGGAAACAGATATTCAAACCATAGCACACCCCAATAGCAATGAGGACACTTGGTGCCCAGATTTTAATTTCTAAAGACTATTCCCCAATAAAAGGAATCCAGTCTCCTTGAAGAAATGGTTGATTCTGGGACAGGTTCCAGGAAAAGCAAGATGAGTCTGGAACATCTTCTGGTGACAGAAAGCAAAGGAGGACTCAAAGTTAAGACAATTTGAGGAACAAAATAAATAATGATGGTAATGCATTACAACTCACAGAATAAACAAAATATTCATAAAATAAATATTCATAAATTCTAAGTGACTGAATAAAGAAGTAAAGGAGAAGGGACATCCTTTTCTTACAGTAGAATTCCAATGAACAAATGTAGGAGGAATAGTGAAAATAGAAAATAACCGTTAAGCAAACACCAAGTATTAACTGAGGATTTGGATAGATGCTAAAATTGGAGGGCCACAGTATGAAGAGAAACAGGATATTTGCACCATCTTACAGTATCTCCCCACAAGACAACTAGTAATTACAAAGAATTAATAGTAATTTTATGGAGGAGAAACACGGCAGACACCTCCTGATTCAAGTGACTAAAGTTAGCATCACCAATAATATGCCTTCTGATAAGAGGCAATAAAGGGCACCATATCCCTTCTGTTCCTTTATATAACATAAATGTAAATATACACATAAGTGTAAATGTAAATATTAATATACATAAATAAGTAAATATAAATAAATATATAAATATAAATAGCATTGCTGTCATTCTTTTAATTTATCCATATGCTACAATTACCTACCACATTGTGGCTTCTATTATGACTTTGAATAGTTATCTATTAGATCAACTAAGACTAAGAAAAACAAATATTTTATTTTACCTTCATTTATTCCTTCTGCATTGTTTGTATCTATTTTTTAACTTTCAATTTTTATTGTATTTTTCTATTTTTATTTATTTATTTAAAAATTGTTTCTGTCTCTTATGTTGTTCTGAGATCTTAAAAACAAAAAGCAAAAAACCGCACACCTGTCTGGCTGAGGAGGGCCTGCCTCTCCCTGGGATAGTCAGTTCTTACAGAGAGCACAGGGCCCAGCCAGGAGCTTGCCCTTCATCTGCAAACTAACCAACCCAGAGCCACAGTCCTCACCTGGCCCGCCCACTCCAGGAGACAATATCCCTCGACCTTAATTATTACAGGTCCAAGTGCCAAGCAACTATAGCCTAAAGCTCCCGGAATTATTCAAATGACCCTTCTTAAACTGTTTACTCTGTCCTGCTTTCCTTCCTGTGGAAACCCCATTAAAGGCCATGGCCTACGTGCTTCCTTCCCGCACTCCTGTCTTCAGCCTCCTGACCATCCTGATGTCCTTCCCATGGGGCCCTGCATGGTGTGCGTGCTGTGCCCCGCCTCTAGGAACTGTGAGTATAACAACCTTTGTTTTCCTGCCCGCTCTTGTGTCTTGTCTTATGGCCACACTTGATTGACCACCTAACGAACAAACACAAAACACCTTCCCCAACGTTGTTTCTTTATGAAGATTTGAGTTTCAGGCTTATATGATGTTCCATCTTTCTGAAGAGCTTCTTTTTAGCATTTCTTGCAAGGCAGGTCTGCTGGCCACACATTCTCTCTGTTTTTGTTTGTCTTAGCGAGTATTTTTCTTTCACTTTTGAAGCATAATTTTGCTGCATACAGAATTCTAGGTTGGTGGTCTTGTTTCTTTCAACATTTTAACCATTTCACTCCATTCTCTTCTTGCTGGCATGCTTTCTGACAAAAAGTCCAATGTCATTTTCATCCTTGTTCCTCTGTAGGCCAGGTGTTTTTCATTACTGGCTTCTTTCAAGGTTTCCCCTTTGTCTCTGGGGTTCTGCGGTTTGAATAAGATGTGCTGAAGGTGTCAATTTTTCAGAATTTATCTGCTTGTTGTTCTCTGAGTTTCCTAGCTCTGTGGTTAGGGGGTCTGTCATTAATTTTGAAAAATTCTCAGTCATTATTACTTCCAAAATGTCTTCTGCTCCCTTTCCTTCTTCTTCTGGTATTCCCTTTGCACGTTATACCTTTTGTAATACTCCTACTGTTTTCAGTTATTCTGTTTCTTTTTTCCCCCCATTATTTTTTTCTCTGCATTTCAGTTTGGGATGTGTCTGTTGACATGTCTTCAAGCTCACTATTTCTGTCTTTGGCTTTGTCTAGTCTAACCAATGATTCTAACAAAGGCATTCTTCATTTCTGTTCCAGTGTTTTTGATTTTTTTTCCTTATGAGTATTTCTTAGAGTTTCCATCTCTGCTTACATTACCCATCTCTTCTCACATGTTACCTACTTTTCTATTAAAGCCTTTATCATATTAATGTTATTTTAGATTCTTTGGGATAATTCTAAAATCTGTATTGTACCAAGTCTTGTTCTAATGCTTGCTTTATCCCTTCACCCTCGCTCTCACTCTCGCTCTTATTTTATAATTTCTTGTTGAAAGCCAGCCATGATATATCTGGCACTAGGACTGATATATCAGGCTTTTTGTGTGAGGTTTTATGCTAACCTGGCTGGGAGCTGGACTGTGTATAACCTTTTTTGGCTGTAGGTGCCAGAGGCTCCAGTTTCTTCTAGTTCCTTGCTGTTTCTCTCCTGTTGCCTTTGGTTTTCCCTAATTTTTTTTTTCTTTTTCAATTAAAGTGATGTTCAATATTATATTAGTTTCAGGTCTACAGCATCGTGGTTAGACATTTATATAACTTACAAAGTGATCCCCCAATATACCTAGTACACACCTGACACTATACATAGTTATAACAAAATTATTGACTATGCTGTGAATTCTTCCTTAGTTGGCGTCTTTGTATTGCAGCTCTCTGAATTATAACCTCCTATTATTATATCTGTTGATGTGTTGGTAACATGTTGGGGAGGGGAAGCAGTCTACAGTCTTATGATTAAATCCCCATTCTTTTGTTTTGTTTTGTTTTTGTAGTGAGCCTGAGTCCCTGGGCTGTGATCTTCAGAAGTGTTTTTTAGTTCCCACCCCACCCCCTCATGTGAGACAGGAAGGCTGGAGGAGGCTGGAGTTGTCTAATTGTCCTTCACCCAGATCAGATAAGACTCTGGTAAAGCAGCTCTCCTTGGTGTCAGGCACAACATCTGGGTATATTTCAACAAGGTCACTCTTCCCATGCCGGAAGCATGAGGAGATCTCTCCAGCCTACCCCCCCCCCCCCTATTTTTTTGTTACTCTGACTGGGAATGAAACCTGCAACCTTTTGGTGTGTAGGCGGATGCTCCAACCAACTGAGCCAA
Organism: Eptesicus fuscus; assembly: GCF_027574615.1. NCBI lineage: Eukaryota > Metazoa > Chordata > Mammalia > Chiroptera > Vespertilionidae > Eptesicus > Eptesicus fuscus. The sequence continues at coordinate 63,967,371 of NC_072487.1, read as the reverse complement.
CCACCAGGGCTCTAATCTATTCTCCTTCCTCTCCTCCTCCTCCTCTTCCTGAAAGGGAGAGAGAGAGAGGGAGGGAGAGAGGGAGGGAGGGGAGAGAGAGAGAGAGAGAGAGAGAGAGAGAGAGAGAGAGAGAGAAAGGAGACAAAAAAACATTGATTGGTTGCCTCCTGTAAGCACCCTTACCAGGGACTCGACTGGGCAAGTGCCCTGACTAGGAATCAAACCGGCAACCTTTCAATGCATGGGAATGATGCTCAACCAACTGAGCCACCCCAGCCAGGGCTCTCTCAGTCTTCACTGTGGGAACATGGTAGGCTCCGGGAAAGAAAACCCACAAACATGTCAGGGGCCCTAAGACTGGGCCCCTAAGAGCTTTTATGAATCGTTACTTTTATGAAGTACTGCCATTGATTTTAGAGAGAGAGAGATAGAGAGGGGAGAGAGAGAGAGAGCGAGAGGGGGAGAGAGAGAGAGAGAGAGAGAGAGAGAGAGAGAGAGAGAGAAACATTGATGTGAAAGAGAAACATCAATCGACTGCCTCCGGAACGAGGCCCAACCAGGAATGGAACCCGCAATCTTTTGGTGTAAGGGACAACATTCCAACCAACAGAGCCACCGGCCAGGGCTGGGCTCCTGAGAGCTTTTAACTCTCAACCTAATCCCCCCCTGAGCCTCCAGCATCTGACAAATTACCATCAGAAGTGTTCCTGCCAGTTCCAGCTCCAGCCGTTTCGTTGTTAGAATGAAGTTCTCTGATGGAGCTAAGATTTGCAGTTTGTTCAGCTTTTTCTTATTGTGAGGGTGGAAGTGATGACTCCCAGGCGCCTGCGTATTGGAGTCAGAACTGGAACTATGTGTGTGTGTCCTAACTTTAGGTCTGAGCTCCCTCCCCTTGACTCCCACCAAGGCCCAGGCTACCCAGAGCGAGCGAGCGACCATGGTCTCTGGGCCACAGCTGCCAGCGTGGGCCCCTGATGTACAGGCAGATGCTGTGGGAGATTGAACAGCAGGCCTGTTGGAAATTTGGCTTGAAGCCTCCATTGTCTCAGCATTTTGTAATCTGGCCCTGGGCAGGGGACTGGGGGTGGAGGCCACTTTTTGTGGGAACTCAGGCACAAAGGGGGTGTGAACCATCAGCCTGGGACTAAGGCCAAGGCAGCGAGAAGAAAGCTGGGGCCTTGGCCAAGGCCCGGGCCCTCGGCGCATCCAGCTGGATGGGGCCATGCGGGCTGGGCCAGATGTGGGCTGAGAAAGTCACAGAGTTGCTGGCAACTCCTTGTCTGCAGGGGAGAGAGACAGGGAACAAACTGACATGCCAATCAGGGTGAAGTACTGCCATCCCGGGAAACACAGGGGCCTCTGTGACCCAGGGAAGGAGCCCAGTCCATCGAGGCAGCAGGGAGGCTCCTTGGAGGAGCAGACCCTGTGTGCTGAGGCCCAGGAGCTGAGCAGAAGGTGTCCGGGCTGAGAGGGCAGCTGGCCTCTGGGCTGGGGGCGCAGCAGGTAAAAGAGCCTGGTGATAGGAAATGCCTGTCCCACTGCGGGAGTTCCGAGCGGTTCAGTCTCTCCAACATCAGCTGTGAAATGCAGTTCAGCAAGAAATGAGGTTGGGGGCTGGAAAGGGTCCAAACCATAGAAGTCTAATGCTAAATATGGCATGGGACACACACACACACACACACACACACGCACACACACACACACACGTGCACACACACTTCATTGTTTATCTGAAATTCAAATTTAACTGGACATCTGTGTTTTTATTTGCTAAATCTGGCGACTCCAGCCCCGGGGACAATGTGGACTTAATTCCTAGATAGTGGGGAGTCATCAGAGGCTTTTTTGGGGGGATGGGGGGGTGACGTGACCAGATTTGCATTTTAACAGGAGAGGGACAGCAGAACGGACTGAAGGCAGGGAGACCAGCTGAGGGAGAAGCCGTGGGGATAACGAGCAGGTAGACAGATAGGGTTCGTTGAAGAGGTAGAGTGAATGGGCCTTGGCGATCAGTTGAGTGTGGACACGGGGAAAACGGGGAAGTCAAGGATGACATCCAAGTTTCTAGGCAACTGAGCAGACAGGGAGACCTTCCCTGGGCTGGAAGCACAGGAAGAGGGGCAGGTTTGGGAGGGGGAGTGAGTCCAGCTGGGACACGGCGCCATCCAAGGAGAGAGGAGTGGAAGACGGCTGGAGGTGGGGTCTGGAATCCAGGCGAGGGGCCAGGGCTGGAGGTCAGCCTTTGGCAGAGATCAGCTTTTGGAGTGAAACCATGGGAATGGGCGAGCACGCTCAGGGAAACCACATGAGGGGAGGAGGATGGGGGACTAAGGACGGACCCCTGAGGAACAGTAACAATCTAGAGGAAGTGGAAGGAGGAAAAGCCAGCTTAGACCCGGAGGCCAAGGCCAGAGGTCTGGAGAAACGCCGGAAGGGTCTTCGTGACTCCCGCAAGCTGAAGTGGGAGACAGAAGGAAAGTGAGCTTGAAAGTGTCAAGTGCAACCAAGACATTAAGTCATGTGAGGACAAAAGACAGTCTGGTAGGCCTGGCCGGTGTTTCTCGGTGGTTAGAGCATCAGCCCGTGTACCGAAAGGTCATCGGTTCGATTCCCTGGCCTGGTTGGGAGCATGAGAGAGGCAACCAATCGATGTGTCTCACATCAATGTTTCTCTCTCTCTCTCTCTCTCTCTCTCTCTCTCTCTCTCTCTCTCTCTCTCCCTCTCTCCCCCCCCCCCCCCCTCTTTTGAGGATTAACAACAACAAAATAATCTGGTGGATTTGGCTACTAGGGACCTGATGACGTGTGGTTCAGTGAAGTAGCAAGCTTGGAGCCAGGGGGGAGGGGATGGGTAGAGAGTGAGTGAAAGGAAGAGGCAACTCTCTCCTGAACTTGGGCTGTGAGCCTCCCAGACATGGAGGGCTGGCCACAGGCCTTTATCCCCGTCCCTCCTCAGACCCCGCCAAACTGACAGTGAAGGAATAAAGCGGGTATAACCTATCCACAGGGACAGAGAAGCTGGGTCAGGAGGCACCCGCAGAAAAGCAGATTTCAACAGATGTTTGGAAGATGGGAAGAGAAGTGGGTCTTACAAGTAGAGGTGGCTATACCCACAGGCCTAAAGGCATCCGTTTCTTCTTGGAGGACTTGAGCAACAAGGACCTACAAACACCAGGCCCAGCAGAGACCTTTCCTGGGCTAGAAGCACAGGAAGAGGGCAGGTTTGGGAGGGGGATCGTCAAGCCCTTTCCCTGCCCCGCTCCCAGAATGCCAACAGCCAGGAGTCTCCCCACCGTGCCCGACCTAAACAAGAGATGGGAAGAAGGTTCTCTTGAGTTCCTAAGGCCCAACGGCTGGACCTCCATGGAGGATGATGCCAGCAGGAAGAGGCGGAGGCCAGAGGCCAGGTGACAGGGGATGGGGCCTGAACCCAGGCAGCCGTAGTGGGAAGAGGCGGGGTGGATTCAGGCGATATTTAGAAGACAACCTTTGTGAGGGATGAGGTGCGAACCCCTGAATTCCGGGGACCCCTGATTCTAAGTGTTCATACATTTTTGTAGGATGGGTGGACAGATGGACAGACAGACAGATGGATGAATGAACCAGGCATTCCCCCGCCCCCTTGGTCTCCCTCTTCATTACCCTCACCACTAGCCCAGCACAAAATCATGTCTTTGTCTTGTTCACTGTTTCCCTAGGACCGGCACAGGGCCTGGCCCAGGGTGAGGGCTCGGAGAACATGTGGATGAATGAGTAAACTCATCTACAGGCGGAGCTCCCAGTTTGGCCACTGACCCTGCGAGCCTCAGTTTCCCCACCTGCAGCCAGTGAGTGCTGCTCAGGCATCAGGCAGCCATGACAGTGTGCACAGTGACTCTGCGAGTCCCAACAGAAGCAGCCCCACGCACGGAATCCTGACTTTCCAGGACAGTCCTCACCCTGGCATAGAAGCAGTTAAACTACCCTGCTAAACTGCAGGAAAACTTTGCCTCACCCCACCCCCTCTGCAGCTTGCCAGATCCAGAATCTGTGCAAAGGCTGGAGGACTAATCCATTTAGCAGAAGACGTGGGGAAGGGAAGTGAGGAATTAGTGATGGCCCCCGGGAGATCAAGGTTTGGAAAATGTTCAATTCCTGGCTGGAAAACTACTAGGAGATGAATACTGGCCCTGCCTAAAGACGGGCATTGTTGTGGCCAGAACAGAAATAGAAGGGAGAGGGCTTCCTTAGAGGCAGGGAGCCTCTCATCACTGGAAGCATCAAACAAACGTAGGGGACCCACTTAGAGGGGGTTGTACAAGGGCTTAGAATGAATGCTTCCTTCCATCTCTGAATTCTTTTATTTTTTTAATTTAAAATTTTTGTTGTTGACATGATTGCAGATTCTAATCCAGCCCCCAGTGATAGGGCATGTTCTGGTCACTCTCCAAGGGACGATACACTTGCTGGCTCCATCAATCCTCCCAACAACCCCGGGAGGGCGCTCTACACAGCCCTGATTTGCAAAGAAGGAAACCAAGGCTCCACGGGACCAGGTTGCTTGCCCTGGGTCACCCCGCAAAAGGGAGCAATAGTGATAAGCAGCACTGCTTGGAACTGAAGCCCCGGTGCCAGGCCAAGCACCCCTCTCCCATTCATTCATTGACTTCTCTATTCAACGACGCCTCTCTCCATCTTATAGATGAGGAAACCGAGGCTGGGAGGGATTAGATAATTTGTACAAGGTCAGGAAATCAGTAAGCATCTGCCCAGATGCCAACACTGGTCTGAGGTCTGACTGATACCAAAGTCCAGGCTTTTACCCAGAGCAGCAGTTGCAAACTCAAGTTTTCAGGTGCTTTCCACTGCGGCTGTCTGCTGGGAACAGCACAGGCCCTGGCTCAGGGTCCTTCCCCCCTGCTTCCTCTTCTGGGAGAAGAACAAAAGGAAATGGGACAAGCTGCAGCTCTTTCTTTCTTTTTTTTTTAAAAGTATATTTTATTGAATTTTTTACAGAGAGGAAGGGAGAGAGAGAGAGCTAGAAACATCGATGAGAGAGAAACATCGATCAGCTGCCTCCTGCACGCCTCCTACTGGAGATGTGCCCGCAACCAAGGTACATGCCCTTGACCGGAATCGAACCTGGGACCTTTCAGTCCGCAGGCCGACGCTCTATCCACTGAGCCAAACCGGTTAGGGCAGCTGTAGCGATTTCTACCATCTTTTCCACCCCATTTCTCTATGGAAGGGGAGCAGCTACAACAGAGCAAGGTCTGTCCTGCAGAGAGAGAGGCCCACAATGCCAGGGAGAAATGCAGTGGAGGCCTCACGGTCCTGGGTTGGGCCCCAGACACTGGTCCTTTAAGGAACGAAGCCACCCATTCCTCCAGGACAACACAGGGAAAGAGGATCCCAGCAGATCCTGAGCACCTACTGTGTGCCAGGCACTGAGCACCTTCTATCAATAGTCTCATGTACTCCTGACATTGACCCAGAATACTTACCTGACATTAACCAGCTCAGGAGGCCCGAGGATCACCCCTGCCTACTAGATGCGGCTCCTGCTGTTTCTCAGCTCACTTCTGCCCCAGCCCCTTCCCTCCACTGTCCCCAAGGCCTCCATCTGCAGCCACTGTCCACACAATGCCAGAGGGCACCCTAACTACTAGTATACCCTGGCCTGACATTTGGGAACACTCTAGTGCCACCTTCTGGCTGATGCTGGAAGAACAAGGGGCCAGGCCTGAGAGTCCGGCAGCTGGGTTGCAGGTAAGCTGGCTGGTTGACTTGCTCCTGGACTTGCTGCAGAAAGGACCTCGGGCAGCTTCCTAGGATGCATAATATTCAACCAGAGCAGAAGATAAGAGTGTCAGGGAAAAAGAAAAACAAGGATGGGGAGCACAAAATTCCGACTGTAAGGTTCTGCTATGGTGGAAATAAGACCACAGACTCAACAAACGTCAAAGGTGGCTTTTTAAAAATCATCGATTCAAGGCACAAAGAAATGAGAGGAGCATGTGCCAACCACATCTGAGCGATAACTCATCTCTCCTCTCACCCACCAGTTTTACAGGTTCTTTATACGTGGGCATAGCTCATGATTTCATGCACAGACCACACACACATGTGCACATGTGCACACACACACACATCTTTCTAGAAATCCTGTTGGGATGCACAGGGGAGGGAGATCCTTATAATGTATATTTGAAAAGTGATTCAAGGTATACATTTTGAAAATAAGGAGAGTCATTAAACCAAATGAGGTATTCAGGTGAAAAAAGATTCAGATATACATTTGAAAAGACAATATTCTTAAAAAAAAAAAAAAAAACACCAAAGGGAGTATAATTTGAAGGAGTAAAACATTAAGGATATTTCCATGGTTGAGGTTCTACCTTTTGGGGCACGTGGCGCAAAGTTCTTTTCATATGAGGGGCTGGGTTCCCTCCTCACTGTGCTCTTGCTGTGGAGGGCCACGCCTCGGCTCTAAGCATCCCAGCAGGTGGCACAAAGAGGGAACCACAGACACTTAAACCATCTCCAAAGTCTATGAATGAAGACAAACCAATCGCTCAGGATAAGCATGACTTTGGTACTAGGACAGGAATAAGTAGTTTGCATGGGCCGGGTGAGGGGGTGTCAGGAAAAGAACTCAGAGTGGAGATGAGGGCCACTCTGGCCAGACTATCCCTTCTACTCCCACTAGGGGGAGTGCGAGCTCCTTGCCAAGACCTCAGGAAGCAGAAAGGGAAGGGGTCTGGACACTGAGGCCTAACCAGCCAGAAAGGTGCAGCCTGCCAGAGGGGTGGGATGGGGGTGGAGGCTGAAGGTGGGGGTGTGGGCAGGAGCCTGGCACCCGGAAGGAGGCCACCGGGCTTGCAGTCCCAGCCCGGCTACCGCTTTGCAAGGCCCCTCCCCTCCGCAGGCCTGTTTTCTTTCCTATAAAATGGGCGCTGAGGTCCACTGAGAGCAGCGCTTCCCACCTTTTCGTGTGCATTCAAACCATATGAGATATTTTTTAAAAATATTTTTTATTGATTTTTTACAGAGAGGAAGAGAGAGGGATAGAGAGTCAGAAACATAGATGAGAGAGAAACATCGATCAGCTGCCTCCTGCACACCTCCTACTGGGGATGTGCCCGCAACCAAGGTACATGCCCTTGACCAGAATCGAACCGGGGACCCTTCAGTCCGCAGGCCAATGCTCTATCCACTGAGCCAAACCGGTTTCGGCCCATCTGGAATATTTTTAAAAGGCAGATTCGGATCCAGTGGGTCTAAGGTGGGATTTGAGAAGCAAGCAGGGAAGACAGAAGTGGTTGTCCATGTGTTCGTTCATTGGTTCGTGCGTTCAACAAGCATTATCGGGCTGCTCTCTGTGCCAGGACCCGCCCGGTGCTTGCGGACGTAGAGATGGACAAGACCCAGTGCTGCCCTTGAGGAGCCCATGGACACCAAACCAGAGCCCCATGTAACCAGCGTTGAGGAAAAAGGAAGCCCGAGGTGTGGAGTTATGGAAACCAGAGAGGCCCCCGGCCAGACATGGGAGGTCAGGCTTCCCCGGAAAGATGATTCCTTCGTGCACTTTAATGAGCACAGGCAAAGGTGGGGGTGGGGGCGGGAAAGGTGTTTCAGGCAGAGGAAGTGGCATGCTCAAAGGCCCAGGAAAGACAGAGCCAGGCTGATTGCGCAGTGAGAGGGACCACGCACAGACGCACAAGGCAAATACACACACTTGCGCACACACTCACATCCCCTTGGAGGTGCAGATGTGGGGAAGAAGCAGTATCTTGAAAGGGGTGAGATGAGAATTCTTAGGGAGGGGCCGCCGTGAGCTCCCATTGGAGTGGGTTGTTATGTATGGGATGGTTTCCATGGCAATTCTCTACTTTCCTCACCAAAGACTCTGCAAGTACGGCTTCCAAGGCTCCTTCAACCCCCAGCTGCCAAATTCCAGAGGTTGCCCCTACCCCCACTGTGGGCCCCCACGCCTGGGAGAACCCGACGTCAGGGAGTGTCCTGTCACACACGAGTTTCACACCTACCCCACCCTTGTCTGCCCAGACCCTGCCTGCTCTTCTCCATCCTTGGCTCTAGGCTACCCCCCCCGCCCCCCGCCCAACAACTTTGGGAGATGCCTGGTTACCCCTTTTGGAGGTCACTGAAGCTCAGGGAGAGGCAGAATTACCCAAGTTTGAATCCTTTCCATGTGGAGTGGGAAGGGTGTGGTCTACAAAAGGTCAAGGTTCTAGACGCCCTTGCATTGCCCCCAACCCAAGGCTAGAGCATGCATTCATTCACTCATCCCATCCACATTGCAATCTCTAGGGTAAACACTAAAATAATGGAAAGCTAACAAGCTAATAAAGAGATGACATGGATTCATAAAAAATGCCAAATCCATAGAGAGCACGGTGAGAAAGAAGAGAAAAAGAAATACATTTTTAAACCAAAAAAAAAAAGCACAAAAGAAAATTCAAAGGTAATACAAATATTCTTAAACTGAGTGGTAGATGCAGAGGGTTCCTTTTGACCTGATACATATACTTTACACATATTAGCTAAATATTCTTTCTTTTGTCGTAACCCCATAGCTAATAAGAACAAATTTAAAACACAAAGCAAATGTCAGAAGACACATATACAGTAATTTGATCTCATTTGCATATGTATGTGTATATAAAGAAGAAACAGAAAATAGGTGGGACGAACAGAAATGTATACATATACTGTTTTGTAGGAAAAAATCTGGAAGCCTATTTACCAAAATGCAATTGTGGCTGTCTGTGGAGGTGTGTGTGTGTGAGGGGGTGGGGAATGTGGAAATGGGGGTGGAGGGTTGAGGGGGAGTTCATTTCTGCCTTAAAGACATCTATGAAGTTTGCATATTTTTTCAGTAAGCATGTATTACTCACATAATTACAAACAGGCTGAAAGTATATAACCATTTTGAAAAAATAAAAATTTAAAAATGTAATGAGAATAGGCCCTGGTGTGTCTAGCAGCCCGGAAAGGTCTTTATAATGTGGGTTCCTTCCCTCTCCCCAGCACCCACCTCTAGTGGAGTGACCGACTCCTGCTGTCGTGACCTTTCTCGTCCACACGGTGGCGCTGTGGGGCTAGCCCAGCCTCTCCCAGCTCCAGGGCTGGTGGTTGGGAGTGGGAAGCGGGGAGTGGGGTGTTGCGTGGTGGGGCGGAGGCGGCGCCTCTTCATGAACAGATTTATTTCTTCGGCCTGCCGCCCACGGCCTTACCAGGTGGCATCCGGATCGCTCGCACGCACGCAACAGGTCAATCGCCCCCTGTAGGTGGCTCCGGAGCATCCAGAGCATCTCAGCGCCAGCTTCCAAGCTATTATCCACACCGTGGTTCCCGCCCATCCCACCTCCAGGCGCGGAGTTAAATGATCTCCTATCTCCCAGGGACAAGACTGGATTCCCAGAACATGCCTGCAGGGCCCTCACAGATCTTGTTACATCGTCCTTGGGGCCTGTCTCCAGAGGTAGTGAGCCCCAGGTCCCTGGAGGAGTGCAAGCCATGTTGACCCACCTCACCTGTCAAGGGAGCAACAAGAGGGTGGGGGTAGGGGTAGAGGTGAGGGTGGCAATCCTGCCTTGGACCAGATAATGCTGGGTCTCTCTGGCTGAGACTGGGTGTTTCTGATCTGGCTCTGAATTCTCCTACATGCAAATCTGAGCAAGTCACTCTCTGCTTAAGACACTCCATGGTTCCCCATTGCCCACAAAAAAAGGTCCAAGTTCCTCAGCCTGACTGCTGAGGTTCTTCACCCCCACGCTCCCCAACACACCGCCGCCTCACCGCACCCCTTGCTCCATCAGTCTGAATCCTTTCATTCCCTCCCACCTGCCACGCTCTCTCACCTCTGAACCTTCCACATGCTGTTCCCATTCATTCAACACTTGTCCATCTCTCTCTCTTTTTTTGGTAACTCTGACTTGTTCTTTAGAGCCTATAGTTTAAATGTTGCCTCCTCCTAGAAGCCCCCCCAGGCTTCCCTCTCCTAATACCACACTTGACTCAAATTATGTATTCATGACTTGCCTCCCCACCCTTGGGCAGTGGGCCCCAGGAGGGCAGAGGCCAGTCTGCCTGGGCTGTCACTGCGCCCAGGGCAGGATGGTGGGACACGTAGTAGGTGCTCCATACACCGCTGTTCGGTGAATCAGTGTTCATGAGCGTGCATGGTGTGGCGGGGCCCTTTCTCTGAGGTGCCTCAGGGCCTGGCATGGGTGCTTCGGGTTGTGGGTGGGAAGGAGATGGAAGGGACTGGGTACAGTGACACCAGCCCATCCAGAGAAACCACTGGGCTCCCCTGGGCTCTGGCTGCCAGAGGACATGAACCACAAAGGCTAGCGGTTGCCAGGGCCTCTCCCGGCACACAGCAGGTGGCTGGCCAGGCTGGCTGCCAGCAGCACCGGGAGAGGTGAGTGCTGGGCACGGCTCCAGCCAGCTCTGCCCAGTGTCACCCTTAAACATGCGGCTGCCTCCCAGACCCCCATGTTCAGTCCCCGTGCTCTGCTGACCTCCCCGAACATCCTCAGCACCTAAACTCATTTGAATTCATCGTCCTTCCCCACATTGCTTTTGTCCTGGGTCCCCATCCCCCAAGACACTGCCCTTTCCTCCCTCTGCCTCGCACTCACCTATCACCAAAACCTGGTCTTCAATCAAAGACCCCACATCTGCTTTGCTGACCGTCCTGGGGTCCTGTGAGGACAACACCCCCTCCCCATCTGTCCCTCCCACCTCCCATGCCTCATAGTACAACCAGACTTCTCCACGCTCAGCTTCCCAAATGAGCTGTGGCTGCTCTCCCCTCCTGGCCTTTGTGGGGACCCCTAGGCCTGGACACCCCCTTTCTACCTGCAAATGTATGTGTCTCCCTCAGGCTCCCTTCCTCCAGGGAGCCCTCCCTGGGCCAGCTCCCTTCCTTTCGGCCGCCGCGGTCACCTTGGCTTCCCCCGTCTCTGCCTGGGTGGCACTGTGTGGCCAAACCCAGTGGTCAGTGATGTGTCCCCAGCTCACTCGGCGGCTCCGCGTCGCCTGGCTCAGCTGGTCACGCCCTCCTTGCCAAAACCCCTTCTCCCCTTAGCTCTGGGTCCCACTCCCCTCCTGCTCCCCTTCCCTCTGCTCAGCGGCTGCTCCTTCTCAGTTCTCTGACAGCCCCTTCCTCATCTCCCTGCCCTCGAATGATGGCACGCCCCCGGACTGGGCCCCGGACTCCTCTCTCCTCCATCCACTCTCTCCCGCGGTGCTGGCATGTAGGCACATTAAGTCCCCTCCACATGCCGACAGGCTCTGGGTTCCTGTCTCCAGCCTGGACCTGATTCCTGACTCCAGGCTCCTCCCTCTCGCCTGCTCCTCGCCTCTCCCCTTGTTGGTGTATGTGCACCTCCAACTTAACAAGTTCAGGTCAAGGTCTTGTTCAAACACCCTTCCCCCAACCGACTCCTCTTCTGGAGTCCCCATTCTTCTGGTTCCTAAGCCTACAACCTTGGCATCATCCTTCACTCCTTTTTATCACCCTCTATCCGGTCTCTCAGGAAAGCCCATGGCTGCCTTCAAAATATGCCAGTGCCCCACCCCTTCTCACCACTTCCATCCAAACCAGCTGGCCCAAGATTCCTCATTAGGTTAAGCTCAGTGGCCTGCTGACCTGTCTCCCTGCTTCAACCCTGGCCCACATTGGTCTATTCTCAACTCATCCGCCAGCCTGTCAGTCAAGTCATATCCCGCCCCTTCACTTGGAGTTGCAGCCAAGCCCTTCTCAGCCTGCAAGACCTTCGGAGCTGACCTGCTCTCCGTGGCTGGTCCTTGAACATCCTGCCTCAGACCCTTTGCACTGACTGTTCCCTCTGCTTTTATTTACTTTTTATTGATTTCAGAGAGGGAGGGAGAGGGAGAGAGACATAGAAATATCAATAATGAGAGAGAATCATTGATCGGCCGCCTCCTGCACTGGGGATCGAGCCCACAATCGGGGCATGTGCCCTGACAGGGAATCGAACCGTGACCTCCTGGTTCATAGGTCAGCCCTCAACCACTGAGCCACGCCAGCCAGGCTGTTCCCTCTGCCTTTCACACTTCCACTACCCATGTCTGCACAGCTCCCCCCATCACTACCCTCACATCTGTGCTCAGAGAGGCCTTGCCTGACCATCCATATACAACTCTCCTCCCAGTATTTCCTACCCCTTCCCTCTGCCTTATCTTCCTTATGAGCTCTTCTCAACAACCCACATATCATATTTGTTTATGAGTTTATTATCTATCTCTTCCACTAGAATGTAGATCTGGGAGGACAGGGATTTTTTTCACTTGCGTTCCCCGCTGTATTCTCAGCATCTGGTACATATAGACCCTCCTTCACCAGACAGTGAAGAGTAAAAAGGCAGGAATATGATTGTATAAACCACCAGCACCAGAGTACGTGAGCCATCATCAGAGCTCAACAAATGCTGAAGGCATAGAAGAGTGGATGGTGGGTAGAGGGAGGGAGAGGGGGAGGGGTGAATAGATGATGGTGGATGGACAGGTGGATGGGTGGATGAAGGGGTTGGGCCAGGTTGTTGACTGAGCAGATGTTGTCCCAGGCCCAGCTCTGCAGGAAGAGGCAGGCCTGTCTACCTGGAGTCACCTGAGCCCCAGAGCACCTGAGATGCTGAGTCTCAGACCCGGACTGGCCCCTGCAGGACTTCCCAGGCCCCAGCAGATGTGCCATGCTCATTACCAGCAGCGAGAAGAAACGGATCTGAATTCTAAGTTCTCCTGCCTTTTGATACAACAAGTCTGCTTCTGAGAATCTTTCCAACAAAAGACTCGCACTGGTGCCCAGAGATGGATGTGTGTGGAGGGGTCATGGCTGCACTGCTTGCGACCATGCAAACAGGGGACCAGGTTGATGTCCCTCCGTAGAGGACCACGGTGAATGGTGGTGCAGCTCACTGCACAGAGCTTGGTGGCCGATACACAAATCAGAGGGATGGATCCATGTGCTGGGGTGAGAAGATTCGGGGTTGAGCTGCTAAGTGACAAGAGCATATCATAGAATAATCATATGGAATGAGCATGTGTGGTGTGAATAAATACATTCTGTGTGTGTGTGTCCATGTGTCCATGTCCATGTGCATTGGAAAGGGGTTGGACTCACACTCACCCACCACCCAGCCACGGCCATCGCTGGGTACAGAGTGGGATTAGAAGGGAAATTTCCTTGTTAGTGTACATACTTCTTTATTGACTTTTCTGTTAACAACAAGCTTTCCTTTCTATGTAATTGGACACATGTTTTTAAAGAAATTGTCCCTATGTATGTTTTAGTACTTAATCTAAACATACATATTTCTAGCTTCTTGATGGCAGGCAATGGTTTGATGACAGTTGGGTTGCACGGAGGGTGGGTTGGTGGGTTAATGACAAGTTCACCCCCCAGGGTGGTGGGTGTGAGAGCTGTAACCAGGTTCTGACCAAACCAATCCTGAAAGCATCACCCAGACATTCAAGGCCCTCTTCTACCCAACTTTCAAGTACAATCTCCCAGGATCCCCAAACACACAGAGCAGGAGTCAGCATATCCGGCCCCTCCCTGTTTTTGTACAGCCTGTAAGCTAAGAATGCTTTTTACATTTTTTAATGGCTGAAAAATAATCAAGAGAAGAGTATTATCTCATGACATGAGAAAATCACGTGAAATTCAAATGTCAGTGTCAACAAATAAAGTTGTGTTGGCAGACGGCCACGTTCATTCATTTATGCGTCCTCCCTGGCTGCCTTGAGCTCTGATGGCAGAGCTGAGTAGTTACAACAGAGGCCGAGTGACCTGCAGAGACTCAAATATTTACTCTCTGGCCCTTCACAGAAAAAGTTTGCTGATCCCTGATATATAGTCTCTTCTGTCCAAGCAAATCAGCCAGCTGTGCGGCCTCACTGCTTGGCCTTTGCTCTCCTGTCATGGGAAAGGGACAAGGCCCCGAGTGGGTCTGCCTTGGGCCCACCTGTACTGTGTGGGTTCTTGACTTTGTGCAGGAAAGATTTTGCAACACAAGTGCAGGTGATTTGGAGAGTACATTTGTTAAAGCTGGGGACAGTGAAACAAAGGAAGGGCTTGGGATACACGAAGCAACAGGAGGTCTCCTAGGCGTAGCTCTGCTTTGGTTCTCTAGAAACAGTATAGGAAAGAAGTGAGCCATGCTGGGCTGCGTGGACTCACTGAGAAGTAAAAGTCACAGTGACAGGAGTGAGCCAAGGCAGGGCTGCCGTTAGCTCACTGAGAAGGAAGAGAAAAGGGCGTCTGGGAAAGAGGTTCAGGAGGTTAGCCCTGGACGAGCTGCCGCTGTCCACTGCTCTCCTGATTGCAAGTCTCACCAGGACCCTTAGAGGTCAAGAGAAAGAGAGGTAAGCAAAGACATGCCTAAAGGAAGAAGGCTCAGTTGGTTTGAGAGAGAGAGAGAGAGAGAGAGAGAGAGAGAGAGAGAGAGAGAGATCTGGGTCCTTCCTCTTGAGGGTTTTTAAAGGCGGGATTTCAAGGGAGGTCTCGGGGGTATCTCAATAGAATATTCATCAGCTTTCCAGGTGTGTCCTTTCAGGGTCTCGGTCTCCACTGATTGGCTGGCACTGGGAGAGGGGGTCCTTAGACATTGCATCTGGTCCTGATGTCAACCATGGTGTTGCTCCGTCTAGTTTTGCTGCTTTTCTGGGCCTGGAGCTGAAACACAACTGAGGTCTACACGTCCTTTCTAATTTAACCAAAACTGTCTCTGCGGTTAATAGACCTGAGGCTTTATCCCTAAGATTATCTGATGCTGATCAGAACCTCATTGCCCTGAGGCCTCAATGCTTAGGAGAGTGGTTGCTGTGCAAGGGCTTGCTTGGGAGTCATATGAGGCTACTCTCCGGCCTGTTGTCCCTTCTCTAAGGGTCCAAACCCTATGACCAGCAATGTGAAAGGTCAGGGGGTCTAAACCGAGCGATGTGTAGGGGAGGGAACATCCCCCAGGTGGAGGTCCTTGTTTTCCTAGTTTTACCCATTGCTAGGCAGCGGGGGCTTTCCGCCCTGGTGGCCTTCCTTACCTGGCCTCTTCTCGCTCTACTCATGTCTGTCTCACTGCCTACCACAGACCTATATGCACTCTCTGTCGGCCATCTCTCAGTCTACCTGCTGGAAAACTCGCCATCCTAAAAGATCATGTACAGCCCTAGCCAGTTTGGCTCAGTGGAAAGAGCCTCAGCTGCGGACTGAAGGGTCCCAGGTTTGATTCCGGTCAAGGGCACATGCACAGGTTGCGGGCTCGGTCCCCAGTGTGGGGCATGCAGGAGGCAGCCAATCAATGATACTCTCTCATCATTGATGTTTCTATCTCTCTCTCCTTCTCCCTTCCTCTCTGAAGTCAATAAAAATCTATTAAAAAAAAGAAAGATCATGTACAGCCCTCCCCATGACCAGATGGCCCACTCACTCTGCCGATCCATGCCCCTCCTGGTTGATGCCCGGTGCACCTCCCCACCTTCCCACCCCCTATCCTAGTGGCGATCCTCATGGGCTCTGATTCATTTCTGTGTCTCCAGCGCTTGGCACAGTTTCTGGCTAAAGTTTGTTGAATTGCATGGACTGCTATCATGGTTGGGTTGGTAAAATGCTTCCAGACTTCTTGGTATTTTTTTTTTTTCTTCCTGAATCACCACAAAAACCTGAAAACTAGCCAGGAAGCATAGGGGGCAGAGGGCGGGGAGTGGGGTCAGGTGGAGTGCAGAGAGCTGAGCACCTATGGGGGTTCTGGTGATCGCAGGGTATCCGCCAGGGCAGAATCACTCGGCGTGACCATGGAGCACGAGCTGGGACCGGTGTGGGACAGCAGCAGGACACAGCGTGACTGCACTGAGGAGGGCCCTTACTTGGAGTCAGAGGGAGCTGTCAGGAAGTGAGTTCCCCATTCTTGGAGGTAAGCAAACACTGTTTGGACCGAGGATGTAATGGAGGAGATTCTTGCTCTTTCAGGGGGTCAGGGAGGGCACTGGCTGAGCCTCCAATCTGGAGCTCGGGGAAGCCCGGGGTTCCTGGGGAGGAGACGAGAGCCCCCTCACTTCCGGCCAGCTTGGTCTCATCCTGCTGCTGAAATGCAGGGCGTGCCAGTGTCTCCAGGGCTTCCCTAAGGAGGAAGCGCCCTGGGATCTGGCAGCCAGGACATGGTTTCCAGAAAGTGGAGGACCCCGGACCACCATCCCCTCCCCGCAGTCTGGGAATCCCCACACTCAGCCTTCGCTTAGGGCTTGTCTTCTTCCCGGAAAGGCCTGAGGTTCTTTAATGATCATCCGGCCTCACATCTGTGCGGCCCGAGGAGCCACCGCGCTCTGTGGCTGAGCGGCGTGCCTCGCAATCCACGGCACGACCACCAACCACAGGGTCAAGTTCCTTCCCCTTCCCCAGGAAAGACTCCCATTTCCATCCCCTCCCACCCAGCAGTCGGGGGGGGACAAGAATCCCGGGGGATGAGGCAGGTGAGCACTGCCCTTCTGGAGTCCTGGTTCCCTCCTGAGAGCTCTGGGGAACCCAGCAGGCCCCATGCAGGCCAGAGCTTTGTCATCGGGACACCAGCCTCTCGTGCCTGCCCCGAGGAGCAGATGACAGGACCAGCCTGTAACGTGCCCTCGTCCCCTGCCAGCTGGCTCAGAACTTGCTGAAAGAAGCCAACCCCCAGTCTCCAGGCCTTCGAACAAGCCACGCAAGCAGAGCCGACCCTTAAATGCAGGGCCCAGGAGTAAAGTGGGGCAGGGGGTGGTAGTGGTGTGTGTGTGTGTGTGTGTATGTGTGTGTGTGTGTGTGTGTGACCGAAGGCTGGCTGGACATTCCTTCTCAATGACCCTGTCGCACCTCTGGCCTCCCGGCCACCCCCTCCCAGACACGCTTCTTCTCTCCTTGGCTGGGAGGCGCTGCTGGGTGCTCCGTGGGGCCAGCAGGGCTTTCGGTCAGGCAGACACGGCCTCCAGCCCCAGCTCTGCCACATCTCGGGGACTTGGTGTTGCCTCTCAGTTTTCCCATCTGTGAAATGGGGCTCAGAGAACCTCTTCTGGAAAGTTGACGAGTGAGGCGCAAAGCGAGTGCCAGGCTCCCAGGACGCCCCTGCCCCTCTGGTCTCCCTCCTGGGGCCCAGGACTTCACGAGAAGGAAGGACCCAGCCCACCAGACAAGCATTAGGCCGTGGGGAGCGGCGCAGGCGGGGGCTGCTGGAGGGGTGGCGCCCCCGTGCTCCAGGGAGTGCTCCTGGGTTTGTGCTGATGAACCAAGGCCGGAGGCAGTGGGGGAAATAACAACAGCTCACGCCGACTCCTCCCACCGATGTTTCATCCCGCACGTATCTGTTGGGGGTCCACGCTGTTGGGTACTGTTCTACCGGTCAGTGCTGGGGCACAGCATGGAGCTTGCATGAAAGCAAGGAGGGGCTGGCAGACCACACGCAAATAACTATGTAATGTGACGTCAGGTAGGATCCGGTGCCAGGAAGAAAAGTAAAGGGGGGCAGGGGTGGCTAGAGAGTCATGGGAGGGGTGGAGGGTGGGGCGCGGAGTCAGAGAGGGTGGCCAGGGAAGTGGCATCTGACCAGAGACTGAACATAGAGAGGACGAGGCTCTGGGGAATCTCTCTCCCAGCAGAGGAAGCAGCCAGGCCCTGGGGTGAGAGAGTTGGGGGGAGAGGGGAGGGGAGGTGGGTAAAGGGAAGGAGAGAAGAGAGGAGGAGGAAGGGGAGGAGACGAGGGGCCAGGCCATGCAGGGCCTTGGTTCTGGATGTTAGATTCCCTGAGTGCTTCGGCTGGCCTGTTCTAAGCTCTTCCTGTATTAACCCATTAGTTCTCCTACCAGCCTTTCAGGGACTAACCTTACCCTGTGATCACAGATGAGGAGACCGAGGCACGGAGAAGTGAAATCACTTGCCGAGGGTCACCCAGCTGGTAAGTGGGGGCTGGGAATTGGACTTAGGCAGGCTTACCTGTCCTCACCTGAGAAACCCAGGATGCTCCGGGGCAGACTGAGGCCCAGACTGGCCTGTGTTCTGGAGAGGCGGCTGTGGGTCAGGAGAGTGACCCTGCCTGGGGTCAGGCTCCATCCTCACTCAGCCCCAGGAGGAGCGAGGCCCTGTGGGGGCCCCCCCGCCCCCCCCCCGGGCTCTGTTTGGCCGTGGGTAGCAGGATTTAGCTAGAAAATCAGGACCCGGGGCAGAAAATTAATTGACAGCTCACACAGCCCTGGACGCTGGGCATCTCTCAGCGCTGGTACATACGATAGTGCTGCCTGCCTTTCCTCCTCTGTCTGCCTGGCGAACTCTTCTTCACCCCTCACGGTCCAGCTGGGCTAGCGCCTCCTCCGTAAAGGCTTTTCTGATCCTGCTGAGCAGGTGGCTCTCCTCTGGCCTGGCTTCACCCTGTAGGTTCCCTCCTCCAGCATTTAGACCCCGGGGTTTCCCTTCTTCCCTTTATGCGTCTGGCTCCTGGGCTCGGCCCAGCCCGGGCGTGGCAGGGGCAGAGAGAGTGAGCGGGGCAGACACAGCATCGCTCCATGCCAGCCCTCTGGCCTGGGCCTGCCCAGCAGGGAAGGCAATAAACAAGCTGACCATGAATGCCCGCTGTCTCTCACCATGCCCACTGCCGGGCTCTCCTTCCCCTACTCCCTCCTGCTGGCGTTCCTCCACGCAGCCAGACTTGGGGCCAGCTGCCAGTGTGACTACTTAGCTCCTTCTCGTCACACGGAGTGACAGGTCAAGTCTGGAAGCAGGAGGTTCCTGCTGCTGCTGGAACAGGGGGTGCAGCGGGCTGGTGCACTGGGCTGTGCCCGGAGCATCTGGACCCACCAGGCCCACCGCTCGCTCTACGGAGCTCCGATTCTGCAGCCAGGAACCGCCTCCTCGACATCCGCGTGTCCGCCTCCATTTCCCACCACAGAGCTCGAGGGCCCCGTCCTCAAACCCGCTCCTGCTGGGTCTCCTCCAGCGCTGTGTGCCAATCTAGGTGCTCAGGCCAATCAGGGTGCTCTTTTCCTCCCTCCACATCCGACGGCTCAGCCACCCCTGAGGGCCCCACACGTACCCTGAACCTGCCTGCCTTCCTCCACCCTGCCACCAGCACCCTGGTGGAGTGCCAGCATCTGTCACCTCGAAGACTGCAGCAGTGTCCGACCTGGCCTCCCCAAGTCCGCTGGGGCCCCTCCTCTGCCACTTTGCACACAGCAGCCTTCCTGTCACTCCTCTGGCCCACAAAGCCTTCTGGGAAGTGGCCACGGCGGCGTTCCTCTTCCCTCAGACCATTCTCCTGCCCAGCCCTGGCCACGCGGGCCGTCATTGGGATCCTCCTACTCTGCTCACTCCTGGTTGTTCTCCCCAAACCTCCTGGCCAGGTCACTGCTCAAATGTCACCCCCCCAGATGGGCCTTCCCCGGCCCCCTGACTGCAAGCAGTGCCCTGCCCTGCTCTGGCACGTGGCCCTGCTTTAATTCCGTGATTGGCACTTCCCTTCCTCTGAAGGTGTGTGTGCTGCCCACAGCTAGAACGTGAGTAACACGAGAGTGAGGACACTCTCACCCCGGCCCCGAGCGCAGGATCGGGCACAGCATCAGCATCCGCACCTGCTGGTGGGACGAGTCAAAGAACCAGGTGGGGCTGGACGCCCTTGCTGCAATGCAGGCATAGCCAGGTGCCGGCACTTTGTGACCCGGAAATTTCACCCTAGGAGGTCACGAGACAGATGTGCACAGAGTAGCACATCTGTCTGAGATGGTCATCACACTGTCGTTGGTTGTCCATCGGTGGGGCAATGGCTCAAATCGGGTATGGCCCCGCCAAAGGGTGGGACGTTGTGTGGCCACTGAGCGGGAGGAGATGGGTCTGTCCGCATCGTCATGTCACCAAAGGAAGACATCAGAGCCCAGTGCTCAAGGCAGATTTATTGTAAGGGAATTCCTGGGGCCTGGAGCTCTGGTTGCACTCACATTTTGTCTGATTCCTAGAAAAGAGGGAAATGGATTGGGAAGCTGGGAGCTGCCATGCCAATCCTACTCTGACCTTGACCTGTGAGGAAAGCGAGGTCCCTGTCTCTGGATCACACACACCGGTGCCTGGAGGCACAGCCAGGACTGGGGCCCAGGTCCCCCTTCCTGAGCCGCACCAGGAGGCCCTCAAGGCAAGTTCTGGCTTTCAGATCCTCAGCTTCCCCCTCTGTAACATGGGCCCATATCCCCTCTCCCCCCCCCTCACCTTCCCTACCTCTTTTGTAGGTGCCAGGACGGTTAAAGTTTAGGTTCGGATTGTATTACCCTCCCTGGGTGCTTAAGACACACCTGCCCAGTCCTGCCTTGACTTACGGCTCTGATGCACTTTATCAAACGCACACAGCCATCCAGCGAGGAAGGGCTGCGGTGCCCCATTCCACCAATGAGACTCTCGGGGTGAGGTAGCGACCCCAGTGTCCTGTAGGTGTAAGCGGGGAGCCTGGATAGGAACCCAGGTGGTCAATGTCAGCCCCACTGTACCATGTGTAGAAAGAGGCCACCGCAGCACAATGTTCAAATGGGACCCCCAAGCCCCAGGGGCCCTGGAGAGCTGGACCAAACCCCAACTCCTAGACCCCCTCTCCCCACCACAGCCTGCCCCCCACACCCCCTGAGTAATAGGCCAGGGAGCCTGGTGCCTGCAGCTGCCTGGGCAGGGCCTGGCCTCCCTGTAATTAAGCAGCGGGAAGTTGGGAGCTGGGATCTTTGTCATCCAAAGGGTGCGACATGACAGAGGCATGACAGAGGCGCTTCCCTGTGGCTGGGCCAACCACATCAGCAGCCACTGGCTGCTCTGGGGGCAGCTGGGCAGCAGGGGGTGGGGCTGGGGACAGCCCAGGTGGGTGTTTCCCTCCCTGCCACCCCTGGCCTGGGCCCTCTTGCCGGCCTCCTGGCCTGTCTCCTTGTCTCCCATCTCTCTCCTCTGCCTCAGAATCAGACCCTTGTCAACAAAAAGGTAGCCGCCGAGGCTCGGCTTCTAACGGTCCAGCAATGCAGAAAGGGTTCTCCCGCTTTAAGAGCAGAGCGGTAAGAAGCGGGGAGGGAGCCTCCTGCGGGAATACCCAGGCCTCATTGGAAAGGAGGCCATTCCCTGCAACAGATGCCTCCTGGTGCTGCATGTCGTGTCGCCCCCTGGACCGAGCCCACACGCCCAGGCTGTCGTTCAGGTCCTTCCTGCTCCAGCCCCAACCGGCTCATCGCCCCTGGCATTCTCCCAGTCGCGCGTCATTCCCGATGGCATGCTACCTTCCTGTCTCCAGGCTTTCCCTCGTACCATTCCTTCTGCTCAGCCATCCGAATTCTGCTCACCTCTCTCTGCTCAGTTCACATGCCTCCTCACCCAGGCAGCCTTCCCTGATTGAGCGCAAATGACATACTCTGTCTCCCCCAAGCCTGGGGCTCTCTTCTGTGTTCTGCATCTAAGGTATCTTTGTCTCCCCGCAGCCCCCATCCCATCCCCAAGCACCAAGGCCTCTCTGGAGTCCAGGCCTGCCCCAGAGGCCACTCACTGCCGTGGACAAGTCACTTCGCCTCTGTGAGCTGCACTGTCCTCTATAAAACAGGCGAGCCGGAGTGTTTGCCAGAGGAGGCATCGAGGAGTGCGTGAGACACACTCAGGTGGGTACACACTCAGAACAGCACCCAGCTCTGGTGGCTGCGTACTGAGTGGTCCCCAGAGTCACGGTAGCCAGAGAGGCCTTTTTAAAGAACTCGGAACATGCCACTCCCATGGACGCCCCCCTTAGGGTTAGGACTGAGGACATCCCCATGAGGCCCTGCCTGACCCTCCGCTGCCCTCCTTGGTCTCTTCTCTCTGCGCCATCTCCTCCTCACCCACTGCTCCAGCCGCCCGGAGTTTATCTGGGGCACTAACCATCCCATGGACCCTCTCAACTCGAGGCTTTCGACCAGGCCATTCCCTCCATCTGGTACACCTTTCCCCCTTGCTCCCTCCTTCTTCACCTGGCTAACTGCTGCTCATCCTTTTACCCCAGCTTAGGTGCCCATTCCTCCAGGAAGCCTTCCAGGACCACCTCCCCCAGCCAGTGCCCCGGCAGCACTTACCCCACACACTGCACTGAGATGACCTGTTTACCTGGGAGCTCTGTGAGGCGGCGAGACTGGCTCCCCGCTGCGAACCCAGCATCTAGCACGGTGTCTGGCACGGAGTAGATGCTCAAAAAAATTTAGTGACTAACTGAATGGATGGATGAGTCAATTTCTGCATCCCCCACACTGCAGGAAATGTCTGCGGAACAGATTTGAGTGGGCGGTTCCAGCCAGGCCTGGGAGAAGCCCCTGGGATTTGGGTGCTGGGTGGTGAACAGAGCCGACCCCCATCCCCTCCCGCAGCGGGTCAGCCCTCCCCCTTCCCACAGGCCCCCGGGGCCCCAGAGCCAGCGTCCAGATGCTAAGCCCCAGCTCAGACTCACCTCTTAGCTTTTCCATCTGCACAGCTGGGCCAGATCCCCGCAGCCAGCGTCGCGGGCAGCCAGGCCCATCGGCCCCGGCGTCTTCCTATTTTAGACATCTCGCTGCCTCGGTCCCTTCTAATGTTTCCAGTCAGGCTGCGGGGGGAGGAAAAAGAGGTTACTGCTACTTTAAATGTACTGTATGAAGGAGAGGGCTGGAAAGGGGCCTGCTTGCAGGAGTACCCAGTCATCTAGTTGGAAAAGCCGCCAGATGGAATACAAAAGGAGAAACCCAGACGCTCATGGAGACAGCCTCGGTTCATAAATCAGGTGGGGCCGGGGGCTGGGGGCCCAAACGCCATGGAGCCCGACTCCCTCCTGGACCAAGACGACTCCTACGGTAAGAGCGGCGCCGGCAAAGTGGCTGAGTGGGGCTCCAGCCGCTGCTCAGGCGGACTTTTCTCTGCTTACGGCAGGAATCTGAGTTCAGCAGGGAGGTGGGCAGGCAGCTGGGCACTGTCTGGTCTTGGGAGCCCGGGGTAGGGGGCACAGGGCTGCAGGGTCCCGAGTGGAGCCTTGGGCAGCGCCCCCCCCCCCTGTGTTCTGGGCATTACCGGGGGCGGGGGGAGGCGGGGGGGGGGGGGATTCTGCTGCTTCTGTTTTGCTCTTGGCCAAGAAAAAAAGGAAGGAAGTTTGCAGCCCCCCTGCCCGCCGGCCTCACTCGCTGTCCGCAGGCCTGCTGGGTGCTGTGGGGAATTTAATTAGTGAGATCCTGCAGATAAATATAGATGGTCCAGCAACAGGAATGCTCCCTGTAATTAAAGCCAGGCTAAAAGCACTCCCCGCTTTGTAGGGCCCCAGGGGCTGCCCTGGAAAACCTGGGCTGATGGTTGGGGGAAAGTTGCTTGGGACGGAGCAGAGCCCTTGCTGAGCGCCCGGGGCAGGGACTGTGAGACTGGGAACAGCTTGGCCGGGGCAGTTGCTGCAGGCTTGGGGCCCCAGGGGTGGAGTAACTAAGACCCTGATTTCTCAGCCGGCCAGGCTGCTGCCCTCGGCTAGGACGCCGGGCACACTCTGGATACCTCTGGGCAGCGCAGAGGAGGGAGACAGGAGGCAGGAGTGTGGCTGAGGGACTGAGGCAGGGTGTGGGGGCAGCCGGTTTTGGGGGCTCAGTAGGGAGAAGGCCCTGTCGGCCTCGGAGGAGAGGTCCAATGGAGAGGTGGCCTCACCCCAGCTTGGGCTGGGCGTCGGGAGCCCAGGTCCTCCTGAGACCGCAGCGCCTGCTAAGAAAGCTGAGTTCTCTTCCCTCCCCTCTTCGCCCGGCCAGGCCTGGCCTCTGGGCACAGATTCAAGGCCAGATTTCCTTCCTCCTGCAGGAGCGCAGCTCTTTCCAGGGAGAGGGGCCCTTTGCCACGTTGGGAGCTGCAACCCTCAGGGGAGCTTGGCGAGGCCCAGCCCGCGGCCCTGGCGACTCTGGGCAGTCGGGTGGCCATGGGACACAGCGGAGTGACCACTCGGCCCTATCTCCTCTCCCCACATGCCAGGCTGTGTGCCGGGGCCAGGGGTGCGGAAATGAAGAGCTCGAGGCTAAGACCTAGTCTGTGCTTAGTGAATGGAGGGAGGAAAGAGAGAGAGGGAGGGAGGGAGGGAGGGAGGGAGGAGGAGGAGAGAGGGAGAGAGAGAGAGGCCCTGGAAGAGGTCCCAGCCTCGAGGGGGAGGCAGACGAATGATCCGAGGCTGGATTGAGAGTGAGGAGCTCCCGGGGGCGCCTGGGGAGATAGTCTGGGTGTGACGGGCCGGCCTGCCTCCAGAGGTGTGCCCCTGGGCCTTGGCACAGGGGTGCCTGGATGCTGCCCCATGGAGGGCACAGGGCCTTGTCTGGGGGGACCAACCCATGGCGGAGCAGGTTCCAAATCCCTCGGCCTCTATCTCCCCGCCTGGAACCCAGCGATGTCTCGGGAACCCACAGCCCCACCTGCTGTCCCGGGTTGGCTTGTGGCCGCCTCTGGGCAGGGCAAGGCTGCTGCCCTGGAGACTGGGCTGCCTCGTCCTAATTGAAGGGCCCCGGGCACAGAGCACCCCTTGTCGTCGCCTGCTGGGGGAGCCTGCTGCTGACCTCCTAGAAGCTGGTCCGGCAGGGAGGTGCCTGGGGGCCAGGAAGAAGACGCCCAGAGACAGAGGGGACGTCAGGCATTGTCAGGCAGGCATGGAGGAGCCCAGGTTCTCCTGGGGAGGGGTCCCAGATCTAGCCAGCGGCGTCTGGCTTCAGGGCTGTCTTGGGCTGTTTTCCGGGTCCTGGTTCTACATTCATTCATTTAATAGCCGCTGTTCTCAGGTCCTGGACTAAGTTTTGGGCTTGGAGAGACAAGTCAAACCTTGTCTCTGCCTCTGTGACATTCCCAGGCTACTATGGGAGACAAGTAAGCACTCTGACGAGGAAGGCCAAGGCGCTGTGGAACCCTTAACTCCACATGTGGAGCCCAGGAGGCTTCCTGGAGGAGGGGACTCCTCCACTCAAGAAGTAGGCGATTCTCCTTCGTGAAACACGTTCTTCACCTGGCTTCTGGGATAGGCCATTCTCCTGGTTTTCTCCCACCAATTTCTCAATCTCTTTTTCTGGTTTCTTTTCTCAAGTGTCTCCCCGCCCCCCGCTTATTCCCATGGTCCCTTCACCAAGGTCTGCTGCTTCTGCCACCCCACGTGATCTGACCCTTCCTCCCTCACTGGTTCGCTCTCGGGCTTCCGTCATACTGATCTGACTTTCCGCACGCTTATCAAACTAGTTACTACCCCAGGGCCTTTGCACATTCTGTTTCCTTTGCCTGGAGCACTCTTCTCATTCTTCACTAGTCCAACTTTGCCTCCACCTCCTCACAAACTCAACCGAAAAGTCATCTTCTCAGAGAAACCTTCCTTAGACCATGTTCCTCCAATCCATCCATTATATCCCACTTGCTTTGTCTCTTTTCCTTTGTAAGACATGTTCCTATTTGCACTGCATATCATTGTATATGTGCATGTTTCGCTGCTGTATCCCCCGCCCCCCTACCCCGTCGCTAAGATCTCCGACAGCTGTTATCCCCAGAGCATAGCTGTCTGTCTGGCATGTAGCAAGCATCCAACAAATACTTGCTGAAGGAGTGAGTGGATGAATTCAGTTTCCCAAGCAGAGGTGAGACAAAGCCTTCCAGGCAGAGAGAACAGCAGGTGCAAAGGCACGGAGGCTGGAGAACTTGAGGGGTTCTCCGAAATGTCCCATGAGGGTGATGCTTTTGGTCAGGGGTCGGTGAGCTGAGCTCCTTGGGGGACCCTCGATGGGGCCAGGGTTGGGAGAGGCAGAGCTGGGCGTGGGGCTCTGGGCACCCTTCCCTGATTCGAACTGAGCAAGACTTTCTTGAATCTGGTGGATATCCTGCGCTCGAGTTCCACTCCCCAGGTGCTCAGGGGCTGAAAGGAGTTTGGTGTGGAGCCCTCAGACCTCTGGAGTCCTTTGCCGAGGAAGGCACGAGAGGCAGGCCTGACAGTGGGCCAGACCAGGGAGCAATCTTCGCTCAGCAGAACGTTCTGTCTTCGGGTCCTCACAGGGTCCTGCCACGCCCCCCTTCACAGATGCCACCTCCCACCTGTGCTCTGCCAGCAGCCCTTGGAGCCTCCCCAACAGGGCACGTGTTTATCGCCTGGTTGCCGGCCTGACTCCCACGTAAGGCCATGCGACCCCTGAAGGAGGGGCTGTGTCGTATTTGCCACTGTATCTCCAGGCTCCTGCAGAGCGCTGGCCCTGAGAAGGTGCTCAGTACACATTTGCTGGACCAATGAACGCGTGTAGGAATGCATGAGTGAGTGAATGAGAGAATGGTACTCATTCTGGCGCTGACCTGCTGCGTGCCCCCAGGCATCCTCCCCTCTCTGGGTCCTGGTTTCCTTAGCTGTCAGCTGAGGGTGCTGTACTGCCTAACACCCGAATGTTCCAGCTCTGGCCACCTGGGAGTCTAAATCTGACCCAGCACTCGGCATCCTCTTCCCTCCCTGTGGCCTGAGCCTCATCCCGGCTCTCTTTGCCATCGGGTGGCCTGGACCAAGTCCCTTCACCTTCTCAGCCTCAGTGTTTTTGTCTGACAAATGGGCAGACTCAGGCCTGACCTGCCTGCTTCCTTGGTTGTCCTGGGGCTTCAGAGCAGTGACAGAGGTAAAACCAGTTTTGGTTGGACACCTGTTGCGGGGAGTCTGTGGCTCATAGAGGAGAGAGTTGGGCTCAGAGAGATGCTGGGTTAGACGCTCTGGAAGAGGTTGGTTGTTTTGGAAATCCTGGGGGTGGAAGGGGCAGCTCAGAAGCTCGTTTCTTCACAGCGATAACCAGCCAAGACACCTGCCCCAGTTGGGGCCTGAGACCGGGCGGGTGGAGGTGATTTTGTAAATTCCCCAGTGCTCCAGGTATCACAGCGGGTGCTATGTGCTGAGCGCCCACTGCAGGCAAAATGCCGTGCAAGGTCTTTTATGTACGTGCCTGTCTGCTAAAATCCTCACAGCAACCCGGGTGGATTGCTGTTCGATCCATTTTCCAGAGGAGGACCCTGAGGCTCGGGGAATTAAGTGATGGCCACGATCATACAGTGAGATCAGTGATTCGAACCCGGGTTGCTCCAGAGCCCCGATACCTATCTGGTGACGCTGAGGGTGTTACTGTGCCGAAGCTGCCTGGAGGCCCCTCTGTCTGCCTCCCCGGGAGGGTTGTTGGAGGAGTTTAAGGGACGAGCAGCGCGACGTGGCAGGAACCGCAACCGAAGGCGATGTCAGCTCAGTTGAAAACAGTGAGCACAGAAGCCGCGGTAACGGGATAGGGTCAGTCTGAAGACAGGGCTATTTTGGGCTGGAAGCTGTCAGGAGGCCTGATGTCACCACTCCCAGGCCCTTCCTGGGGGAGGGGGAAGCTGCAGATGTCATCAAGCGGGTTTGCCTCAGCTGGAAACAAACAGAAAAGAATCATAAAGGAAGAGCGTGTGCCAGGCCGCATGCCTCGCGTTCATCATCACCGCTCCTTTCCACCAGCCCTGTGAGGCTGGTGTTATCATTCTCATGTCAGAGACGAGAAGAGACGTTCAGAGAGGCTGAGTGACCCACCCGAAGTCACACAGCTAGTGAATGGCTAAGCTGAGAGTCAGGTATGTGAGTCCCACCCCAGAGCCCCTGCTCTGAACCAGTGCCCTTCTCTGAGGCTGGGAGTGTTGGGACAGAGTGCGGGGAGGTGGGCGCTGTTCGGGCTGCCCTGCCCCTCAGGGACGAGCGCCTGGGGCCTCCTCCTGGCTCTGCCACTCAACTAACTCAACAGGCCCTGGGCAAAGTCCTGGGCTCTCAAAAGCCTCAGTTTCCCTGTCTGTGAAATTGAGGCAATGATGCCAGCCTGGGCGACCTGGAGTGGGGAAGGAATGCCAAACTCAGGTTCCTTCCATCTCACTCTAGGGCTCTGTCCTGGACCAGCTGGCGGGGCCCCAGGGGCCTGATGGAACAGGAGAAGCCACACTCCTACATGAGGTCCTTTCTCAGGGGAAGAAATGAGGCCAGCGAGGAGGAACAGGGACCCCATTTACCGAGCTCTTACTATGTGCCTGGCTCTGTGCGAGGGGTTCCACATGAAATCATTGAGCCTCACCGAGGAAGTAACAACCCCATTGCTCAGATGAGACAACTGAGGCTTAGAAAGCAAGGCTGTAAGCTCGTGGGGGCACTCCTGATTCAAACCCAGGCCTCCCAGACCCTTGTGCTTCTGCCCACCACTCTGGGCTGCCCATTTGCTCTCCTAGCCCCCCAGTCCACAGCCCAGGCGAGCCTCGGTCCTGCTGACCGGCCACGCCTGAGCCTCTGACCTTCCCCAGCTGGGCACGTGGGTGAGAGGTAGAGCCCCCCTTCTTGCCCCACAGGACTCTGGGAAGAGGCTAAATCAGGAAGACTAGTCAATGAAGACGAACAATGAGGCCAGCCAGGGAGGGGCTTAAATCATTTATGCACCCAAGTCTGAGCAGCTGGCTGCACGAGGCCGCAGAGTGAGGCCCAGGAGGGTGGGAGGGCCGGCCCTGGACTGGGAGCTGGGCCAGCCAGAGCCAGGATCAAGCTTGGGAGAGAGGAGCTGGCGTCCGCCAGAGAGAGGGGCTCCTGGTGGGAGGAGGGAGAGGCTCATCCAGGAGCTCCTGATGGTTAGGAAACAAAGGTATCTCACCCCCGTCCTCCCCATGGGCTTCTGGTGGGCTCCCTCCGGAACTGCGATCCCACACACAGCACAGGCCCGGGCTTCCTGTCCTCTGCACCTCCTGTGGCCTGGGCCACGTGGCTGTCAGCCTCTGTCTCCTCATCACAGGGGTGGGGACAGGACTAGCCACCTCACCGTGCTCCCACGCTTAGGCCCACGGGAGAGGTCTTCCGAGCCCTCCTGCCCATCCCCCATTACGCGATGGGAAGATGAGGCCTGAGAGCTGAGGGACCAGAACCACTCCAGGTCCATTTCACCTCCTGAGTGGCCCTGAAATCTGCCCTGATTCTCCATCTCCCAGCCCCACCTAGGCCAGGCCCCACCATGGACTTCTTACCCTTTCCCAGGGCTCCCCATTTCCTCCCCTCCCCCAAACTCATCCTCCATGCACAGCCAAAGGGGGCCACTCACCGACATCTAAAGTCCCTGGGGGGCACTCCCCCCCCCGCCCCCGCAGCAGGGAAAATTCCAAACGCACCAGCACAGCCTCAGGTGGTCCATCATCTGACCCCTGGATGATGCTTCTGTCCTTCTCTCTAGCCACACCCCTCCTTTCTCTCCACTCCCCCATCATGAATTAATTTCTGCCTTGACTGTGCCATCTCTCTCTCTCCTCCCTCACCTTTGCACTTGCTGTTCCCCTGCCTGGAGCACTCCCCCCATATCAGCTCTCCCCACTACTCCTCCCCCAACCTGGACACTTCTGTTCATTCTGAAGTCTCAGGTCCGATGTCACCTCCTCCAGGAAGTTTTCCCTGAATACCTTGTTTGAGCCTCTTTAGGTGCCTGTCTCCACCTCTGGGCTGTGAGTTGCTCCAAGAGCCAGGCTGAAAACTTGGAGGCTAGGTGGGGTGGGGCGAGGAAGGAGGTCAGGGTGACCTGTCAGGAGAAGTTGGTGTCCACGTTGAGAGGGGGGCACAGGTGGAAGAGCAGGTTCTGGGAGGGAGTGGGGAGTGATGTCCTGGGCTTGTTGTGTCTGAAGGGTTTTCTGTGGGAGGGCCTGTGACGGCCATCTCAGACGTGGCCTCCGAGAGGCCCCAATTCAGCGTGGAGGGCAGGAGTGTCCAGGGCCTTCCCAGCTGCACCGATAGCACTCCCTTTCCTCGGCTCTTGAAGACGTCACTCAACTGCCCAGCCGAGGTCCTGCCACCTCCCCCAGGCAGCCAGCCCGGACCAGCTTCTCTGGCTCCTCCTTGGCTGTGCCCTCTTGGTCACACCACCTCTAGTCCTAGCACATCCCAGGGGCTACGCCTTGGACGCCTTTGAGGTGGGGCCACACTCCTCCCTCTCTTGTAGACCCCGCATCACCCCGCACAGGGATTGACGCACACAGAGAGAAACCCTGGACAGAGCAGCCTCAGCCAGTGGGATTCTGGGGAAACCAAACAGAAGCCCAGGGAGGCTTTGGGTCAGACTGACATCGGCCAGCACGTGGAAGGCAGGCAGAGGGAGGGGTGCGTTTCTGTCCAGTCTGGAAGCATGAGTCTGGATGGTTGAATCCTCACAATCCCCGGCCCGAGGCGCTCTAGCCGGTGACCTACATTCCGGCCCACTTCTGTGTGTGTGTGTGTGTGTGTGTGTGTGTGTGTGTGTGTATGTGTGTGTTTGCACGCACGCATGCGACCACGTTCCCACCCTGTGGTTCCACAGACTGCACCAGAGCCAGTGGGTCTGTGCTCCAGGGATCACAGTTTCTGCAATGGCCGGGGGTGTCTGTCCCTCAGCCCCCACCCCCACCTCTGCTCAGGACTCTCTCTCCCTGGACCCCAATCTCCGATAAATGGCCTCATCCTGCCTTTGCGGATGGTGGGATGTGAGCAGAGGTGGCCATGGAGGGAGGGGACCTGAAGCCACAGCATGAGGCTGAACCGCAAGGTGGCAGAGAGGTCCGGAGGGAGGGCCAGGCAGGTGGGCTCGCCTCCTGAAGCCTGGGGTTGCCGGGCTCCCTCTCCTCATTCAATGGCACAGACTTAGGGACAGCAAGGGGCGAGTGAGCTCCAGATCCCACAGGGCCCAGCCTGCAGCCTGAATGGCCTGTGCTCCAGCCCGTGTCCTCAGCCCCTCGATGCCCACACCGAGCCTCACCCCTCAGCTGACCTGGGGCTCCCTGGGTGCCAGGAAAACCTCCACTAACACAGACGCAGGGCTGAGGACTGAGGGCTGAGCTGGGGGGAGTAAGGGGACAAAAGGGCTTGTGTTTGAGGATAGAGCCTTCCCTCGCCCCTCAGCATGGAGTGGGGGTGGGGGGTGCATTGGGCAGTGATCCAGGCCAAGAGGGGCTGCAAGGCTGGGGCAGGCGCTTGTCAGAGCGGGGGTTCGGATAGAAGGTGCTGAGAGGGGGTAGGGAAGCTACCCTTCTGCCTGTTCCTGTTCACAAACAGATGCTGTTCAGGGGCCATGAAACCAAAGCATCTCAGCCAGTTGGATGGAGTTTTGACCAGTCATCCTGGGGGTGAAGGGGTCAAGGGCTTTCTTCCAGGCAGGGACGGGGAGGCAGGCCCAAGTGGGAACAGCCAGCAGCCCAGGGATTGGAGGAGAGTGTTGAGGGATGGTAGGGACTGAGGAGGCGGCAAGGGCGCCAGAGGCCCCATTTTCACCATCTCCCCAGCCCCAACCACATGTGCAGCCAAATGGGCTTCTAAAATGCATGTTGAGCCTCCCCGTCTCTTCTGCCTAACACCTCTACTAGCTCCCATGAGCCTCAGAGTCAAGTCCACAGCCCTTGGACAGCCCCTCAAGGATACTTATCTCACCTAACCTGCCCTGGTCCCCGAACCCCACCCTCCAACCAGACCGAGTAAAGGACAGCATCCCAAACACTCGGCCTCACTCCCACCCCTCTCTGCTGCGCCTGGACCACTGCCTCCTCCCCACTGGCCGTCCTCCTACACTGGGCTGACTCCCCTTGGTCCCCGCTGCCTCCAAGAAGCCTTCCCAGCCCCCGTGAGTGAGTGCCTGGTGTGTGGGTGGCACCCCAGGATCAAACTGTCTCTGTGTGAAGTCTCTGTCCCGAGGGCATCACCCATGTCATCTGGTTTCTCTACAGCCTGAGGCCTTGAACAGCAAGCTGGGGACTAGCGAGCGTTTCGTGAAGGAAAAGCATGTATTTAAACATGGGAGTAGCCTGGCCTTCTGGACACTGGGGATGGGCCAGGTTAGACCGGCCCCACAGCCTGCTTGGAGAAGCAGGTATCATTTCTCTGTGACCACACTCCTGGGCAGCTCATTCACCCACAGGCAGTGCCAGCCACAGCCTGGCCTCGACAACAGTCCCCCCAGACGTGGCCCCTGATGCCACCACCAGGCAGGACAGGTGTTGGGGAGCGGGGGGAGGGAAACTGAGTCCCTAGGGGGCCTTTAGTTGCCCACACTGCACTTTGGGCCTCCCTGGCCATCTGTGGAGCCCAGATTCCTTGGTTCTAAGAACCCCAAGAGCCAATGGACTGTCCAGGCCGCTGGGTTCCACCTGTCAGAGGAGCCCTGAGCTGGCAAGGAGGTGCCCACAGGTTGCCAAATAGGGGAGACCGCCCTTTCCCCTAACACCGCTCTGCCCAGAGCAGCCCGCTTTCATCCCATGTGAACGTCGGGCCTGCCTGAAATTGTTCGCAGAACCTTTGAAACCAGGGTGCTGAGGCTCAACCCACCTCCTTCTCGAACACATGGGAAGAGCAAGGCCAGGAGAGGAGCAGAGGGGCAGAGCCAGGCTGACCTCCCGGCCCTTCCGCTGGACCACCGCAGCCTCTGCTGAAGGCCTAAACGTGTGAGTGAGTGAATAGGAATCTGAAAGTAGGTTCTGTTTGGGAACGGGCAATGACAACAAAGGACTCTGAATCTTTCTCAAGGAAATGGGGCTAGCAACACCCCCATCCCAGAGGAGTTGTGAAGGTTAAGGGGGAGCATGGAGTAGGGGTTGGACAATTCCTGGGGGGTTCAGGATTCTTCCCTGTATGTGAACACGAGGAAGTTCGTGGTTGAAGGCTCACATTTCAGCTCTGCCCCTTACTAGCTGTGTGACTTAAAGCAAGTTTCTTAACCTCTCTGCTTTCTCATCTACAGAGTGGGGATAATAGTAGCACCCACCTGCCCCATGGGAGGTAACGAGCGAATGTGTCAGGTGCCTAGAACAGGGCTCCGTAAGTGTTTGTTACCAATATTTGTACTCACACGACAGCGGAGACTAGGTCTTACTGAGGAGAGGCCCCCAAAGTGGAATAAAAGAATGGATGAGATCATGAATGAACGGAAGGAACATTAGGGTTCTCCCAGGGAATGCCTGTGGCCCTAACCCAGCCCAGTCCTCACCCGTCAGTGGTGTCCTCCAGTTGTGGGAGACCCCAGCCCCGCCACCAGCTCCCTATCGCGGGCCTCTCCTGCCTTTTTCTGTAAATGCAGAGGTAGGATTCCATCTTGCCCCTAGATGCCTTTGGGTGATAAAGAAGTAACGTCAGCCTCCTTGAATCGAATCTTCTCTCCAGAACATGAAACAAACCTGGAAATGGGAATGGCCCTGGAGCTGACTGTTCTGGGAGGGCACCTCCTGGCATTAAAGCTAAGTTAGATGAAGGCACCTCTGCTATTGCAAAATCATTCCCTGCGATGGCAGAATGCAGCCATGAATCCTGATGGCAGGTGAACTTCAGGTGAATAACTGCAAAAGTCCCAGGCTCATCTAAACGCTTCTCTATAGCGTTGCAGCCGGGGAATTATGCTAATGGTGATAAGAAATCACCTTTTGTGGCCTGGGGTTGGGAGGGCTGGAGACGGAAACGCGAGTGGAGGGCGTTACCTGCTTCCGGCGGGAGAGGCCGGGCGCTGTGTTCGGTTCCAAAGCGGCTCTTTCTGGGGGACTGGTTTGGTCCTTTGTCAACTGGAGAGAAACCCATTAGGCAATGAGAACTGCAGTGGCTTTTCAGACCGTCTCACTATGGGAAATCGAATTTGTCTAATTTCCACTATCGGGCACGGTAATTCCAAGAAGCAAGTTGAACTCTAAAAGCTCAGGACCTTGGAGTTGAGTCGGTTCAATTCATGTCGCGCCCACTGGGTGCCAGGCACGGGTCTGGGCGCAGGCGAGGGGTGAGTGCCAGTGTTGGGCGGTGTTTCTGTTGCTTTCTGAACACGGTTTCTGGTCCCCTCACTAACCTGAGAGAGGCAGTCCCATCCCCGTTTTACAGACGAGGAAATGTTGCCTCAGAGACAACCAAGGTGCTTCCATCCACCCAGAGGAAGAGTGGACAGAGGGGAGGGCACGGTAGGCAGAAGAAACAGCCTTTCCTGGGGGAGGGGGTGTGTAGGGGGAGGTGTAGCAACGAACAAAACTAGGCACGATGGCTGTGCTCGGACATCCAGCCACAGGAGGGTGAGCACACCACAAAGGCAGAGTCACCAACTGCAATAAATGCCATGAAGGAAAGTGACCCGGGCCACGCGTGTGCAGTGTGCCAGGCCAGGGAAGGCGTCCCTGGGGACGTGACACCTAATCTGCCATGGGGAGAAGTGAACTGGGCCCAGGAGCGGAGGGGACAGAGGAAAGTGTTCCGGAGAGGGGAGCCTGGTGCGCCAAGTCTGTGTAATGGGGACAGCATGGCGTAGCCGGGACCTGGAGGCTGGCTGGGTGGCTGCAGGCAGAAAGGGAGGGGGAGATGGCAAGAAGCCAGGACGGGGAGGTGGGCTGGGGCCAGAGCGCCCAGGGCCTGCTAGGCCACATGGAGACAAGGAGCCATTGGAAGCTCTCAAGCCGGCTTGGGGTGATACGATTGATTCTGTGCTGTGCACACCTCCCGAGGAGAAGCCATAGGCAGAGAGCAGCAGGGAGGGCCAGGTGGACGCAGGGAGCCGGCTAGTCCTTCCTGAAGGCCAGGCAAGAGAACCCAGGCGGAGGCTCAACGGGCCTGGAAGTAAACATTTGGGGCTCGCCAGCATATGGACGGCTGTAGAAGCCACGGGCCTGGATGCAGTTGAAGTGGAGAGTCTGGAAGGATAAGAGGGACTCAGACCATCTCAAACTCCAGCTCTGTAGCCCGGTGGGGTAAAAGGAGGGAGCCAAGGAGAGGACCAGAGAACTAGAAGAAAACCTGGGAGAGGGCGGAGAGACAGAAGAGATCAGAGGTCAGGCGAGAGGCAGGCGGAAAGATGTCTTTGGCGTGACTAACAGGAAGGTCATCGGTGACCTTTCTGAGAAGCACTGAGGTGGCAGACCTTCAGCTGGGTAGGGTTCCTGCCTGGCATGGCCATTTGCATGGAACAAAGAGCCAACCGTGGCTAATGTCCATGTCACGAGAATAATATTACATTGTCCAGTGCGATCTGGATCAAAGAGGATCTGCTTATTAGTTCAGAAAATCTCCTCCGAACCCACGAAATGCACAGTCTTGTTTTTTTCCAGGGCCCATGTAGCCCTGGCGACCTTATGTATTTGTTTGCTCGTACAACATGTACCACTGGCCAATTCATCTTCTAGAGCCCGGGCCATAAGCAATTTGCCATCCTCTGTGTTGCCTTGCTGGAAGCCTCCGACGAGCGGACATATGTGGATTCTGCATAGATAGCGCGGACGATGCATTTGGTAAATCGCTTCAGACGTGTCCCAGGGGAAGGTGCCGCAGGCCCTGTGGCCCCTACAGATGGAAGCTGGCAAGGAAAAGACGGGTCCAGATTGCGATCCCTGGGCTATAAGCAAGAACAGATGGGTGGGGGCCAGAGTGGACGTGGGGAGACCGAGAGGAGGGTCTGTGGTTCTGCCATGCTGCACAGCCCCTCACCCCGGGGAAGCACAGCGGCCAGGAGGAAGCGCTAACCTGGAGCACACTTCTGACCCGCCCACCTGCTGGGCTGGCCTCCAGGTGCATGTTTTTGTTCATAACTGGGGAGCACCCCCTGACATATTTCCCAGCCGCCCACTTTCACAGTAACTCCATGGGGTTCCTTCCACCCTCCCCTGTAAACATCTCCCTCTTGGCCAATATTCCTATAACTACTATAATTACTACCCGCTCCAAAAATGGGGCCATGCATTTTGCCTCTATTACCTCACCGAGAACCCCGTGCAACAAGCCGCAGCCACACCCTGGTTGTGCAGACACAGAATCTGAGGTGCAGAGGGATGCTGTAGCATGCCCCAGGTCACACAGCTGGCAAGTGGCTCGGCCCAGGTCTCTCTGATACCAAAGGTCACGTTACCGCCCAAGAGCACTCCGTGAAGATCTGTAGAGTGAGACTGCTTTCCCTTTGAGAGTTTGGCATGACCTCCCCTTTTTGTTTCTGAGTAGTTGCGCCCATTCACCCCTTTATTGGTTCAACAAACCTCCCTGAGGCCAGACTCTGTGCAGGTGGTGGGCACCAGGGGTGGCTCAGACAAGGTTTGTGGCCTGGAGGGCCTCACCGTCTGCTCAAGGAGGAGACAGCCCCACAGCCGGCTGCAACCATCCGCAGTGTTATAAGCACAGACAGGGGAGGGCCGGTGCTGAGGGACCTTCTGCCTGGGAAGGCCCATGCAGAGCTCCCAGCGGCTTCACGGGGGTTGAAATGGCTCCCCTGGATTGTAAGAGGAGAAACAGGCCCTGGCCCGGCCGGCAGGGAGGACAGGAAGTCCAGGAGCAAACGCTCTGTGCAAAGGCATGACAGAGGTGGGGGTGGGGAGGGGGCTTGGGAGACCTGGCTGCATGGTGGTGCTTGGGTTCGGGAGTCCCAGCTGGCTGGGACTAGGGTGTGAAGGGCCCCAGTGGAGACTGGGGAGCAGGCTAGTCATGTTCTTATGATTTATTGAGCGCTTCACAGACGCAATGACCGCATTATTAAAATAAGAAATCTGACGTTCAGAGCATGACTGGATTTTATGTAGACTCTCACCATGCTTGTTCTGTCCTTTAAAAAAAAGTTATGAAGAGTTAAAAAACAACACCACACAACACACACACACACACACACACACACACACACACACACACCTGTGTAACTATAGTCCAGGTAAAAAAATCAAACCTTACCAATATGACTGAAGCCCCTCCCACCATTTATCAGGTCTCCTTCTCCCCCCCCGAGAGAGAAACTCTTTTCTGAATGGTGTATTTATCATTCCTCTGAATTTCTTTATACCTTTTCCACGTATGCACATTCCTAGCAATATATGGTATCATTTTGTTCTGCACGTTTAAAAAAAATCTATATAAATGATATCATACAATTTGATCTTCTGCAACTTGCTCCCCATCCCCCTGCTTCCTATGTACGTTAGAAGGAGCGCTCGTCATTCATTGTCACTGCAGTGTAGGGTTTCACTGACAGCCCCACAGTCTGTTCATGCGTTCTTCCTCCGATGAGCATGGAGGCTGTTCAGACTCTTCATTAGAACAAACACCGCTGCCACTAGCAAGAGGTTCTCAAGTCTCTGGGTCAGAGGGTACCTGCATCTCCAACATGTCTAGATGCTGTTGGATTGTTCTCCAGTTACCCTTTCCCCCTCCCACCAGCAGTGCATGGAGTCTTTTTTGCTGGTTCTACCCTTTTGCTGGTCACAAGTGGGAAATGGCACTTTACTGGGCTGTATTTTGCATTTTCCTTATTCTGAGTGAGACCGACTATCTTTTCATATGTTTATCGGCCATTCCTGTTTCCCTTCTTCAAATTGCCTGTTCGTATATTTTGCCCAATTTCCTCCCCTTTCTTTTGAAATTGATTTGTAGAAGATCTTTGCATATTTTGGATATTGTGTTCCAAATATCTTCTGTTGATAAAAAGGGGTTTTACACTTTAATTAAATATATCAATCTTTTTCTTTTTAAAAAATATTTTTATTGATTTCAGAGAGGAAGGGAGAGGGAGAAAGAGATAGAAACATCAGTGATGAGAGAGAATCATTGATCGGCTGCCTTGTGCCCTTGACCAGAATTGAATCCGGGATCTTAATGGTTTGTGCTTAAAGACATAAGAGACTTTAAGAAATCTTTCAAGCCCTAGCTCAGTGGTCGGCAAACTCATTAGTCAACAGAGCCAAATATCAACAGTACAATGATTGAAATTTCTTTTGAGAGCCTAATTTTTTAAACTTAAACTTCTTCTAACGCCACTTCTTCAAAATAGACTCGCCCAGGCTGTGGTATTTTGTGGAAGAGCCACATTCAAGGGGCCAAAGAGCCGCATGTGGCTCGAGAGCCGCAGTTTGCCGACCACGGCCCTAGCTGGTTTGGGTCAGTGGATAGAGTATCAGCCTGCAGACTGAAGGGTCCCCAGTTAAGTCCCCGATTCCAGTCAAGGGTGTGTGCCTGGTTTGCAGGCTTGATCCCCAGTGGGGGGCATGCAGGAGGCAGCCAATCGATGGTTCTCTCTCATCAATGATGTTTCTATCTCTCCCCCCTCTCCCTTCCTGTCTGAAACCAATAAAAAAATATATTTTAAAAAAGAAATCTTTCATTGTTACAAGGTTTCTGTATTCAAGTCTTTAATCCACTTGGAAGTGATTTAGGTTGTTAATCTTCACTTGAGAATATTTTTTCCATTGAAAAAATATTGAGTTTTAGAGAGAGTGCAAGGGAGGGTGGGAGAGAGGGAGAGAAACATCGATATGAGAAAGACATCAATTGGTTGCTTTCTGCAGATGTCCAACCGGGGCTGGGGATGGAGCCTGCAAACCAGGTACATGCCCTTGACTGATTGATAACCGAGAAGCAAACCCAAGACCCTTCAGTGTGAAGGTCGGTGCTTTAACCACTGACCCACACCAGCCAGGGCTGGAACTGATTGTTTTATGGATGGTATGAGGTAGGGATTCCATCTCATTCCCCCCCCCCCAATAGGGACAGCCAATTGTTCCATAAAAGTACCTTTTAGAGATGTTTCTATCTCCCCGCTCTGCAGCACCACCTCTGCATCAGGTTTCCATACCTGTGTGGCTCTATTTCTGCAGCCTCCCTCACTGGCCTTACCCATCTCTCCTTCTGCTAATACCATACGGTCTCCCTGTACCTTTTCAGTCCCCGAGAACCTCCTCGCTTGGATTAGCAGGGCTAGTGGCTTCCGGAGAGCACACACATGTCTTACTCATCTTTGCATCCCTCTCAGCACTCATGACATGAACATTCACCTCATGCTTTTGTTTGCAAAGTCCTCTCTCATTCCGTCTCCTGGGCTCCTAAGACTCCCTTATGCAGATGCAGAAGAGGAAATTAAGGCACAGAGGTGAGATGACCTGCCAGGGTCACACAGCTAGAAAGTGTAGGACTAGGGGTTCCGTGGGATTTTAAAGCCACCCTACACACCCACCCCATATGCCCAGGCTCTGCTGGACCCTCCTGCTCTTCTGGTCCCAGATGTTCACTCCTTCCTCCCTTCTTTCAACAAGTAGCTCCTGAGGGATGTATGTGTGCCAGCTTCTGTCGGTGCTGGGACCAAACCCTGTGTGTGTGTGTGTGGGGGGGGGGGGGGGGCAGGCGGGGGGAGGGGGGCTCTTTCCATTGCTAGGGACCAGTAGGGAGCGTGGGAAGTAGCCTGAGGCCTGGGGTCAGCAGGAGGAAGTCCGGCAGGGTTCCAGAGTCCATTTAAAGAGCTCCATCCTGGGTGTGCGCACTTGGGGCCCGGGCGCTGCCTTCCCCCAGGAATTAGGCGTCCTCCCGCCCTCCCGCCTCGAGAGGCAGGAATGCGAAGGATCAGCTTTCAGCGGAGCTGCGGCTGCCGTTCCGGGGAGCTCCAGGTGCAGGCCCTTCCCCAGCGGCCGAATTAACTGGTTCTGTCTGTCCAACTGGGAGAGCAGCTCTCGCTAAAAATAGAGCCCTGCCCAGCGCGTCTCGTGCCCGCCGGGAGCTGGGGCAGCGATCTGGGGAGTCCGAGCCGCCGACAGTCCGCGGAGCCCGGGGAGCCCCGCACGCCCCCACTCCGGGCCTGGCCCAGGTCCCATCCCTGAAGCCGAGTCTGCGGGCGCCGCGCCTTCCCCACGGGTGCCGCGAAGGGTGGAAGGTCCGCGGGCCCAGGCGCGGCCCGGGCGGTCCGGGATGGGAGCCGGCGGCACGGCCTCCCGCGCGCTCGCCTGGGCCTCGCTGCCCCTGCTGGGGCCTCCCGCCGGCGCGCTCTGCGAGGACACGCTTTGCTGCCGAGGTAAGGCCGGCCGGCCGCGGGCGTGCCCCTGGCTCTTCCCGGGCACTTGCTGGGGCCTTTTTCTCCTTCCCCACGCCAGGGGAGTGGGGGTGGGGGCAGGTCGGAGCGGGGGAGGGGGGGGGGGACCCCAGGCATCCGCATAGGGCTGGAGAGCAGAGCCTAGCGCTCTCTGCAAACTCTCCTTTTGTTTGAAAAAGTTGCGGTGTTGCCACCAGGGTCTGAGAAGTGTTTACCTCCCGTGGGCCTCAGCCTTCCTATCTGGAAAGTGGGACAATGAAATCATCAAACTTTAATATTTGTTGTGACCCCCCCCCCCAAAAAAAATAGTTGGGGTACCCGCTGAAGCGGACCGCAAGCATTCTGGACAAGTTTGCCCGAACCCAGATGGGGTCCTCGAAAGAGTAGGAGGGTTAGAATTGCCTTCTCCGTGACACCCCCTTCCTCTCCCCTCCCCCCCCTCCCCCGTCCCCGCGCGGCGCCCATTCTCTCCCAAAGCTCTGGACTTGGCATCGGATCTTGGACCCTGTGGTCGGTCGAAGATCAAGGCAGGGCGCACAGCAGTTTCAGAGTTTCAGGGGTCAGCTGACACGCGAAGATCCTTGGGGTGTGTGTGTGTGGGGGGGGGGATGTAGAGTGGTAGAGGGGTGAGCAAAGCAGAGTCCTACTCCTCAGTCGCGTACCCCAGTAGCCTAAAGCCGGGGTTTTCTCTCTGAAATCCTGGGGTCCGCACGGAGGGCCTTGGTGGACTAGCTGAGACAGCAGCGCGCGGGACCCCGCGGGCCCGGGAGCGGAGGGCAGTGTGGCCTGGCCTGGATCGGGGGTGGGAGGGAGGGGGCGTGTGGCCCGGCCCAGACCCGGAGCCAAAGCGGGGACGGGGAGCGTGAGCCAGGAATGGGGTCCGCCCTGCCTAGTCCGGCCTGGCGGGGTGGCAGGAGTGGGGTCGATTGGTCTAACAGGTGCGCCCCCGCCCCTCCCCTCCCGGCCTCCGCTCGGTGCCGGTCTGGCGGGAGGAGCTGCGGTGGCTGGGCCGGCGATTGGCCGGGCTGGGCGGGCCGGGTGGCCGGGGGAGCCCGGGAGCCGGAGCACCGCGGCGCAGGCGGAGGCGCGGAGCCGGCTGGGGCGCGCTCCTGCGGTCCGCCGCCTGCCGGGCCAGCCCCCAGCGCTCGGCCTGGCTGGCGCTCCGGAAACTTTCCTGCTGCCTGGCAGTCCCGCGACCCCGCCACCTCGTGACCCTGACCCTGGGTCGGCCCCGGCGCCTTTGGGATGGCAGCGCCCAGCGGCCCCACAGGCGTCTAGAGGTAAGAGCTAGAGTCTCTGAATCAAGATGAGGGGGCCCCAAGGGCTTGCAGGAGTATCCCAGAGGGATCTGGGGTTCGAGAGGGTCTGGAGGCACTGATAGGAGATATGGGGATGTCGGACAGAGGAGTGGGCTGAGACTTTGCTTTACTCACCCCTCTTCCACCTTACAGCCCACTGTGCTGTAAGGATCTCTACCCGGTGGGTGGACTCTAAACTTTGCTGTGCGCCCTGCCACTATCTCTGGGTGCTTGGTGTTATAAGGAAGCCCCCCCCCCCCACACACACCCAACCCCCCCTCCCCCTCCAGCCAAGCTTGGGCCCATAGCTGGCCAGGAGGTTGGGGGTTCTATACTCCCCAACCCCATCGTTTCCAGTGGTCTCCCAAAACTTCAGACCCTCCAGGGGGTAGGGTCATTGAAGTGAGGTTTCTTTTCCGTTTCCTGGGTGCTTGTACCCTGCCCATCCATTAAAACACCTTAAGCCAGGCAGAGTGGAAACAGGGACCAAACCCATCCAAGTCCCAATTCTCAGCCTGCTGGGAATTTCTGGCTTACTGGTTTCCGATGGCCCATTCTTTCCAGCTGCCTGGCTTGAGTCATATGGAAACTGCACCCCTCTCCCCAGGTCCCCTTCTGCTGTTTAGCGGGGAAACTAATTTTGACTTGAATTTAATTTTGATTGAGGGTGGATGAGTGGATGGGTTGTCACTTATGAGGATTATCATCTTTAGCATTATCTCCCTTCAATATCAAAGCCAAACTTCTTTCTATTTTTTTCTTGGTCTAAGACCGTATACCTGAGAGTTAAAAACCAAATCAAACACCAGCTTTAGAGCCCAGAGAACCCAAGTTCAAACTTCAGCCCCACCCTTACTACTGTGTGTCCTGAGGCAGGTTTCCTAACCTCTCTGAGCTCCAGGGTCCCACTCCAGGGGGATCTAGTAAGGCCTTTGAGAGGTAAGGCATGGAAGGCACCTGGCTCACAGGACAACAGCCTTGGGCTGTCCTGCCCATCTGTAACCTGGAGCTTGGGCCCTCTTTCCCCTTCTCTCAAAAGTTGGGGTGGACCAGCCCCTCTTAATAAACTCTTTTGAGAAAAGTGCAGAGATGCACATACCTTCCGAGGCATATGATTCCAGTGGGTTTATAGGTCTCAGATTTAAGACAGCCCCCTCCATCCTCCTCCCTGTCATGAACTATTCAGAAGGTATAGGCTTTCTGTCTATCACTGATCTCTCCTCATCCCTTTTGGATGCTTGGAGGCCAAGGCTGTAAATATCAGGGAAATGTAAATGCACTAATTAACCAGCACGATACAGAGAGGGGCTGACCTGCAGAACCTGGTCCAAAGTCACCTTCAAGATCATCCCCTCCCCATTCTTCCTTCTCTGGGGTTGTGTCTCCACCTGGTGAACATCTAGTCCTTTTTGCTGGAATCCCCTAGTGACAGTCAGCCCACCAGGCAGCTGGCTTCATGATTGGGCAACTCCAGCCTGTTAAAAAAAAAAAACACCCTTCCTGTTTGGAGCGGAAATCTGTGTCCCTGTTAGTTCTACCCACTGGTTTTAGCACAGCCCTGCAGGCATCTCTTACTGGCTCAGTTATTCACTGCAGTCCCCGTGCCCGGCATTCTGTTCCTTCCTTTAGGCATTTAGCACACTGAACTGAATTTGGCAATGATCACAGCACCGTTTATTGAGTGTTTATTATATGCTCGGTCCTGTGCTAAGGGCTTTACACACATTTCCGTGCATCTTAAAGACAATCCCATGAGGTTGATTCTTATCCTCATTTTGCAGATGAAGAAACAGGTTTAGAGAGGTTAAGAGATTTACTCAAAGTCAGATAACCCGGAAGGTGCTGGAGTACATCCCAAACCCAGCAGCTGCTTTTAGAGCCCACGCTTCTAACCGTTACTTTTGTCCTGTGCCATCCTGTGTGCCCACGGGGGTGGGGTGGGTGGTTGCCTGGGTCTGTGGGATATGCGGGCGATGCTTTTTATCACAATCACTTGGGCACTTGTTGAAATGCAGATTCCTCACCTCTACTCCAGACCTAAGAATCTGTACTTTTTAAACTCCCCTGGCCGTTCCCATGTACAGCACCATTTGAGAAACACAGCCCTAGGGAGAGAATATGGGACATGGGTTCCAAGAGATCTGAGTTTCAGTCTTGTCTTCAGTCTCTTGAGCTGGTTACGTTTCCTTTCTGGGGCTCTCTCCCAGTGGTAAAACGGGCATGATGTTACACCCAGTGTCTGCTGGTGGTTGTGGAAGTCTCCTGGGTGGATGGCAGGCATTAGAGGGTAGGCCTTCAGAGAGCAGAGGTGCCCAGGACAGAGGCTTCTCCTGCCACACATGGATGTGTGTGGTGGCAAGCCTGTGGCTCTCAGGAGGCCCTGCTCACCTCTCCACCCTCCACGGCCTCTGACCTCTTCTTTCTAGAAATATTGGAGCATCCTGGATGAGGCCCTTGTGCTCAGATTTCACAAGTATGGTGGGGATTCAGGGGAAGTGTGTTGGAACACACACACACACACACACACACACACACACACACACACACACACATCTTCCTCCTCCATGGCCCCATAATGGCCTCTGACCTCTCAGATAGGAGGTGCTGTGCTCG
The DNA here is from genome assembly GCF_027574615.1 of Eptesicus fuscus. Classification (NCBI taxonomy): domain Eukaryota; kingdom Metazoa; phylum Chordata; class Mammalia; order Chiroptera; family Vespertilionidae; genus Eptesicus; species Eptesicus fuscus. The sequence goes on along the minus strand of NC_072487.1, from coordinate 63,923,671 downwards.
AACTTCTGGGGGAGGAGTGTGGGGTGGGCCTGCCATGCGTGCATCTATATCGTAAAACCCAGTAGAAACCTATCTTTCCCCCGGGGTGGCTGCTCTGCTGGTCGGTCCATGGGAAGCTCCAGAGAAATGTGTGCAGGAGGCTGGCTGGGCAGGGCTGGCTGCCAGGAGGAGGAGGGGTAAAGGTATCGCCCACCTTGGCCTTGGACTATCCGAGTCCCGACCTCAGAGCTGTGGCGTGCACAGAGCATTTTCCATCTCAGTCCTGTTTGATCCTGTGAAAGGCACGGATTTATTCAACACCCATTTTTATGGAGGAGGCCATTGAGTCCAGGAAGCTGAGTGACACGGCCAAAGCTCTGATGTCTGTGTGTGTGTGTGGGGGGGGGGGGGGGAGGTGGTAAAGTTCGAACTTGATCCCAGGTCCCTTGACAGTGAGCACGGGCTTTTTACACTGTATCCCAACCTCATGGTTCCTCTGCCCCAGCTGGTCTGGCTTTGGTGCCAGAGCTCTTACCTGGAAGCTTGAAGACCTGGGTTCTGACTGGGCCACCATCGGGCTGTGTGATCCTAGGCAGGGCTGGCCATCGTTTCAAACTCTAGTTTTCTGTAAAGGGGGAAGGGAAGGTGTTTAGTTAGATCTCTTGTTCTCTTTCTGCATTTCTAGGGAGGGGTGTCCACGATGGGCTCAGGGCTCCGGTGAGTTATTGGGTTGGATTGGAGGGCGGATTGCTTCGCTGGCCCCTCCTGACTGGTACCTGAGCCTGGATGGCTGGAACCTCTCCCGGGAGCCAGAGCCGAGCAGCTGGCTGAGGGGATCCAGTGGCCTGTTTTCTAGGCCTAGGACAGGCCCCCTGGCAGCCTGGCTTCCTAAAGCAGGCCCCGTTAACTGCAGCTTCTGCCAGCCAGCCACCTGCCCTCAGTTTCCCCCTCCCTCATGCCTCTCCTCCCCGCACCCCCCGGGGGTGGTTCCCTGTTACGCACCCACAGGATCAAACCCGCACTCCCTGGCCTGGCGATCAGGACCCATCCTGCTCAGCATTCCTCCCTGCCTCCCTCCTCTCTCTCTGCTCTGCAGGCTGCCTGTTCCTTCTCTCTCAGCCACTGCATCGTTGACCAAATTTTCCTGTCCCTCTGGGTCTGGCACAAATGTCACCTCTACTCTGTCTCATCACCCCACTCAGGGCGAGCTGTCCCCCTGCAACGGTGCTGGCCTGGGCTCTTATTAACCACCTTGCCTTACACTTCTTCGTCTCCGAGAGGCACTTGGAACTTCTAGAGGGCAAGGCCCTGGCCTCACCTCTCGTCTCAGTGCCCACGAAGTTGTGGGGTCCCGAGTGGGCCTTCCTTGGTCTAGTCCTGTGGTCGGCAAACTGCGGCTCGCGAGCCACATGCGGCTCTTTGGCCCCTTGAGTGTGGCTCTTCCACAAAATACCACGGCCTGGGCGAGTCTATTTTGAAGAAGTGGCGTTAGAAGAAGTTTAAGTTAAAAAAATTTGGCTCTCAAAAGAAATTTCAGTCGTTGTCCTGTTGATATTTGGCTCTGTTGACTAATGAGTTTGCCGACCACTGGTCTAGGAAATGCTCAGAAAGCCTTGTAGGGTTGGGCTGGTTTGTAACCGGGCTTGGTTTTTCTGCTCCTGACTCAGGGCATTTTGCCTGCACCCCGCTTTGCAAGGCAAACAGGTAGGGGTCCTCTCCGTGTGTGCCCTGGGCCAGGCTGGCTTCAGCCAGGGACAGACAGAGCGGTGCCTTTGGTGTGCAGAAAGACGTTCCGGCCTCCTTTGGATCACTCTTGATCAGCTTTTAAAAAAGTCTATTCTGGCTCCGCGGCATCAAAGACAGAGCAGCCTGGAAGCAGGTCTGAAAAGGGCGCCCGCCCGTTCCCCGCCTGCCGGCTGAACCGCAGGTCTCCTCCAGCCCAGACCCACCTGATTCCTTAGAATTTGGAAGGGAGTTTGCCGAGCACTTAGGAAGGGTCTTGGGGGTCACTGAGTGGCTCCAGCGGCTCCTAGGGATCACATGACTTTTCTAGGGTTGCAGGTATTTGTGGCCGGAACCTCCAGAGAAATTGTCCCCGAGTTCAGAGTGGGTTCTTGAGCCCCAGAGGCCAAAGGGGAAAGATAAGAAATGAGGACAAAGAATTTGTGCTGAAACAAACGTTTCCATAAAACCACTGGGTTTGTAAAGCACTTCCACGCAGCCGGTCTTGTTTCATGTGGTCCTTTAATGTGACTTTCTGCCGAGGAAACTGAGGCTCTGAGAGACGCGTGGTTGAGCTCACGCAGCCAGAAAGAGGCCACCCCGGATGGCCTCTCTCACTCCACACCCAGTGCTCACTGCACTCCCACGAGGAGGCAGGGCTCGGAGTGGGGAGCCAGGAGGAGGTGCGCCGTAGTGACGGCTCCTCATTCGGGAGGAGGCTTTTCTCGGGGACACTCTTGTGTTGGAGTCACTTTCCCCATGACATCATGTGATGAGAGTGAACTCGGGCAGTGGCCGGTGGGCGAGGTGGGACCGGGGAGAGTGGGCAGTGTCCTTGTGGATTTAGGCAGTGCCAGGTGGGCCAGGTGACAGGTAGGAGCTCTCTGTCCTAAAATAGGAAGCGCCCATCCTCCTGTAGGTCACAGTGGCTGCTACCATGTGGGGGTAAGGTCCGAGGGATGCTGGGGTGCTGGAGGGAGGTTGAGGATGGTCCGGTTTTCCGTTCAGATGCTGTCCAAGTCCCTGGCCCAGTTGGAGGCTGCCTCCATGAAGCCTTTGTTGTTGGTGGTGCCACCCACTTTTGCTCTCTTAGTTTGCCTGTCTCCACCCCTGCCCTGCCCCTAGACTGAGCACCCGGGCACAGGTGCTCATGGTTGACCCCTCTGGGTGGCCCTGCAGCAGGCCCCACCCCCTCAGAGCGGGGGCAGGAGGACATGTGGGGGTAAATGAAGAAGCAAATGAATGAATGACCTCTCTTAGCATCTTTGGTGACTCTGTCTGGCTGTCACCAGCTGGAGAATATGTGACAACCGAATCCAGCAGGAAATGGCTGTTTGACAGGGGCTGTGAGGACCCGGCCAGGCCAGACAGAATGGGAGCTGGGCCCAGCTGGAGTCTTTCCCAGCAGAGGGTGAGCCATCAGCACTGGCCTGGCGCTGCTTCCCGGAGGAGAGAATTCCCAAAAGTCTCTGCCAGCCCCCTGATAGGATCTGCAGGGTGTGTGAGGGGTTTGTTTTCGGCCAGGATGTGGGGAGTTAAAAATAGCCGTCCTAATCCCTTGCGTTTGTGTCACACTTGAGTCTGTGCAGAGCTCTTGGCTCCATTATCTCACTTGAGCGGCTCGGCAGCCGCTGACGTAGGTAGAGGTCGCACTGCCCACTTTGAAAATGAGCGCCGAGGCGTGTGCCCATCCCTCACGCATCCAGAATCTGGCGGCAGGACCTAGGTCTGTTCCCTGCCTCCTGTGCCTGTCCTCTTTACCCTTGGGGGGAGCCTAATCAAGAGGCTACAGAGGAGAAATGGGGTGGTGGAGACAATAGGGGCAGATTATAAAGCAAAGCAGCAGGACAGTGAGAAGACTAAGGACCTGAGGATGGATCAGGGCCCCAGGGGACAAAGGCTCATGATGGGGTTGGGGATCAGCTAGAGGCTGTACGTGGTGAGGGGGAAGGCAGGGTAGTGAAGGGAGTGGAGCAGAAAAGTACCATCAGGACCCCAAATCGAGGCCCCAAATACCATAACAAGGAGCATGTGAACATGATGCTTTAGGCCAGTGGTCTGCAAACTCGTTAGTCCACAGAGCCAAATATCAACAGGACAACGACTGAAATTTCTTTTGAGAGCCAAATTTTTTAAACTTAAACTTCTTCTAACGCCACTTCTTCAAAGTAGACTCGCCCAGGCCGTGGTATTTTGTGGAAGAGCCACACTCAAGGGGCCAAAGAGCCGCATGTGGCTCACGAGCCGCCGTTTGCCGACCACTGCTTTAGGCAGTAGGGATCCATTGAGGGTTCCAGAGCACAGCAGTTGCCCGCTTTATCAACAGTGAGGGCCATGGCGTGCCCCCACCCCAGCGTTGCTTCAGGTGTCATTTTATGGTGTTTGGTAGAGCAGATTTTTGAAAACTCCTCAGAAGACACCTTGTCCGTCCCTACCTTTCCTTCTGTAACCCGGCACCAAGGGAGAGGGAGGATCCCATTTTCTGCTGCCTTTGGGTTCTCGGAAGAGCCAGTTCTGGGCAGTCTTTATCTGGGTTTCTTGGATTTGTCTAGTTTTTAATCTAGGTTCTTCTGGTTGTCTGTCTATTTGTCTTCACCGTGGTGGCAGGAATTAAGAGGAAGGAGGCGTCGGCTGAAGTTCTGGGGGAAGGCTCTTCTCCCCTGGCTTGATTCACTGCAGCCTTTTCAGGCTGCTCTATGCCTCTGGCTCTGGGCTCCTTGCCACTGATAAGCTCCCAGGCCCCAGAATCCATTCTCTTCCTCCCAGCTTCACCCCACCCCCACTAGGATCCCTGATCAGGCCCCAGCTCCTCAGGGCAGCCTGGGCAACCACTCCAGCAACACTGGCCTCTCCTTCTGCACATTCTAGTGCCCATTGTCCTCTACCCCATACCTGTGTCCCCGCTCCACTCCTTCCCCAGCTGGGCCGGAGGCCCCTGAGGGCTGAACCAGATCTGAGCTGGACAGACCATTGGAAATCTATAACCCACCCATTTTAGAGTTGGGCAGACAGAGGCCTGGGTTTGCCTAAAACTCATGAGAAGCTCATGGCAAAGCTGGGACTCGAATCCGGATCTCCAGCTCTATCCCGGCCTTCAGCCGTAGCAGCAGCCGCCTGCTTTTCAGAACCACCCTCTCCTTTCTGTGCTCCAGGAGCCGGGATTCCCAGCTCGGTGAGAACCCTGGTGTTGTAGCCTTGACTCCTCCCGGGGCTGGAGCCAGCAGCGCCAAGCCTGTGGGTTCCCAGAGAGGGCTCTTGGCGTCGGCGGGCGTTGGCTTAGTCACAGGGATGAGATCACTGCTCACCTCTGGATGGGGAGGATGCCAAGTTTTGGGAACTTTCGCTCTGAGCCACTTGTCGATTTCATGCATGTGTGTAAGAAAAACAAACCTGTTGGTTGGGACTTTGCACTTGGCCTGCGGACCGCAGGCCTGGGGAAGCTGCTGGGCCACGATAAGCCCCTGGGCGGTGCCATCTCACAGGTTCCCAGGAGAGTGGCTCTGTGTTGAGAAAGAGCTTGGACCGGGAGCCGGAACCTGCTGTTAGTGTTTGCTCTGCCTCACGTTGGCTCTGTGACCCTGAGCAAGGTGCAGGGCCTCTCTGGGCTGTAACAATAATTGCTAGCAGCTCAGACATGCCGAGGACTCTCCATGGGCAGACACTGGGCTCAAGACTCTCCAAGAATTAGCCCATCGGATTCTCGCACCTAATCCGTGAGATCCTCTGACCATCTCGATTTTGCAGATGAGGAAACGGAGGCCCGGAGAGGAGGAGTGACTTGCCTGAAATCACCCAGCTGGAAAGGAGTGCGGGTGGAGTTTGAGTGGAAGTCTCCCCCGCTCCACAGCTCGCGGGGTCAGTCACTGTGCCCTCTGCCCTCGGCTGCCGGGCCAACTCCCCCGGGATTGTGAACGAATGACTGTGGGGACATTAGGTGTGATTCAAGCAGGAGTCTGGTGAAGGGAGTTCTGGGTATGGGAAAGTCTGAACTGAAGAGACTATATGAACTACTTATTTATTTTTCTAGTAAAGATACACAGTGACTCAAATCAGCCAAACAAAAAGGCTTTTGAGTACGGGTTTTAAATGATGCACAGAGAAAGAGGACAGCAGAGGAAGAGAGAGCTTTCTTTAACGCACTTGACGTTTACTTCTTGCACGGCATTCAGATTCCACCAGAGCTTGTTTCTGTGGTTTCGTCACCCGGGTGAGTGTTTGTTGAAGCAAGCCTGCTGGGTGAGTGGGTGAAGGTGGGGTGGGGGACTCGAACCAATTTGAGGTTCAGTTCCTCCCTCCTTCCAGAGAACCTGTGGGTCCACCCTGAAGGAGAAAGGGTGCTCAATCTTTGGTGAGGCCACAGGTTGGTGTGTGGGGAGGGCAAGAAGTCTGGGGGGGCTTCCTGGAGGCGGTGTGGCCTGGAGCTGGCTCCAGGAGGACAGTTGCCCAAGTGTCTACAAACAGGTTGGCAAAATCACGTGCCTCGTTCTCTGTGGCAGCCCTGCAGCCTGGTCAGCTGGGTGGCCTGACAGTGAGGTCTCTTGGGGGAAGAGTGTCCAATCCTGCCTCCGTTTCCCCATTTAGACCAGAGCATCCCGAGGTCCCCTGGCATACCTTTGGAGAGGGAGCAGAGGGGTGTGGACGAAGAAGCGAGTTTGAACTCAGGGATGAGTCTGTCACTTCCACGGTGTGCCCTCGGGCAAGTCGTTTCTGGGCCTGCACCTCAGTTTCCTCCTCTGTCAAATGAGGATAATAGCGACGCCTACCTCATCGCCTTGTTTTGAGGCGTGAGGTAATGCATGCAAAGTGCTCATCGCAGAGCTGGCACGGGGTCAGTGGCTGTCATTATGCCCTGCTGCCTACGCTGTTGTTTTTAGCTCGGGACACACCTCTCCACCTTCACCTCTCCCCTCGCCACGCCACCGACTTCCTGTTGTTGACATCCTCCTCAACAGCCAGTGCAGGGATTTTAAGTATTTATATCCTTGCTGGAATGTCTCTTTGTATTGTCTAGTTAATTTCTTGATTGAATTAAGGCAAACAATTTCACTTCCTTTCCCGGGCAGGAGCAGGAAGAGGCCTGGTGCTTTCTTTGCTGTGATTGAGCTGATGGTTGAGATATTTGGTGATGCTGATAGCCTTCTCCCCGAATCCTGCTCCGTCTTAGAATACCTCCACAGGCCCCATAAATCAAGCGGCGGCCACGTGCTTGGGAAACATAAATCTTGTTGAGGATGTTGATGGGTTTCTGTTGGTGCCAACTCACTGTTTTGACACCTTCCTGTCCATTCACAGAGGGGTGGTGGTTGAAGAGTCATTTTAAATATTTAGAATGAACGGCCTGGATGTATTGGGGGAGTCCTGGCCGACGGAGTGTAGATCAAGAAGGCTTCCCATGGGGAGGAGTAATCAGCTCTTCTTCATGCCTTGATGGTGTTGCTGGCATTGGGTTCTGGGAAGTGCGGTGGCTAAGGGCCTGGGTTCTGAAACTGACATGCTGGGGGCGTGTAATCCCTGCCCTGCCACTCAGTCAGCTGTATGAATTAGGACAGACACTTAACTTGTCCTTGGTCCCAAAGCGAGGGATGCAATGGCACCTGTTTCCTGGGAATGTTGTGAGAATTGTGCTTTGCACAGTGCTGGCACGTGGCAAGGACTCATACAAGTAAGCCTTTATTTTAGCTCAAAGACCTCACCTTCTTCTTTATTTCGAGACCCTCCCCAGTCTGACTTTCCAACCCCACCTCCTTCTCTCCAGTGACAACCGGGACCAGCATGCCCAGGGGTCTCCTGCTTCCGGCTCCTGCTTGGGCAGTCCCCTCGACATGGAATGCCCCCTACTCTGTCTTTGCTCCTCCTTTTTCCTGCAGAATTAGCTCAAGCACTGTACCCTCCGTGAAATTTTCCTATAGCGCCCCAACCAGGTAATCCCTGTTATGCCTTATGTCTGCCACCGTCGTTGGCCCAAGTGTGTTCCGTGGAATGGCAGTTGGGGAAATGCTGTGTAACAAAGGAGTTTGGGGAAAGGCTCCGTGCTTTATTTATGCCCATTCGTACAAGTACCAATTCCCCTGAGCGGTTTTAAAGGCTCTGAGAAGTCCTGCAGTAAAGAAACCTGCTGAACTAGTTTACTCTGGAACTCTTCAAATCCCTCACCAGAGGACCTTCTTCTTGGAAATACCTATTGACAAGGCTCGGTGACGTTCTTAGGGATGTGGCATTGTGGCATCTATGTCATACTTTGAAGTTACCTTCCATTTTATATCAAGGAAACCAAGGCCCAGAGGGCTCCGTAACTGGCCCCTGGTAAACCTGTGTGTCCCACCGTCACCTCCTGGATGGATTGACAGGTCCTTTATGTGACTGTCCAGGGCCAGGTGGCGAGGAAGGCCTGGGAGTGACAACCCAGAACCTGCTTTCAAAGAGCTTTTGGCCTTGGAGGGGATGAGATGGACACGTGGACTAGAGAGAGATTGGCTGCCAATCCTGTATCCCCGAGCCCTGGTGTAACAGGAGCCCTGGCCCTGCCTGTGTCCCCACCAAAGAAGGACCCGAGAGTCAGATGTCCTTTGAGAGCTCAGCACTGTCCCCAGGGCCAGGGACCCTGCTGCCTCCCCTCCCAATCCCCAGGGACGCCCATGACCCCGCTGTGGGTTAGTCCTGCAGGCGCATAGCCGAGGGCGGGGAGAGCCGGCAGCAAGGAAGAGAAGAGCCTTCTGTTTATCAATGCACAGGCTTCCCTTCCTTTCTGGGGGAAAAATGCTTTCTTTTAAGATTCCCCTTTTATTATCTGAAATTCTCAAGGGAGCAATTACCTGACGGTGGGAATTATCTGCTGTCTTTATTCCAGCGCCTGTCTGCCCGAGTTCCTTCTTAGGGTAATTGATTTTGGTAATTCAGAACTGGATGTTGTTTTAGGCTGGCGCAGAGGCAGGGGGATGCCCACAAAGGCATCTTCCAAGGCGTTGGCAGCCAGCGGCGCCGCTGGTGATGGTTATGGTGGGGGTGGGGCGGGGACTGCATTAATGTATTTCTTACCTTTGCGTTTTCTCCTTCTTGTATTGAAGGTGCGTGGGCTGCCAGGGAGCCTGCCTGACTGTGGAACTGGGGGCAGGTTTGCTGTAGGAAATGAGGAGCTGAGAGGTAGGCCTCAGGCCTGATGGATTTGGTTTCCCCTCACCCCAGGCAGGTCAGTCTTGGGCACTGGCCCTGGCCTGACCCTGACCCTGGCCCTCTCACCCTTTGGCCTCCCAGAGAACCAGGGAGGCAGCCACGACTCTCCTCGGAGAGTCTGTAGGGACAGCAGCTGCTGTGGATCGGCTGACCTTCCTTCTGGGCGGACCGAAGTGCTGGCTCTGGCCCCCGGGGCAGCGCTGTCCCCTGCAGGAAGGGCAGGTTAGGGAGCTTGGCTTCATGGGGACACGGAGAACAGCAGGAAGGGAGGACTTCAGTGTGAGGAGGCCCGATGACACTGGGAGTTTGATCTGCTCCGTGGATAAAAAGGCAGTGGGGGGATTTTCTCCCCAAAGTGGCACCCCCTGGCCAGTGCCCCGAGAAGGCCCCATTTCAAATGAGTGAACGCTCTGGACAGGAGAGGAAAAGCTGGGACTAGCAGGTTCCTCAGGCCTTCTGCTTCTGGGGCTTGTCTGGAGGAAGCAGTATGGTACAGTGGCTTCTGTGGAGTCTCTCTTCTCCCCTCTGCCTCCAGCCCTCCCTCGTGAGACCCGTGGGGCAAAGGTTTGGGTCCAGCCACAGAGGCGGCCTGTCCTTTGTCTAATGATCACCCACCCCTTCCACAGCCTCCAGTCCGGGTGTCACGGGGGCATTTTCATCCCCATTGTACAGGTGAGGAAATGGAGGCCCAGGGTGATCTGTCCAAGTTTCCACCTCACACCTAGTCTCCTGACTCCTGGTTCAGGACCTTGGGGGTTTCTGACGGAGGCGGGTGGACACTCATGAGCTGCCCAGCAGAGGAGGGGGTGGGCACTCAGGGGGAGGGGGTGCTTTCTCTGGTTCCATCACATCTCTTAGCTAGAGTTGGCGCTATATTGCTACATTCAATGGGTTTTTGTAGAAACTCTTTTTTCTTTCTTTCTCCAAAGGAGGAATTTGCATTGGAGGCACAATATCCAGGTGGCATGCACATTATCTCCCATGAGCAAAACAAAGCAGACACTGGGCGCTGAGAAGGATCCAAAGCCACTTCCTGGCTCAGTAGAAATATGTGCTTAGCGATAGGCGCCCAAGCCTCGGTTCCAGGCGTGGTGGGGACGGCGGGGGCGGAGGGGGCTGTGCTAGCCTGTTTGCCAACTCTGGCCTACATGTTGGGGTTTCAGAAGCGCTTTCAAGGATTGAAAACAACTGGTTTGGACCTAAATGTCGTCGCGAAAGATTCCCGCAAACCTGAAAGGGTCAACTATATGTGCTTGGAAGCCATTTCTGGCCAATGTAATACTATCCTGTGGAATCAACAGGTAAATTCCCATGTGATGGGATGTGCTGAAGGGGTGGTTGTTGGAGGGTGTGGTTCCTTGCTCTCGGAGGCTCCAGGGAGGCCTTCCTGTCCTTGGACTGTGACCACAGGGAGCTGCCTAGTCCCTGACTGGAAGGCACGTATTTATTGAGTGTCTACCATGCAGTATCAGGTTGACTCCTACCTGGAGACCACATATGTTTATGGAGTGCCTACCATGTGCCAGGCACTCTGTGAGTGCAGATTGAGAAGTGGTATGATTTTAGGAGCCCCTGTAAACCAGCTCTGTTGCCTGAAATTCCACCCTTAGGGATTGATCCCTTTGGCTTCAACATTGCCCTCTCTAGTTTAGGTGTTGGGCACTAATGCAGCACTGAATGGGGGTCTCATTCATCCCTAAGCCCTCCTTGGGGTGGAAGTTATTTTTGGAAAGGTGGAATTAGAGGAGTTAAACAGGGGACCACGATGCAACATTGGGCTGGTAGTGGAAGTCACTGGTTTGTACATTGTATGCCATTGTGTCTACCCCACCCTGAGTGCTAAACTTAGCAACAGTCAAAAATTTTAATCATCAAATCTCTGTTAGTGGTCATTGTTTTCCAAGTTTGGATCCTAAAGGCAAAACAAGAACTAAAGGTCCTTCCCGGCTCTGGTCTCCTTCTACAGCCTTCCAGATCCTTCCGCTCAGATGGGTGGCTCCCACTCTGGCCCCCTGGGGTCAGCGGCTGGAGGAAGTTACCAGAGCCACCCCCCCACTCTTCCCAGCGGGAAGAATAGTTGTCTGCTTCTACCTGTTCACCTTCCGGCTCCTAGGGACCCCTTCCCTAATGAAAATATGGGTCACTGGCTGTGTAACAAACACCGACCCTCCCCTCACCCCACAGAGTGGTTGAAAGTATGTGTGGCCTCTGAAGTCCCTCTGGGTTCAGGACCAGGATTGACCAGCTGAGTGACTGAGGCTCTCTTTGCTACTTTCCCATCTGTAAAATGGGATCACAGTACTAACCCCAGAGGGTTTTCAGATATCAGTGAAGTAGACAATGCAGGTCAGCCCCCTGGGCTTGGCATGTGAAAGGAACTCAATACTTAGGATCTTTCGTGATTATAGTATCACTAGAGGCCCAGTGCAAGAATTCGTGCATGGGTGGGGTCCCTAGGCCTGGCCGGCGATCAGGGCCATCTTGCCCAGTCCCGATCGGGGCCTGCTGGCCAGGGGGGGGGGGCGGGGGGAGGACCACAGGAGGTTGGCCGGCCATGGGAGGTTGGCTGTAAGAGTGCACTGATCACCAGGGGGAAGCTCCTGCATTGAGTGCCTGACCCTTGGTGGTCAGTGCGTGTCATAGCAACTGGTCAACTGGTTTTTCCGGTCATAACCGTCGCTTAGGCTTTTATATATATATATTATATAGATAGATAGATAGATTATTGCTCAGGGCCTCCGCCAGCCTCCCCAGGATGGGTGCGGGCCCTCCAGCCGCATAACTTTTGCCTTCCCAGACTCTGCACCCTCCTGGCTTCTTGCATGCATCTCTGTGGATGCCTCCTGACCCTTTGATGGTTCTGCCCTTGGTGCCTCCTCTTCTCACCGACCAGCTCTCACCTGGGAGCCCCATTCATGCCCAGGGTGTCAATGACCCTTGGGCCTGAACTACTCCCAACCCTGATTATAAATCTCTCACCCTAATCCTTCCCCGAGTTCCAGATGGAGAAGCAAGCAATTCTCACCGGATGCTCTGAAGGCACAGCAACATGGAAGTCCTTTTCTTTCCGCTAAAACCACTTCCCCCAATCCTGTTCATCTCTCCTTGTTCAACCTCCCTCTTTCAGGTGAAGGCTGCACTGCCCAGTCCTGGGGCCAGGGAGCCCCAGTCCGGGGGTCTCCCTCTTCTCCTTCCTCCCTCCTTCGTGCAAGACTGGTAGTTCCCTTTTGACACTGGCTCCTGGCTCCATCCCTGCCCCCACTCCACTTGGGACAACCCAGCCACAGCCTCCTGTCACATTGCCTATTTCCCCATCCCTCTCCCCTCTGCTCCAAACCTTGGTCTGATGGGGTCACTCCTCTGCTCAAGGGTCTTGAGGGGCTCCCTATTTTCTCGTATAGTCTGGGGGTCTCACGTTGATTTTCAGGGTCTTCCAAACGCTGGTAGAAGCCTCCTTGCCCACTGTTCCTTTCTCTGCACCCAGGAGCTCACCCAGCTGAATGCTCCATGGCCTCCCGCCTGTCCTGTTGCCATGCCGTTGTTCTTGAGGTTCCCCTGCCTGGAATGCCATCCCCTCAGCCCTGTGCCTGCCTGTCAAGATCCTGCCCTTGTGTGATCAGAGGCACAAAGCCAGAGGACATGCTGGTGTCCGTGTGGTCTAGCCCCCTGCCTCCAACCAGAAGAGCATGGCTGTTGGTGCTTTGTGCCCTCCCTTGCCTTCTATGGAATGTTCCTTCCGTAGAATCTATAATATTTGCAGCTTGCTGGCTGGGGCTCAGCCCAGACATCTCCGGAGTTTATAGGACAAGGGTGTGGCCTGACCAGGAGGGCCGCCTCTGCAGGGACAAAGTGGGTCTTGAGGGGCGGCCAGGTGGGGACCTCCAGAACCTGGCACAGAGCTTGCTCTATTCCTTATAGTTCAGTACTTTGAAGGCCAAGTGGGTTTTGTCAGATGCATGGGGTCTAATGACTGAGAGCCCCCCACTGCCTGTGAGGGGAGGGGGGGCTCTGCTTCCCCACCTCTTTGTTGGCAGGTAACATTCCACTTCTCAGGACTTGGGCTGCCAGCGGATTGAGCAATGGTGTGGGTGAGAGCAAAACAGAGGTGGACAAACTAATAATTAACAGATGTCAATTGTTAATAGCTTAAAAATACCGCCAGCACCCCGCCCTCCACCCCCAGGGGAGAGGAAACAACATGGTCACTTGGCCCCGCAGAAGAGATTGATTCACAGCCAGCTTGGGACAGGTTTGGCCGAGAGAATGACAGGTACTGTGGGGTGTGTGGGTCAGGGGCGGGGGAAGTGCCATTGCCAAGGCCATTGGGCTTGGAATCACTTTGTCTCCCAGGGTTTCTCTTGGGGTGAGCACAGTGGCTGCTGAGTGAAAGGGGAAGTTAGAGGGGAGCTTGGGAAGTGCCACGAATCTGCCCATGCCCTGGCCCCCAGTGCACCCCGATCCAGGCCGCCGTCTCTGTCCCAGGGACTGTAGGGTGCTTCCAGCTGGACTCACTGCTGTGTGTGCCCCCTGCAGCCTGTCCTCTAACCGGCAGCCATGTGCCTGTGGGTTTTAATTCAATATGGATCGGGTGGAATTGCTCCCGGCTCCCACTGCTCTCTGGCTGGGCCTGCCCAGCTTAAACCCCTTCCCTTCCTCACTGCCCTCCAGCCCCTCCGGCCTCTCCTTCAGCTCCTTTCATGAGGTTTTGTCCACCCCTGGACCCAGCTGGCCTGGATGGTTCCTTGGCCTGGACCCCTCACCTCCTTGGAACTTCCTGCTTCAGCTCGCACCTTCGGCGTCCCTCCTCTGGGACCACGTGTCTAACAGAGGGTGACCCTCCCCAGTTCATGTCTGCCTGGATACTTGATTTTTCCTTTATAGCATGCCTCAGTTTTAACTTATATGTCCATACGTCCATACGGGTATGAGTTTTTTAATGCCTGCTTTTATGTGTTTCCACTGGACCGAAAGCCCGTGAGAGCTGGCTTCCTGTCTGGCGTTTCACTCTTAGTACCTGGCATCGTTTCTGGTACGTTGCAGGTCCCAGATAAATACTTGTCAGAGGAATGCATGGGCGAGCCAATGGAGGCCTCAGGAGAGGCCCAACCCTCAGCTGGGTGACCGCCATCTGGCTTTGCCCAGGACTCCCGGGATGTGGCACCTTCCGTTTAAACCAGGACAGTTGCAGGGAAACCAGGCAAATGCCCCCCCTAGGGACTGGGTGTTGCAAGGTCTTTGTGCTGTTTGAGGCTCACAGCCTTAAGAAGTCCAGTGTGCGGGTGCCTGGGGTTGTGCACGTCCCTGGTAAGGGAACAGCCAGGGACGTTCACCCCCATTTTGCAGATGAGGTAGGCTTGACACCCCCAAAGTCAGCTCCAGAAGGCCACACCAGGGTCCTTGCTCTGACTGCCCAGCTGGTCCCTACATGGATGAGTCTGTTTGGCTGACGTCACAGAATGCCACCTGGGGGCTTCAGCAGTGGAAATGTGTTTTCTGACAGTTCTGGAGGCTCGAAGTCCAAGATCAAGGTGTTGGCAGGGTTGGTTTCCTCTGAGGCTTGTCTCCTTGGCCCATGGATGGCCACCCTCTCGCTGCCTCTTCACATGGTCCTCCTCTGTGCACGTGGCCCCCTGTGTCCTTGGCGTGTCCAATTTCCTCTTCCCATAAGGACACTGGTCAGATTGGACTAGGACCCACCCTAGTGGTCTCATTTTAACGTAATCACCTCTTTAAAGACCTTATTTCCAAATACAGTTGCTTTTTGAGGGACTGGGGATTAGAACTTAACACATGAATTTGGGGGGAATACATTTCAGCCCACAGTACCACTTAGGGCTGAGTGACGCCCCGCCCCTTCCCCCAATATGACATCTAAGGTGCTGTTACCAGACAGGTGGAGCGTTACCTGGGGAAGAGGTCTCCGTTTCTTGGGGGCTGGGGAACCCCAAAGGTAATGTTTGAACTTTAAAGTTTTGCTCAGCCAGCATGGCTCAGTGGTTGAGGATTGACCTATGAACCAGGAGGTCGAGGTTGGATAACTGTTCAGGGCACATGCCCGGGTTGCAGGCTCGATCGCCAGTGTGGGGCATGCAGGAGGGAGTCAATCCATGATTCTCTCTCATCATTGATGTTTCTATCTCTCTGTTCCTCTCTGAAACCAATAAATAAAAATTGAAGTTTTCTTTGCCTCTATAATTTTTTATATTTCCTTTTCTTCCACATTTGTCTGTTCTCTCATCAAGCCCAGCTGGTTCTGTCTGGACTGAAGTTCCCACCCCCAGCCTCAAAGTTTGGGGGTGCCTCGGGCCCCATCCTGGTGCAACCAGCCCACTGCTCACCTCTGCCCTCTGACCCTGCTCCTCCTTACCTCATGACCCTGGCTCAGGTGTCTGTCCTCACTGAAGCAGCCCGTCCAGACAGGAGTCCATGGTTCCCAGCCGGGCTGCCCTGAGCAGGAGCAGGTCTCATTCCTGTGGCCCTGGGGCTGGCCAGCACCTGGCACGTCGTAATATTCACAAAGGTTTATGGAAAGCGGAAGGGAAGGTGTCCGTGGAGCAGGCTGGGGAGGGCGCTGAAAGAGACTGTGTACAGCCACATCAGGCTATACCATTTCCTAGGTGAATCTGGACATGTCAGGGAGCTTCTCTGAGCCTTAGTTTACTCATCTGTAAAATGGGGAGGCAATAATAACTGTTTCCTGGGATTGTTGAGAACGTGAGATGAGAGGGACTTATTTGAAACATTCAGCAGGGTGCCAGGCATGTACTACGTGCTCCATGGGGTTGATTCTGTTACGTGGGGTTCATCGGCTTCCGTAGCAGACCTTCCTGGGAAGCTCTGAGGCTCGTTGCTTCCTGCCCCATCAAACGCATGGTTGCGGGGCTTCAGGAGAAGGGGCCCCTCTGTGATGTGTCTGCATCCCTCACCTCTAGGCTCAGCTGCTCCTGTTTGTCATGATAAGAACGAGCCCTTACAGGTATGGCCCTTTCCTGGGTCCTCTCCCTCATGACCACTCAGCATCTTTTCAACACCCCTGTCATTCTTTCCCCCCATTTTGCAGAGGAGGAAGCAGAGGCTCAGAGGGGTAAAGTTATTTGCCCTGGGTCACACAGCAGGTAGCCGCAGCGCCACTCTGCTGCCTCCAGAATGCCTGGTCTCTGAGTCCCCCCCGGGGGGCTAATGTTTGGCTAGGGAGGGCAGAATAAAAATGAACCTTTTGCCTTTTTTTTCTTCTTTTTTGTGTGTGTGATGGCTGCTCTGAATTCTGAGCTGCCACTCCCTGAGGCCACCAGAGGCAGGGGGTCTGGAACGAACCTGACCTGCAGCCGAGGAGACATAACCTGTCTGGTGCCTGTTTGTTTTGCTCTGTGAGTTAGTTACCTACGTTTAACAGTCAGGAGGCTTTTGCGTTAACATCTGGTAGCTGCTCTGGGAAGGGGATCATCTGGCCATCCCGGCCTGCTTGCCAGAGGCACCTCGGTGGGCCGTGGCATGCGCGCTCCATTTAGCCTGGCCAGCTTGTTCTGCTCCTTCCCTTCCCTTCCCTTCCGGGCTCACCCTGGCATTGGTGTTCTTGAATCCTGAGTGGGGGGAGTGACAGGGCTGGGGCTCACATCGGGTGTGCTCCTAAGGGCAGGCAGAATCATAATTCAAGGCAAAATGAGTGGCCCCAGAGATGTTCAGACAGTGCTTGGGGCTTTTAGAAATAGTAATGTGGACCAATATCACCCCAATAAATTAATAAAAAATAGTAATATGTTCAGAAGGGCATCCATGGACTGGGCACAGGGTTCATGAGCTCCTGCTCTGTGGCATGCACTGGCTAACCCTGGAGGCTACGGAGTGTTTGGGACACAGACTGTCCTCAGAGAGCCTGCATTTCAGGAGGTGGGGGTACCTGGCACCACTTTCAGGGAGAATGATGCTTGAACAAGTTACAGGAGCGTGAAGAGGCATTCCAGGCAGAGGACATCGCGTGAGCAGAGGTTCCAAGCTGGGACCTCAGCGGGTTCCAGTTGGAGCTTTAGTTGGGGGCCCTCGCTTCGTGCCCCTCCCCACGGGGAGCCGGGCTGGGCTTAGGATGTGCCTGAGAATGAGGAAGGCTCAGGGAGAGGCAACCTGGAGCAGCGCTGATTTTGGAGGACCAAGTTCTGTGTGTCTTTGATTCCTAAAGGCTTTTAATCTGTTCTTTTTTAAAAATAGATTTTATTTTTTAGACTAGTTTTAGGTTCACAGCAAAACTGAGCAGGGAATACAGAGAGTTCCCAGATACTTCCTGCTTCCCCACACGCACACCCTCCACTATCAACATCCCGCACTGTGATCTGCTTCCTAGTATGTAAACACAGCATATTCCATGACTTAAGATAAGATTAGACATTTCCAAAGGGTATGCAGTGAAGATGAAACCTCTCTCCTTCCTTGCCCCCCACTCAACACACACACACACATACACACACACACATATACAACATGCACAAACATACACACTATGCACACACAAACACACACACAAAACAAACATGCAAACACAGAAGCACACACATACACACATGTACAAACACACATGAATACAAATGCATACATAAAAATATACATACAAGCATATATACACAGAGAACACACACAAACACACACATATACACATACACACCCTCCCCAGAGTAACCACTGTTTGTTTGTTTTTTTAATTCATATTTAAATCCTCACCTGAGGATATGCTTATTGATTTTAGAAAGGGGAAAGGAGAGAGAGAGAGAGGGAGAGAGAGATAGAAACATCAATGTGAGAGAGGACATTGATTGGTTGCCTTCCAAAGGTTCCTCAACCAGGCATCAAACTCGCAACCTAGGTTTGTGCATTGACCAGGAATCGAACCCCCAACCTTTCATCCTATGGGACCACACTCCAACCAACTGAGCCACACTGGCCTGGGCATCACTGTTTATGTCATGTATTTATGTATTTTTAGAAGAATATGTGAGAACCTGTTTCCATGCTCCCAGGGAGCTATCCGTCTGGGGGTCGTCCCACATGCCCTGCAGTGTCACCTGGTGGTGTACACGTCAGGACCCGTGTCTTCACCCCCTCCTGAAGTGTGGCCACCAGGACTGCGTTTTCAGAGGGCACTGTAATGTACTCGCCAGGCTCCCGTGATGGACATGAGGACTGTTTACAGTTTTTCCTCCTGCAAACGGGGGTGTGTAAACATCCTTGCACACCCGTTCTGCATGCTTGTGAGAGTTTGAGGGACAGGATGTTGAAGGAGAATATATGAATTGAAAATGGACATTTTATGGATTTTAATTTTTCATAGACATTGCTGAGTTGCCCTTATGAAAGGTGTGGCGGTTTCTGCTCTGCCTACCGTGGGTGAGAGTTGATGTGGTCATGAGCTTCTCCAGTATCAAGAGCGGGACTGAGCCCAGCCGGCATGGCTCAGTGGTTGAGCGTCTTATCTATGTAGGACCCAGGAGGTCATGGTTTGATTCCCGATTCATGCCCTGGTTGTGGGCTCGATCCCCAGTGTGGGGTGTGCAGGAAGTAGCCAATCAATGAGTCTCTCTCATCATTGATGTTTCTCTCTCTCTTCCTCTCCCTTCCTCTCTGAAATCAATACAAATATTTAAAAAAATAACTGGGCTGAGCTAGGGCTGGGGTAGGTTTGGGGTGGACTTCAAGAGGCAGCCAAAGTGGGGGGGACTCAGGAGGCATCTGGAGTGTGTTTTTCTCAGGGCACTTCTGTGCCCTCATGTACCTATGAATCCTCAGAAAATCCATGAATCTGTTTAACAGTTTTTAAAAATCATTTATTCTGTAACTTGCCTGCTTTTTCTCAGTAAGATATTTTGGAAAGGTTTTCCTAGCCACAACATGGACCCCTACCTTGCGATTTCTGTCTGCTGCGTCTGCAGTTGTGGGTGCAGCGCTTGATTTAAACTTTTGCACTCGGATGTTGAGATTAAAATTACTCTTTGAATGTATCAATAATTTGAAATATAAAAAAAATCCAAATAAATAAGTTTGTATGAAAAGAAACTCCAGTTTTTTTATTCTACTGCCGCACTTTGTAAAATCTGGGGTATTAAAAAAAAATTAAATCCCGAGTAGAATAAAAGAATCGAGAAAAAAGCAAGCGAGTGCAAAGGTTTAACCGCCCTCCGTGGGTTCTGAGGCCTGCGCGGTGTTCCAGGGAGCACCCCGTGGGCCTCAGCAGGCTCAGGTGCCAGCGTCCCTCTGTCCAGAGAGGGCACATTTATTCGGAAAGTGGTTATTCCTGCCAGGAGCTCAGAGCAGAAGTCATGGTTTTACCTTGGCTTTGAATTCAGGTCTAGCTCCGCTCTGGGTTCTTCTTGAGTAACATGCGGGTCCAGCCCATGCAATGCCCATTCCTAGCCCCCTTAGCTCTCCTGGTTGACTCGTCAGTGGGTCCCCACCCGATGATCCTGGGGGAGCTGTCCCCTGCCTGTGTGTGAGTAGATCTGCCTCTGGTGGAAGGTTGGCATTGGGCCTGGCTCACTCTTTCACCTGCCAGAATGATTTTCTTCATCTTTCCTTCTGGAAGAGCCCCTGTGGGGTCTCTGGGTCTGGCTGGAGGTATGGTAGTGGAGGATGATGCGGAAAAGACTCATTCAGCCCCTACCCACAGGCAATGCTAGTGGCCATCCTGGTGCTAAGAGCTAGGAGGCCCTGGAAGACTCCTGACGCTGCAGAGGGTGGTCAGTCAGAAAAGGCTTCCTGGAAGAGGTGGTACTAGAGACAGTGGGGTTTGGAGATGGTCTCTGGACTCTGAGGGAGCCCCTGGGCAGGGGGAGGGGCAGGGGCAGGAAAGGGAGGAAGGGGTGTGTGGAGGAGCCTGGCTAAACCTCCTTTAGAGAGACTCTCTGGCCACCTGTGGTTGCAGGGAGAACCACTGCGGTGGCGTTGGGGGGGGGACGGGGAAGGGGGGCAAAAAGATGCTAATGGAGAGAACTGGAGCCAGATAAACTAGGCTCAAACCCTGGCTCTGTCAGTTTCCAGCTGTGCCTCCTTGGGCCAGTCACTTAACCTCTCTGAGCCTCAGTTACTTTGTCTGTCAAATGGGATCATAATAGTGCCTTGATTACAGGGCTGGCAGGAGTGTTGCCTGAGCTCTTGCCTGGACACTGGTCGGCACAGACCTGCACAGGGCCCCCAAGTAGTGCTCCCAGGTAGGGTGGGACCTGGTGTGGGTACCGTGCAGGTGACTCAATCACCTGGGCATGGGATGACGACTAGAGTTGGCAGTGGGGTCCGGGTGAGGCCAGAGACACGTCCTGTGTGGAGTTCGTAGGTAATGGCCTCATGCTTGTGAAGGTGACCAAGATGGCAATGTTGAGTCCCTCTTCCTCCCAGGTCCCACCCTACCTGGGGAGCACTACTTGGGGGCCCTGACGGAAAAAAGCAATCCCTTCAGGGACAGCAGCGAGGTCAGGAGCCTGTGGGGGCAGAGCCCAGGTGGAAAGGTGGCCCTGGGGGTGTGGGAGGGGAAAGCCCAGACTGCTGGTGCCAGAGGGAGGCGCGGGTGGACAGCGGCCGCCAGGCGTGGTGCTGCACTCGGAAAACGTGGCCAGAGACGCTCTCCGAGCAGCCTCTGGGCGCGGCCTCGTGGCGCCCTTTCTTTCTGGGTAATTAATGGTGTGTTTGACCTGCTTGAGAGGGCCGCGGTGGGTACAGCAGGGTGGCTGGGCGGGCGCCGGGCAGACAGGGAGTCCACTCCAGCCTTCCTTGGCCATTCATCACCTGTCAGGCCTGCTCTTTGGGGACATAAAACAAGTTCTCTGGGTGGCTGCCAAGGGCCCGAGGCCCTGAGCTGGGCTGTCTGGGGCACAGAGTCTCCAAGGGGTTGTCCTCCAGGGGCTGTGCCAAGCCTGCCCCACCGAGGGGCTGAGGGGCAGGGGTTTGGTTCCTCCGTGATCTGACTGCGGCAGGTGGGTGGAGACCGAGACCCCCAGAAGGTTAGGGACCCGCCAGGCAGCACACAGACAGAACCTGGGCTCCGGGGCCAACCCTGCTCTTTCCCCTTAAGCCCCCGCCTCTAAGCCAGGGCTTCTTAACCAGGAACCCCGAGTCTCTGTGGAACCCAGCCTCCAAGAACTTGGACAGGAAAAAAAATGGCATCTTTCTCCTCACAAACCTCTAATCACAATTGCAAATTGTAATTCTTTCCGTTGCAAATGTAGGTGACTAACCACAGTGGCATTAGCTGTTCTGTGGTTTTGTGGAAATCACAGACACTGTCATGCCGTAGTGTAGTTGTGTGGGTATCTTGAAGTGTTCAAACGAGGTCTTGTTATTTAAGGCGTGAATACAGAAGCACACATACAGGGTGTACCCAAAACATGTATGTGCACTTTAACCGCTGGTAGCTCAATTGATGTTCCTTTCTTCTCAGCCAGACTAAGCTTTGAACAAAGGAGATCCACCCTAAAATGCCGCTGGAAGTTTGAAAACGCAGATGAAGTACAAACACTGCCTTTGTAGGCATTCTAAGTGTGTATATATTTTGGGGGGGGGCACCCTATATTGCTGTAAATGTTTTTTAAAAGTATTTTGATAACCGTATTTCAATGTAATTGGTTTCCTTTGTAATCCTTGGTGTTTTATTTTCTACATTTAAAAATATTTTCCCGAAGGAGGTCTTAGGCCTTACCAGAGGCCGGGGGTCCACGTCCCCAAGAAAAGTAAAGGGCTCGCGGGCTGGGGGCTCCCTCACTCACAGGGTCAAGGTGTCTTGTCCTCAGTGACTGACGTCTGCACTGAATCAGCTCCGTGTCCCCAGCTGTGGGCTGGGCTCGGGCTGGGGGGAGAGGGGGTGCGGGAAGGAGCACCTGCCCTCCTGGGGCTCCTGGGATGGTTGGAAATGTGAGGGGGAGGGAGAAGTAGGACCCATACACATACAGCTTCCACACTGGGGTGCATGGGGGAGACACGTCCCAGGAGCGTACGTTGGAAAACCCATGCAAGTCCTGGCACAGTCCTGTGAGGGGCCAGTGCTGTCGGGGCTCTGAGGAGGGAGAAGTCACTGCTATGGCGGGGACCTGATCCTTGCACCGGCTTCGTAGAGGAAAGAGGCACTGGATTTGGGACTTGAGAACTTGGAAGGGGGAGACACAGAGGAAAGCACGGCAGGCCCAGGCAACATGAGCAAAGGCACGGAGACCAGCAGGCTGGGGCACACGCTATGAACGTGGGGGAGGGGATGGCAGAGAACGCAGAGGGGAGGGTGGGTGAGAGCCCCGAATGCAGGGCAAAGAAGCGGGCCCCTTCTGTCAGCCCGGAGCCGCAGGGTTCTCGGGGCGGAGTGCTGGTGCCCAGGTTTGGGTTCCAGGACGGGCCTGGCTGCTGGTCGGAGGGACATCTGGAGGGGATGGGACTGGAGGCTGGCTGGCCAGCGAGGAAGCTGAGCCATCCGAGGAGGGACGTGGAGACCTGAACTGAGCCCACATTGGGGGTCCTCATCGGACCAGAAAGGGGGGAGGCACCCAGAGTGGAATGATGGGTTGGAAGGTCCACGAGACCTCAGGCGCTCGAGTCTGAGCGGCAGCGTGTAAATCCCAGCTCTGGGCGTCATTAGCTGCAAGTCAGTTACACTCGCCAGGTCTATTTGCTCACCTGACACACTGGGTGACAACAGCACCCACCCGGCAGGGTGGTTGGGAGCCAGAGACGCGACGATGCATTTAGAGCTCAGCACAGGGCCTGGCACAGAGTGAGTGGTGGCCACGCCACAGCGATGACTGCTTTAATCGCCAGGAATAAAACAGGGCCCTGGGGGTGCATTGGAAGGGAGGGGCCGCAGGGAAAAGAGAGGCCAAGTCTGCGGTTTCAGACCTGAGAGGGGTGCTCAGAGAGAGGGCCATTAGGAGCTCCTCTTGGTTTCCGAGTCCCAGAGCAGGGAGGGTTGAGACCAGCATCCTGCTGTGAGCCCAGAGCGCTTGCTGAGCAGGGATAGTCCCGGTTGGGGAGTGGGGGGGGGGGCGAGGGAGAAAGGCAGGATCCTCAAACCCGGGCCCTGCTCCCACTGGGACTGAGCCTTGGCGCCCTGGGCTTCCATCTTAACCTCCCACACGCAGCCGGTCCCTGACTGCGGCTCCCACCCCCACGTGGCTCCCCTCCCGCCCAGGTCCGGGGCTCCAGCTTGAACTGCTGAGCGATTGCAGTGCTCTGGGCAGTGGGAGCCCACTGACGCCGGAAAATAAATTTGCCATGTTTTGTAGAGCATGCGGAAGCATATTGGGGGGGGGGGGGGGGGGCAGGGGCTTAATCTTCTTAATAAATCGTTCTCAGATTGTACACTATTAAACCCCCGGAAAATTCATGAGCACGCTGGGAATAGAGACCTCGTCGGGAAGGTTTGACACGAACAACACAATAAACGCAGCTTCTAAATTGGGTCAGGGAAGCCTCGGAGGCCCAGAGAGAGGACCTTCCCGCTCGCTCGCGCGGCCCTCCCCAGGCCTGTAAATTAATCATGCACACAAAGCGGCCTTGTCCTCTCTTGTCAGAGCCGGGGGTGGTGTCTGTGCCCACTGACCCACCCCCCACCCCCACCTCGGCTGCAAACAGAGCGGCTGGTGAGGCATTTCAGCTTCCGTGCTTTGTAATGCCTGTGTCTCCAAAGCAAGGTGGGTGTCCATTTCAGCAAGAGAGATGTAGGTTAGATAGGGGGAAGAACTTCCTGGCGGAGGGTGGGGTGGTGTGAAATCCCGGAACGGGCTGCTCAGGGAACTTGAGGAGACTCCTTTCTTTGGGGCTTTTAAGACCTGGCAGGCTCTATCCCTCTCTGGCACTCGCGGGCCACTGCCCCGTGACAGCAGTGACCAGAACAGACGTTGCCCCAAGGTCCGGTCTCAGGAACCAGCTTGGAAAGTGCCTCTTTCTGGGCCATCTTAGGAAATTTATTACCTGCCTGGCTTCAGCCAACTGGACGTGGGGCCAGGATCCTCTCAGCCCAAGCCCTCACCATGGTCTAACCACGTAGCATTTGGAAAAGGGAAGTCAGTTACGACTCTCTGTGGTTCCCAGGTTACTGCTAATCCTCAGCAGGTTCCCTCCCTTCCCTGCTGCTCTCTGCCTGTTGGAATCCTACTCGAAAGCCTGGCCTGGATGCCACCTCCTCTGTGAAGCCTGCCTTGATGCCCCCCCCTGCCCTGTCAGTCAGAATCAGTTACCCCTTCCTTAGGCTTCCTCTGCTTGGGCCCCTGTTGGTGGGAGTTCATGTGTCCCCCCAGACTGTCAGGTCCCCGAGGACAGGGACTGTGCTGGAGTCCCCTTGGGCCCACACAGTGTCCCTCCCAGGACTGTGCCAGGACTTGCATGGGTTTCCCGTGCTGACTCCTGGGACGTGTCCCCCCATGCACCCCAGTGTGGAAGCTGAAGGGCCTGGCGTCTCAATGCCAGCTATGGGAATCCTGGGCTCTTGGGCTGTGAGCAGAGCAGTCACGGGGGAGGCACGGGAGGCTGGCCCCGGCTGGCCCTGCCTTTACTCCCCCAGTTCTGACACTTCACAAGTCTTTAGTCTTTTTTTTAGCCTGATTAAAGCCTGCTGATTCTGCAGGTCTTTGAGGGAGGTGAAATGGTCCCCAGGTGTACACAGGAGGCCCCACCCCTGAGATGCCATGTTTTGAGGAGTCCCCTTGCACGTGGAAACCAGCCCAGCCTAGCACAAGCCTGGGCAGGTGCAGCCTCTGAGCAGTCTGCACGGGGCGACGTGTGGGTCTGAGACTGGGCGGACAGTGGGGGTGAAGTTCACCTAAGGGAAGGGGATGAGGCCTAGTGATCCAGCCTCGGGGCAGGCCTGGAAAGGAAGCGGGTGGTGGGGCAGGAGAAGGCAGTGGCCAGCCTGGTTAGTCAGTTGGGGAGCCCTTTCTGGGGCTACCTCTGGCCCCAGCCCCCAGCCTTGGCTAGGCTGGGAAGAAGCTGTTTCTCCACCCCCACCCCTACCCCTACCCCCACCCCACCACAGGGGCTGGGCTGCTCCCTGCTCACTTGGGCCTCAGAGGTGCCCTCAGCCCCCTGGCTAGCCCGAGGGCCCCCAGGTGTGTCAGTGGCTGTGTGTGTGTGTGTGTGTGTGTGTGTGTGTGTGTGTGTGTGTTGGGGAAGCTGGTGCTGGTGAGGTGACTGCATCGTGGAATGCTGGCTATGGTGTGAAGCTGGGCAGTAAATGCCGCCTGAGGTCAGCAGGTGGAGAAAGAGAGCCATGAGACCTGTGGGGTCAAGGAGGCTTTTGGGCTGCTCATTGGACGCCACTAATTCAGTGCTTGAAAATAATCCCGCACTTGAGAATTTTCCAAGCTCTTTCAGATCCACAAACTCACTTCAGTCCCCGATGACCTGGGAGGAAGCGCATTCCGTGTTTACTGGGCCAAGGGGAACATGGTGTTCTAGAGAAACCTGCGAAGGACCTTTGGCTCCCTGCTGGGAGGCCAGCTGGAGCTCTGGTCTCGGCTGTTGGTTCGGCGCGATCTCCTGGGGACCTGCTTGGACATGGAGCGAGGGAGGATTGGCTTTGCTGTCTAGATGCCCTGCCCTCAGGGAAGACCGTCTGGGAGAAAGGTTAGGATGTGGGTGAACAGACACAGTGGAGGAGAGAGGAGCTCTGCCGGGCCTTCCTGTGGGGTACTTTGGAGCAAAGCAGAGAGAGTGGGACACGGGGGTGGAGGCCATCCAAACATGGGGCACTTGTGAGTGAAGACAAGACAGTGGGACGCGGACTTAGGCCCAACCAGCTTGCAAAGCCCACTCAGCCTGAGCATCTCCTGCGGGCTGGGCGGTCACATTTGAGGAAGCTGCTGTGGAGGGCCCTGTGTGCTGTCTCGGGTGCAGAAGTCATTTGAGGGCAAACTGTGGCTGCACCAGCCCCCTGTCTGTACCCCAGAGGTCCCCTCTCCCCTCCTAGCCTGGCCTGCTCGGTCCTCTTTCTCCTGGCCAGACCTCCTGCTCCAACCCACTTCTTTATTCTCCCTTTAGCATCAAGAAGAGAGACACTTGCTTCTTAAGATGGCAAAGTGACTGAGGAGAGGACAGCAGTCAAAGGAAGAGAGGTGGTTGCCACGGAAACTAGAAAGTAGAAGCAGAAACTTTCAGGAGCAGGAGGGGAGGAAGCAGGCTGAGGGCCGAGGGGAGGGGTGGCCTGGCCCAGGCTGGCCTGGAATAGCCCTCCGCCCAGCACCCCCGCCAGAGGGAGCAGGTGGGCCGTCTGGTTGCTCCCCAGCCTGGGAGGGAGGTGCCTGGCAGCAGAGTGAGGTCAGCAGCTTGTGGTCTGAGGAGGAGCTGGTGAGTTCTGCCCAGATCCCTGCACGGTGTGGAGCCATGGTCACACTTTGCCAGGAGCAGCGCAGGGCTTTGTTCCCTGCAGGTCTTTGCACGATGTCTCCTCCGCTGTTCTAACACGCAGCAATGACGTGGGCCAGGACTGGACAGTTTACAAGGCAGCTTCCCACGAGCTGCCTCATGCAAGTCCCGTGATCGTCCTGGGAGAGACAGAGTGGGGAGATGAGGCCCAGAGAAATTAAGGGACTTGCCCCGGGTCACACAGCTGAGGACCACCAGGGTGGGAGTGCAACCCCTGGGCTGTCAGACGTTGCAGCCCTGCAGCTCTGAGCTCCCCCTGGATCCCTGCTACTGTTGATTTGTGAGTGGGTAGCTCTGCCTGGAGCTGTGCCCTGCCTGTAGCCTCTGGAGCCTTCTCATCCCTCACTCCTTAGAACTTCCTTCGGGCACTGCCATTGCTTCCCGTACACCCTAGGGAAGTTGCTTCTCTCTGAGGCTTGATTTCTCCATCTGTAAAATGGGCATAACGGTACCTCCTGCCTTGAAAAGTGGCTATGAGGATGCAGTGAGATGATTCAAATCCAGTACTAGGCACAGTGCCTGGCACAGAGGACACCCTCAGAAATCCCCTTCACCACATTTGACCCTCACAAGCACCCAGTGGGGTAAGCAGGGCTGGGGTGCAACCTCCCTGTAGTGCAGAGACGTTAAACAGGTCTGATGAGTTCCTGCCTCGACCCGGGGAGTTGGAGAGGTAAGATCATGGCTGTGGAGCCTTTGGAAAGCAGAGGCTGCACGGGAAGCACCAGAGTCTCCAGCCCTAAAGCCGACCACCAGGACCCCAGTGGGCACGGGGCATCTCAGCCTCCATTCTTTCTGCCAGGCTTCCCTGCCAGAGGGAGTGGGGAGGGGAGAGGAGTTGGGCCCCTGCCCAGTCAGCCCTGAATGTGAGGCTCGGACCTGCTCACAGGTTTGGTCGGAAAAGGGCCCTCAGAACCCCACGTGGCCTCGCGGGCCTGCTCCTGAGTTGGAGCCAAGCCTTAGATTTCTCCTGGGAGAGGCCCAGGGAGCCAAGTGTATGATTAAATGGCAGAAAGGCAGCACGCTGCATGTGAAAGATAATGGGGGAAATTTATTGGATGGACTATAAATCATAGAACGAAAAGCACTGAAACCTGCGGGGAGGAACATGAATAAGTCCTGAGCTGTGGCTTGTTTGGGGTGGGGGGAGAAGCATTTTGCCCCATTTTGCTGTGATCCCAGGAGCTTCAAGATGCAGGGAGGCCCCGCGGTCTGAGGACTGCAGTGTACATTCACGTAGGCTGTGCTCTCCCCCAAACACGACTGTGACGCCCCCCTCCCCTCCTCTTGATTAGCAGCAGCCTGGTGACAGCCTCAGGCTGGGCACAGGGGTTATGATGGTGAGCCAGACAGAAAGGACCCGACCCTTGTGGGTAGGGAGGAGCAGTGTGCCAGGAGAGAGAGATGTGAGATGAATCATCAAAAAATAGATCTCCTATAACAGCCAGAAAGTGGTAACAAGTGTTCATTAAAAAAAAAAGATATCATCGCACAATGTGATGGGTTCCCTGGAGGAAAGGTGCAGGGAGCCTAGAGAGCAGGATGTGGGAAGCCATGGGTTGGGGGCGCAGAGAGGGGATGGAGTGAGTTTGGGAGAAGGGGCCGGTTTCTCTGGAAAAAAAGAGTGAGTGGGAGTCAGCCAGGTGGCTTGGGAGAACCCCAGGGACAGAGAGGAGCCAGAAAAGTGTCCACAGACTAGCGAGGCCAGGAGGGCTGTTTGTAAAATGCTTGCTTTGGCTGCTTTGTGGAAAACAGACTCAGGGGACAAGAGAGGGTTTGGGGGAACCAGTTAGGGGGCTGCGGGAGTCCCCAAGGCTAGAGATGGCAGTGACCTGCATCCAGGTAGTGATGGTGGAGACAGAGATGGACAGACAGACTCCAGCCAGAATTTGGAGTCAGCAATACTCTGTTCACAGAGGGGGCTCAGCGTCTAGGAAGCGCACCCCAAGTCCTGTGTCCTAGAAGTGGGAACTGTGGGAGCAAAGACCTGAGGGAGAGAAGTGGGGGCAGGGGGAGGGCTGGGACCAGTGTGGCTGAGGAAAGGGTAGGTGTAGGGAGTGATGAGAGGGGAGGTCGGGGAGGGGGCTGGGCAGCATCCACGGACCACTACCCCGGGCTGGGACTGGAAGCCAAGGTTTGGGCTTTATTGCTATGGGACACTTTTTTTTTTTTTTTTTTTACAAATGGCTCTGTCTTCTTGGCACCTGGACGGGGGCTGGCAGGTTAATTACCTGGGACAGGTGAGGGGAGCCCGTTTGTGGCAGCACGGGGCCCCCGGGGCCACCGTTAGAAGCCAGGCTGAACAAGACCAAGTCCTGTCTCTGCCCCAATCGCCGTTCTGTGTCCGCCTCTTCAGGTTGCCATAAGGACGCGCTGAGTTCCTTCTGCCTGGCAGAGAGGAAGCCCTGGACGGGGGCTCGTCACCATGTCCTGTGTGACCTCGGGCAGGGCGCTCCCCTTCCGGGCCCCGGGCCCCCCTGGCTGGTCTGTGCAGACGCTGTGGGTGAAGGTTCTCCCGTCTCCATTGTGCCCGCAGTGTTGAGAGTGCGTCCCCAAGCTGGCAGTGTCACTTCAGCCGGGACCGGGTCCCTCCCAGCCCTGTAAGGAGACACCAGGCCTATCGGGGCTGTAAGGGGATAGTCCATCAGCCCAGGACGCGGCGAGGGCACAGGGCACAGGGACCGAGACAAAGGGGACCAGTCAGGGCTGCTGCCCGGCCTGAGCTGACCCGCTGGACCCCAGGATCTAGATTGCGTTGGGGAGCCTGGGGAGGGAGGGGAAGCTGGGCGTCACCCTGGAACGGGACCTGGGCGAACTGGGTGTTCTCCGTCCATCCTGAGCCCGGTTTACCCGTCTGCACGGTGAGGTTTGAAATCCTCCTGCATTTTAACATGCTCCCTGGGGGGACACAAGTGTCTTAATGCCTGAGAACTGGGGTTCTGGGCCATCCCCTTTACACCAGTGGGAGCAGGGACCCAGAGGGGGTGTGGAAGACACCCAAGTCACTCAGCAGGCTGGGACCCAGTGCCATGCCTCCCTGGGGCCCACGGGGGGCAGGCACAGCCCTGGGAGCCTTGGAGGCTTGGACCTCCCCAGCCAGGCTAGTGCTCCCCACCGCAGCACCTGGGCCAAGAAAGACTTTGTCCTGGGCCCCCACAGCCCGGCAGGGGGCAGCACCTGCCAGCACCTCCTGAGGGCTCCAGGCTGCTCCTCGGGCCTGTGCCTGGGCCTGGCAGAGAGTGGGAAGGCAGGTCTGTGCATGTGTGGGGGCCTGTATAGGGGTGTATATAAGGGAGGGGGCACCGGGAGGACACCAGGAGGACACAGGAAGCATGAGGTCAGAGAAAGGTCCAGAGAATTCTGAAGCCACCTTGCAGCTTCTTGGGGCAGATGCCGGAGAGGGAGAGGAGAAGGCCATAGTGACAGAGAGGCTGTGTAGAGGCCTCTGTAACCCAGGCTGCTTCCCCAGGGGGCTTGATAGGACTAGGATCAACTCAGAGTCCCACCCACGTCCCCTAGGCTTTCCACTAAGGGTGGCTGGGAGACACGAGGGGGTGGGGCTGAAGCCCAGACTCCAGCCCTGACTGCCCTACTGGCTCCCCCTGTTGTGCTGTAATAGCTTCATCTGCTGCTGGGAACAGAGGGAGGACCCAGGGTGTGTCTGGGTGACCTTGACCAAGTCCCAAGCCCTCCGAGCGAGCCCCGGTTGAGGGTGGGGTGACTGCTAGATCTCTCAAGGCCTCTGCAGTGCTTAGCGGTGGGAAAGCAGCTTCACTTTCAGACTTCCTGAGGACAAGGACCCGCTTGGTAAGGAGCCCCCTGTCATCAGAGGTATGCCAGACAAGCCTGAGTGAGTTTTACTTCTCTCAAGCCTTGGCCTGTGGTCCTGGACCATCCCTCCATATCCTGACTGCCGTTCTCTGTTAATCTTAACACTAGGAGAGCCACACCTGGGTCAAGGGACAAGTCCCCAGCTATGGGGGGAGCCTGGCCGCTCATTTCCAGGATGACCCTGAACTTGTTTTCCTTGGCCCCAAACGTTCAGCTACTTCCTGTACAAGCAGGCGCAGAAATTCTAGGGCCCCAGCCCTTCCTCCTCCCCCTGGTGGAATTTCCAGACAAAGTGCTGTTCCCCGGGTGGGGGCAGGGCCAGCATTGTGCTGGCGCTCAAAAGGAGTTGAGGGGTGACATACTGCAGAAGCTACATTTAATGCTCCCCTACACAACCTTAGAATGCCAGCGACGGGCTGGGTGGGATCTCCAGCAAAAGTCAGTAAGTTCACAATCATGGCTGTGGCACAGGCTGCCCCTCCTTTAACACCTGCCGTGGCTCCCATTTATGTTCTGGACTGGGCATAGAGACTCTGAGTGTCAGTGCCGGAGGGCCGGAAAACCCACCCAGGCCAACCCCAGTTTACAAGAGGGGAAGCTGGAGCTGTGAATGGGAGGGGACTCGTTCAAAGGCATTTCTTCATCCATTCATTCATTCCGTGCCCGTGCCTGCATAGGGTCTGCACGTACAGCCTGCCTCTTGACCAACCTCAGGCTGCTGCTTGAAAGTCAACTCTGCCGCCTGCTGTCTCCATACATGTCTTGCAGAGGAAAGCGCAGGGCCGGAGACGTGGAGTCCCTTCCCGCTGGTCCCACAGCTGCCCTTCTTGAAAAATAATGGGGGCTTTGAGCCCAGCTTCCTTCATTCACCTCATTCATCAAATGTTTATTGAGTACTGTTCTATGCACGGGGGAGATGGCTAGGACAGGCCTAACAAGGCCCCTGCCCTCATTAAAGTTTGGGGGAAGACAATTAGTGAACAACTGAATACGCAGATAAGTTGGTTTTAGGAGGTGATAAGTTGAAGAAAATAAAACAGGGCAATGGGCTAGGGGGTTGGGGCCGCGGCACTTGAGATAAGGTGGCCAGGGAAGGCCTCAGAGGGTGTGCTGTTTGAGCTGAGGCCTGAGTGACAGGGAGGTGCTGACCATCTGAAGACCTGGGGTTAGTGTGCGAGGCACAAGGGACAGCAAATGCAGAGGCCCTGAGGTGAAACCACATTTGGCAATGTCAAGGATTGGCAGGATCGGCTGTGTCTAGAACCATCTTAGCCAGTGGCTTGCTGGCAAGCTCTTTTAAGAAATTGGATTCTTTGGCCCGATCCACCAAGATTTGGATTTGGTGATGCTGGGGAGTCTATTTCTGAACCCTCGCGTGTCGATCCTGGGCATCCAGCCTTATCCCACTCCCTGCAGGCCTGCGTCATAGAGCCAGCCCCTCCTCTCCTAGTTGCAGAGTGAGGATCGGAGAGGGTTGTGACTTATTCAAAGTCCTGCAGCCAGGCCTGGAGCTCAGATCCTCTGCCTCCCAAGCCAGGGTTCCTTCCTTACCACTTCGCTTCTCCTCTTCTGGAGGGGGCTGCCTCGGTCTCACCCCCACTTGGATCTATCTCCTCATCTCTTCTCCACAATCTCACTCTTCACACACCCTGCACAGTCTGCTCCCCAGGGGCCACTCCATCCTCTGCTCCAGCCACACAGTTCTACCTACTCTCTCAGCTGGTTGTCCTGCTGTCTCCCCCTCCAAGAATACACTCCTCTGCTCTTTACCCATGCAACTCCGACTCAGCCGTCTAGCTCAATGCCACTGTCTCTTCCTCCAGAAAGCCTTCCGGGACTTCTCCCTCTCCTGAATTTCCTCAGTGTGGACTTCAGATCAGAGGAGCTCAGCCTACTCTTCCCAAATGCTGCTGCCATCTCTCTCAGTCAGTCTTACTGGAGCCTGCTCTGGGCTGGCATCTGTGCTGACCAGCTCTGGCTGTCCGGCTCTTAACGAGCCTACAGACTAGCGGGAAAAGAAATGGCCTGGATGAGGCAGATGTTGACCAGTTTATACACAGGGCTTTGATTCACTATGCTATTTGATCTTCCACAACCTTACAAGATATTAGGACCATCACGCCTATTGTATAGTTGAGGAAACAGAGGCACAGAGAGGTGAAGTCACGAATCTGGGGTCACACAGCCGTGGTGCTGGCTCCTGACGGTGAATCTTACACTCTCTCAGCTTCCTTCCCAGGAGCTGGCTACTGGATCTGTTCATCTGTCCTCCTCAGTGGGATCTGCTGGGATTGAGTAAGGCCCGTCCCCCTGGGACCCAGGCCAGTGCCAGCCATGAAATGGTTCACAGATGACCAGGCAGGCCTGCCTGGGAAGGAAGGGGCTCTCTGACCTCACACTGGGACCATATGTCACCCCCTCTGGTGGCTCAGTAGGCGCGGAGCTGCCTTCGCCCCTCAACTGGAAGGGGAGGAAGAAGCCTGGAGACTTGGAGGCCCTGTCCCAGGCCCGGGTGGGAGGAGGAGGGCGGTGGGTCCACCTGGAGCTTGGCAGCGTTTCTGGGTCAGGGCTGGGAGAGGAAGTACATGAAGAGAGTAGCTCCAGGCCCGGCCATCTGGGCTGAAATGCCGGCTGCTAGTGTGGGGGTGCAGAGGGAGGGGCCAGGCTGGGGCCTGGAGACTGGATCCCAGCCTCCTCCGGCCACAGGATTGGAGTCCTCAGCTCTGGGGGTAGCTGGCCTGGAGTGGAAGCTCAGGGTACCTGTGGGCAGACTGTGTTAGGTGTTCTAAGAGGGGTGGTCCAGGTCATTGAGGGAGGAAAGCGGGTCTTGGCAGCTCAGTTTGGGACTAACCCCCAGCTCCCATGTGTGACCTCAGGCAAACCACTGCCTGTCCTAAGCCTTAGTGCCCATGTGCAGGGAGCCATGCTTGCACGCTGGGTGGGAGGGGAGGACTGGAGAGTTGATGCCGCATCCCCAGCTTGCCAGCATTAGGCAGGGTCCTCCAGGCACATGGCCATCTGAAGGGCCTCAGCTTCCCCAGTCCATGGTCTACTCTGACCGTCTGGATTTTATGACAGGCTGTTGACATCGAGATGTATGTCCCCTTTTCTGGACAGAAGGAAATTTCTAGATCCTGATGGAATCCACGGAGGCAGGCAGGGCAGAGATATCACGTCTCTGAGGCCCAGAGATGCCAAAGCGCCCAAAGCAACACAGTGACGCTGCCGAGTGGCCTTCTGCCCCTGTTAGAGCCCTGGCCTCTCCCAAGGCCTCACCCTCAGCCCAGGTTTGGGTGACTTGATTTAAAAATGATTTTTATTTTATTTTATTGATTTCAGAGAGGAAGGGAGAGAAAGGGAGAGAGAGATAGAAGCATCAATGATGAGAGAGAATCATTGATTGGCTGCCTCCTGCACACCCCACACCGGGGATCAAGTCTGCAACCCAGGCATGTGCCCTGATGGGGAATTGAACTAGGACCTCCTGGTTCATAGATTGACGCTCAACCACTGAGCGGCCAGGCTGGGTGACTTGATTTAAAAAACACTCACACGCCCGGAGGCTCTGTCTGTGTGTGTTGAAATGTCCACGCTTGACTGATTCCTCAGTTCCACCTCTGTTCGGGGGCACAGAGCCATCCAAGCCCCAGCTGGATGTCATTAAACTCCTTGGTGGCTTTAGAGAGGAAGCCCCTAGGGGGTGGGGAGGGGGCCGTGGAGGCAGTGGACTCCGGGCTGGGCTTGAGTGTGACCTCACAGAGCTTGTCTGCACCTTCTGCTCTGTGGAGTGAGGCCCCGTTCCAGCCTCCTCCATCCATTGAATGAAGGTCCTACTCCTGGTCCGGCCTCATTCCCCGATGAATGGTGGACTCAGGAAGCTGTCATTGCCTGCCAGATGGGCCACCTCCCAGGGCAGAGGCCCATGACCTTAACCATGAATGATCCTGCAGCATCCCCACTCACACGCCTGCCCAGAGTTCCAGCTACTCCAAGGCTGAGCTCTGCCTAGGGGGCGGATGTATGCAGGACTGCCTGGCTGGGGACTTCCTGGTCACCACTGCCCACCTTGTCCTGACAGGAAACCTGACAGGTCTGAGTCCTCCAGACACCCATTGTGTGGGGCCTGGTGTGGGCTCTGGTGTTTCCCCTGTTAGGACATCGGTCCCTCTTCACCTCCTCCTGGTCCTTGTCAAAGCTGTGTCTTAAGGAAAGTTCCAGGCTGTTGCCCCTCCTCCATCTCTGCATTCAATCCTGTGTCAACCTTAAGACTTTTCTCTTTCCACCCTGCCTGGGTTCAAATCCCGACTCTTAGTGCAAGCTGTGTGACCATAGGGAACTTACTTGCCCTCTCTGTGCCTCCAATATTTTGTGTAAAATGAACATGGTAACCACCTGCCTCATAAAATGCTGCAGACAGGGTCTAGCACACAGTACACGGCGAACAAAAGTTATTAGTATTAAATTCAAACTTCACCCCCAGACAAACCTTCGGAGGCCAAACTTGTAACCTTCCTGTGTTAGCCATCTTGCACTTCTGTAGCCCCCTCCAGGTATGATCATCTCTCCTCCCTGGGGAAAGTCTCGTGTTAGGTAACTGACGCTTGTTGCTCTTTCTTTCCTCCTGCACAAAAGGGTCCCCTCAGGAAAGACCAGGCCCTTCTGCTTTGGTTCAGTTGAAGAAATGGGTGATCTGCCCTAATACTGGAGGAGAAACTTTCCTTTATGGGCAATTTAAGTCTTTTCAAAGGTAATTCTGGCAGTAGGCCTTTTACTCCCTCCTCACTGGCGGTCAACCTAACACCCCCAGTGAGATGTGAGCCTGCCCTGGGCTGGCCCCCACCCCTGCATCGGGTGCCCCTCCTGACCCAGCCCTGGCCCAGCCTATGGTTTACCTGGACTTCCAGCCCCATTCTCAGGCCACCCACCACCTCCTTCCCAGCAGGGTGCAATTCTCCTCCAGACGCCCGCATGCTGCCGGTTCTCTGTCCAGAGGGAAATTGTGTGTGTCCATTCCTCCCTGATCTTCTCCTGTGTCCTCATTATTCAAACCGACTGGTGGGGTGTGGAGGGCTTGGGGAGTGTCTCTTGTTGCGGCTCAGACTTCTTTAATAAGGGGATGTTTGGGCGGGGGTCCTGAGTGATACAGAGGAGCTCACCAGGTGGGTGCAGAAGGGACAGTTTAGTGGCAGCCATCTGACCAACAGGGCGGAGGCCGGAGGCGGGATGAGCGTGGGACCTTTGGAGGCCGAGAGCAGAGGGATCAGGGTGGGTGGATGGGGGTGGGTACAGGGGAGCTAGGTCCTTTTCGGTGCTGTGGGAGTTCACTTCTGGAGGCTTTGGAGGGTCAGGGAAGGTGGTCGTTGGGGTTTGGTCAGATCTGATTTAGCCTGAATAATTCCAGGCCCCACTCAGACCTACTGAATCAAGAGTCAAAAATACACATTTGTAATGAGCTGGGGTGATTTGGAGGCTCAGGCTTGTGAAGGTTGCAACCTTGACCCCCACACAAAGCAGTTCTCGGGGGAGATGTGAGCTGGGCCTATTCTAGAGCCCCCCCCCCCCTGAAGGCAAGACCACTGATAGACTATACCAGTCCTGCCCCCCACCCTCCCACCCCTCCACCACTAATGCATCAGCACGGCTTGGCAGGGGTCTGTAGCAGAAGTAGTGGTATGGGGGGGGGGCAGTCTCCGGTGCCCCTCCTCCAGTCTAGGCAGTCTCCGGAAGGGGGGCTGCTTCTGTTTAAAGGGAGGAGGCCACAGGGGCAGCGGGAGGGGGTGGGTGGCTTGTTCCACAGCAGGATTGATTCCAGATGCTCTGTTGGGCTTGCAGGGAGCAGCCTTTGTCTGCCTGCCTGCCCGGGGGTCCTGAGCCAGGAGGAGGGGCAGGGAGCCCAGGCCCCTCTCTCCTAGCTCCTGCCCTGCCCCCTTCCTGCTCAGCACCCCACCTGGGACCTACTTGGTACCCATCACATGGAGATGTCCAGCTTAGGCGGTTGGCAATGCACACCCCATCCCAAGGCCTGAAGCTTCCTCTTCATTAGCTGACCCTCTTCCCTCCACAAGGCAGATAGGTTGGGGTGGGGGTGGGGGGGATCCATAGCTTCTCCTTGTAGGCAGGGAAGCTGGGGCACAGAGAAGGACTTGAGAAACCCAAGTTGAAGGAGAGAGACCATAACAGACTTTTGGAGCCCAACTGTATTTACAGACGAATTCTTGAGTTCCTGGGTACTTCCCCCCTCCCTCCACACACACATACCTAAATCTGCTTGTTGTGGGGGTGGGGGGCCAGGCCAGGAGCACTTGTCCCCGCCACTGTTCAGCCAGCTGGCAGGAAGGCTGATGGAGGATTCCTGCTCTGGGACACAAAGTGGTCCAGCTGAACTCCAGGCCCTGAGCACAGAAGACTGATGCCCCTCGGAAGGAAGACCGAGCTAGACTTCCTGGGGATCCTCCACCCACTCAACACGGTGGCCCTAGCCGTGGAGGTTATTCATTCCCGGAGATACAAGGGTGGGCAGGTGGCTGCGGGAGCCCCACCTGAGTGCGGAAGCTCAGGGTTGGGGAGGAAGATGAAGACTCACACTTGGACTGAGGGCTTGGGTCCAACTCTTCCCAGGAGCCTCTGCACTTATCAAAGATGCTCCTTGCAATGTCTACTATTGAGAATAAGCCAGAAGCAAAGCTTAACTCAAAGGGGACTAATAGGTGGAAAGCCCTGTGGTTTTCCATCTTCCCCAGGGGTTGACCAGTACGCTGGGGAGAGAAGCCAGGGGAGCTGATAGCTTTGGATAACCCTGTGTGGGCTTGGAGGAGCTATATACCTCCCGCCCCTCCCCCCTGGGTCCTGGGAAGGCGCCTGGCTTCCAGCTGTGATCCCGGCTTCTCCTGACCTGGGGGCCCTCCCCCTGACTGAGGTAGCAAGGAAGGGGGCTACCCTTGTGAGGTGCAAAACCCGGCCTGGATTCCTGCCCAGACTGCCCGGCCCCCTCTAAGTGCCCCACCTTTTCAGCTGGCTGTTCTGGAGGAGGACTTCTAGAGCGCTTTAGGCACCCACATGTGACTCTCCCACAAACACACCCCTAAGTCAGTGTGTTGGGAGCCCTGGGCTAAGACCACTTGCCTTTGTTACTTTTCCCTGTGACTGAGGCAGGTCAGACCTTTCAATCAAGGCCTCGTTTTCCCTTTCTGTACTTGAGGGGGAGAGAGCTCAGGCGGATGATTGTCTGAATAATTTAAAGGCTAAATGCAGCTGTGCAGGTTAGGGAGCGCTGGAGAGAGAGGCCACCCAGGGCCAGGATAGTCAGGGAAGGCTAGAGGAGGTGGGCCCTAGGATGGACTTTGGCCAGACAGAGTAAAGCCAGTGCTGGGAGCAGGGCAACGAGGAGTGAGAAGTAGGGGAGAGTGGGTGTGGGGGCTGGAGGGTGGTTTGGTTGGGGCCAGGTAGTTGGAACCTCTAATACCAAGGGAAGTTGCTTGGACTTGTTGCTTTTGGACGCTGGGGAGCCATGGAAGGTTCTTGAGCTGGGGAGTGAGTGGCATGGAGAAAGCTTTTCAGCAAAAGACGAGAGCTAGTTGGCATCCTCCCTCCTCCCAGCCTCAGTTTCCTGGCCCTGCAGTCGGGTAAGGGTTGTTCTGCCCTGCCCGCAGGCCTGCCAGAGCTGCAGTAAATGCCAGTGGGAGGAGACTTCACAGCATCAGGGGGTTTTATTTGGGGCCGGTCTAGATCAAATGAGGGAAAAACCTGCTGGATACACATTACGTTTTCTCTACGCTTGGTGTGTTGGAAATAGTTCCCATGATTTTAATTACATTAAGAAATGTATCAAACGGGACAGTTTTTAAAATGTAAAGACTGCCTGGAGGGAAGTCTTTTTAATCCGGGGCAGCGGCCAGTGGAATGGTGTCTTTGCGGGTGGACAGAGCCCGGTGGGCTTGTGGCAGAACCGGGCCCCATGGCGTCAGCCTCGTTTGGACCCTCACTGAAGGTAACCGGCACCGGGATACAGTGCCCACCTGGCCGCCCCGTCCGCCCTGCCCAGTACCGGGGAGCGCACACCGGCGGGTGTGCACCATCCTCCCGCGGAAAGGGGCACCCAGTGCGTCCGGAGTTGGGGATCGTTGCTCAGGCGCGGGCGCGCCAGACGGTGACCCTCCTGGGGACCTGCCTGGGGTCCCGGGCACTCCAGGCCGCCTCGCCCCGCCGACTCCAGGCCGGGATTTCCCCCGCACTGACTTTTCGGGCCGGTGCCAGCCGGGCCCCGGTCCCCGGCCCCCGTGGCGGGGCCGGCTGCTCCGGGGAGGGCGGGGGCAGCCGGAGGAGGAGTTTGAGCGACTTTGTGGGGCAGCCTTGGCCTCGCGGCGGCCGCACCGGCGCGCGGGGGAAACGCTGGGACGCCCGCCGGGCCGGCCGGAGCGGGTGATGGGGCCCGTGTGAGCGCGCCCAGGCCCGGCCCGGTGCCCGGCGGGCGGCAGCATGTCCGCGGGCGGCAGCGCCAGGAAGAGCACCGGGAGGCCCTCCTACTACTACCGGCTACTGCGGCGGCCGCGGCTGCAGCGACAGAGGAGCCGCTCCCGCAGCCGGACCCGGCCCGCCAGGGGTAGGCGCGCCCGGACCCCTGACTCCCAGGCCCCCTGCCGCCACTTCCCCACCTGACGCCCCGGGATGCCACGGGCCCTGGGGTTCCCTCCTCCGCCCCTTGGGGTTGCCAATGTCTGTGTTTGCTTGATGCTCGTTCCCCCAGCAGCTTCCTTCCTCATCCTCCCTCCTCAGTGGGGAAACTGAGGCTCTGGTGTTTCCCCTTAGGCCATGGGTAGGGAACGGGAGATGGCTCCGGGGTCCTCTTTCTTCCACCTGGGAGATTCCACCCCCTGCTCCAGTGTGCCTCAGTTTACTCCGCAGCTGGGCAATCAAGCTGAGGGGATCTGGGCTTTGCCCCACTTTGCCGTCACTGCCCTGGCCTCTCAGCTTGGCCCCCGACCCCCACATCCCCTCCTTAGGGACTTTGTGCTCCACCTCTTGAGTGGAGGGACAGGTGCTGGGACTTCAGGGGACCCTGTCCCCAGGGGTCCTTGGTTTCAAAGGAGCCTAGGCTCGTAGGATTTATCTGGGACCCCTCCCAGTGGGTGGGCGCCACCTCCTTTGAAACGGAGTTTCTCTGTTTCTAGCCCTGGAGGCTGGACGGGAGGAGGGGGCGGTTCAAGCCGCATTTTCTTTTTCCAGTAACAGGATCCTCAGCTGGAAACGGGTGTGATTCAGGGGGCTGCCTTCTGGGCTGGCTGCGGGGGGAGGTGTACTTCCTTCCACCGCTGGGAGGGAAGGCGGATGGGGGGGGGGGGCGGTGGACCCCTGGAAGGAGGAGCTTTTAGAAGCTGCCTGGGAGGCCTGAGTCCTGGGCAAAGGCTCAGGCCCACTGAGGTGCCCATGGTGGGAGGGAAGAGGTGGGTTGGTAGCACCTAGCAGAGACCTGGGCCGGGTTTGCACCATCAGGTTGTCTTGGGAAGGGGGGAAGGCTGGCCCAGTGCCTGCTTGGAGAGGTGTTGGAGCAAATCTGTGCTTGGAATCTGGCAGACCTGGGATCAAATCCCCACCCCTCCAGGTGCTGGAGGAGGCGTTGGTGTGGCCCGGGCCCATGGTGTTTCCCATGAACCTCCGTTTTCTGGTCACTTTGAGCGTGAGTGAAGCAGACAGGCAGTCAGTGTTCATTTGCTTCCCCCCCCTAACCCCCCCCCCCCCCGAATGGTGAAGACTTTTCCCGTGGTCAGAGCTGAGCAACAATAATCAGGCTTCCTCAGGAAGTGGGTAGTTCCTGAAGGAGTGACTCCCGGGTGCTTAGGAGGGTTCACGTGGAGGCTGGGAGGTGTGCACAGGTGGGTGCTGGGAGTTGAGTCCACAAGGGTCTCGCAGGGCCTGCGATCCCTCCCCTACTCTTGCCTTTCTTAAAGTGGCCTCCGGCTATAGTCTCTTCCTCCAGGTTTGGTCTGGGAGTCTGGAAATCTGGGTTCAAGCTATGTGACTTTGGGCAAGTCACTTCCCTTTTCTGAGTCTTGAGTTCCTTGAACTGTGAAAGGGGGTTAGTAGTGTGTGGAGGAGTTCATGAGAAAAGGAGTTCATGCTGTGAGACGTGGTAGTTGTACAAATGCCCAGTTATGCTTGAGCCACCCCAATCCTCCTGTACCCTCTGCCCCCCTGCTCAGAGTCTGAATGACGTTTCCCTCCACTCTTTTTTTTCTTTCTTTTTTATTGATTTCAGAGAGGGAGGGAGAGAGAGAGAGATAGAAAATATCAATGATGAGAGAGAATCATTGATCGGCTGCCTCCTGCATGCCCCTGACTGGAGATTGAGCCCGTAACCCGGGCATGTGCCCTGACTGGAATCAAATCATGACCTCCTGGTTCATAGGCCGATGCTCAACCACTGAGCCATGCGGGCTGGGCTCCCTCCACTCTTCACCTCAGCCTGGTTCCACCCCTGACCACAGAGGCAGAGAGGACTGGAAGTCCCCCTTCTGCTCAGCTGACTGGGCTGGAGACAGTCAACATGTCTGGGTATCCCCTGAGCCTCAGCTCCCAAGCCCCGACTGTGCAGGAGCCCCTTCATTGTGTTTCAGCCTTGAAGGAGCTTAAAGCCTGCAGGGAGTAGGGAGGAGATTGTTGCTGAACAGAAGTTCCAACTGGGGAAATCAGGGAGACCTTCACAGAGGAGGTGACATTTGAGTTGGGTCTCATAAGTTGGATAGGATTTCCCTTTGCAGAGGGAGTGGTTAAATTAGAGCCCGATTCAAGCCCCAGCTCCGCCCAGAACTATCCTTTGGCCAGTTACCTCTCCAAGCCTCAGTGGCCTGGTCTGGTAAATGGGGGTAGTGATGGCAGGGTTGTTTAAGAAATGAGGGCAAATGCATGGCAAGTTGAAAGTCCGTGCTGCCTGGGACTTAGGCCACAGTTGAGTCTGAACTATTGTTGTCCTTACCTTGGACAGAAGGAAAGCCTGTGCAAAAACAGGAAGAAGGAAAATGTCTTAGGTGCTGTAAACATTTTATCCTGGGGTG
Source organism: Eptesicus fuscus (assembly GCF_027574615.1). NCBI lineage: Eukaryota > Metazoa > Chordata > Mammalia > Chiroptera > Vespertilionidae > Eptesicus > Eptesicus fuscus. The sequence goes on along the minus strand of NC_072487.1, from coordinate 63,882,548 downwards.
GAGGAGGGGATAGCTGGAACAGTAGTTTGGGCCTGATAAAGGGCCTTGAGTGATGGGGAGTCATGGCTGGGGGGTGAGAGCTTCCTGGCAGTGTGAGAGGTGGAGGTTGGAGGCCTCCTGTTCACCTGGGTAGGGGGTGGCTAGAGCAGCCGCTGACCTCCCTCCACCGTAGCTCCAGATCCCCGAATCTGCCCCTAGGGCCACCCTTCCTGAGGGCAGTGCCCCCACCCAGGTTGTAACTCCTGTTGGGGGAGGCCATTCCTTCTGGTCTCAGGCCTCAGTCTCCCTATCTGCTTAGGAGCTTGGTCCCCTGAGGAAGGGGTAGTACCAGCACCCCAGCACCCCGGTCCTGGTCAGGCCTTTGCTCCACACCCATTCTGGCCTCTGCCACTAGCAAGGAAGGACAATGACCGAGAACTTGGAGTGTGTGTGTGTGTGTGTGTGTGTGTGTGTGTGTGTGGTGGTCAGAAACAGGAAAGTGCAGGGAAGAGTTGGCTGTTGGTGGGGCCCACAGCTGGCCCGGCTGGGAAATGGTTGTGGCCAGGTTGCCACCTCTGAGGAAGCTCCCTGCCCACCAGCCCCTCCTGCCCCTCTGGAGTAGTGGGAGGGGGCTCACTGCGGACTTGAGAGCAGGACTTTCTCCCTGGTGGGGCTCCAAGTGAGGGGCAGTGTTGGCAGCCCCCCCTGGTTTGATTAAGCAGGGCTCTTCCCTTCTCTGGGCCCCAATTTCCCCATCTGAAGAATGGCCAGAATAGACCTGTTGGCGATAGCCGGAGGCAGGGTGGAAACAGTGACCCTTGGATGCGGGTCATCTGGCTGTTTCACTTGGTGCTTTGTGACACTATTCCTCTTGAAGGCTGGACATGGCCGATGGATTCCAGGGGGTCCTCTCCCCAGTAGGGTGTCACCCGCCATTTGCCTTCCCACCAAGTCAAGAAAAGCTTTGTCTGTCTAATCTATCTGTCCCCCCAGGACTGTTGGGGGAAATGCAAGTTCTCCTCTCACGTTGGATAAAGTCTGGCCCATTCATTCCGCAAGCGTACATACTGGGAGCACCTACTGTGTGCTGGGCTCCAGGCTGGGCACTGGGGGCACATGGGGATAAATGGCTCGTGCTCCCAGCCCTTGCCAAGCCCCAGTCTGTTGGGGAGGCTGTCTTGATGAGGTGTACTGGGGCACAGAGCATTTTTTAGGGTACAGAGGGCACAATGGTTAGTGGGAGATAGGGGCTCGACTCCCAGCTCAGCCACAAGCTTGTGTGACTCTGGGCCCATCCCAGGGCCTCAGTTTCCCCATCTGTCAAGCAGGGCTAATAGGGAGAACTCTTGGAACGCCCACACCCCACACTCATGGAGGGTTTGGCTTCTTCTCTTCATGTCTTCCGCTGAGTGTTTCCAGGGGTCCAGCCACATGCGAGGCCCCGCTCTGCACCCATCCAGGCCTCCATGGCGTGGCCCTGGGCCTCGGCTGCTGTGGTCCCCTCCTTTCCACCAAGGCCTATTTCCTTTCAAGATCTGCTGGAGTCTGTCTGTGGAGGGGGTTCTCAGGAGGGGGTTCTCAGGAGCACCCCGGCACACTCTGAGGAATGCAGCCCTCACCAAGGACTGCTGGCCCCCAGGAAGATGGTGATACGGTTGGGAAGGGTGCTGGTTTGACATAGCTGCTTTCTAACTGGTGGCATGCTTAGGGAAGGACCTCTGTGCCACCAGAGGGAAGGGCTGGGCTGGGCCCTCTCCATGGGACCCTAGCTTCAGTGAGACCCACTGAGTGATCCCTGGGCAACAGCTCGGACCCTGTGGGCTGGGCAAGCCCTTAGGGTGAGGGCTGGTTGTGTCTGTAGCCCCATCGTCTTCAAAGGTATACCCGAGGGCCCAAGGCCTGGCTTTCTGCCCCTAACTTGGATGTGCCCCTTTTCCTGACTTGTCTCTTCCTCTGTTCCTGCTGAGACTCAGTCCCTCCTTTGGAGCTTGGCCCCAGCTTCTCCAGGCCCTCCTCACCCTTACACACCTCAGAGGCTGGGAGGCTCACTACTCCCTCTCGTGGCAGGTAATAAAGGTAAAAATGGCTTCTCGTTGCTGAGGGCCTACTCAGTGCCTGCCAGTGAGCTTAACTCTGTACTTGCCTTATCTCATTTAATGCTCACACCAGCCCTGTGAGAGGGACACTGGCGTTACCCTTATTTTGTAGGTGAGGAAACTACGCCCCGAGAGTGTGAGACTTGCCAACATCATGTAGCCCAGGGACAGCGGAGCCCATCTCTGCCGGACTCCAGATCCTGAGTGTGTAAACGCACCACCTCACTGTCCAGATGTTTCTGGGGTTAGGCCCCAGCTTGGATAAGGCCCCCTGCTTCTCCGGTCTGACCTGCACCAGGTGTTCTCGACCATCGTTTCCCACCATCTCGGCCATAACTCAGGAGGGAGGCAGGAAGGACCTTGTTGGCATCAGTGTGGGGGTCAGCCCTCCTGGTGGCTCCTCTGCCTGCCTGGCTGACTCAGGTGATCCCCCAGGCCCCATCCCTTCCAGGACCCCCACCCCTGTGTCCTGTTCTCAGTCATGCCTGCCCACCATATGCGTTCCCTGGACAGGTCTCCGGCCTTATGGGCGCAGGCCTGGTTCTCCATCAAGTCCGTTTGTGCTGATAGTTTCGTGTTCCCTGGTGTGAAACCCCTGGAGATGGGCAGCCAGCCTGAGACCCACTTCCCAGAGCTACCCAGGTGCTGGACAGAGCCCAGAGACCCCAGTGCATCGGCTGAACGTCCGCCTCTTGGCCTCTGCGTTTGTTTCCGGCCCTTCCTCATCACCTTTAAGGTTCCTTTTACCTAGCTGAACGTGTGCCAGGCCCTGTGCCAAGAGCTTCCCCTGATTGTCTCCTATCTCATTTTAACTTCCCAACCCTCTCGGGAGGTAGGGGTCCTTGTCATCACTTCCCTTTGCCAGGTGAGAAAACTGAGCTCAGGTTGGTCAGGTCGATCGCTGTAGAGGCCAGCTTCGAACGGAGGCCGGTGGGCTCCAAAGCGGACACGTGCAGACGCCAGTGCTGCTTTGCTTTGGTTGGTGTAGTTCAGGGAGGACTGGACGGGCCCAGTGTGTGCCTTCGATCTCGGGGGGTAACGTTTATAGAGTCCTGATTCTGGGTGCTCTGTCTCTGCCCCACGGCGTCTATACTGACGGAAACGGGGTGGTACAGGGAGGGGCCGGAGCCTGCTTGGCTTGGCTGCTGACCGGGGAGGTTGGAGAGATTGTGCTGTGCCCTCTTGCCGCTCAGCTCAGCCGTGGGAGCTACCTGTTCCCCTGGACATCTGGGGAAACCGAGGCCCACAGAGCCAAGCCATTTGCCCAAGGTCAAGCAAAGATGGCAGTGAGAGACCCCGTCTGGAGTCCAGATGCCTCGATCTTGTTGGTTGCTTTTCCTAAGATTAGCCCAGCTGGGGAAACCGAGGCAGCTGGGCTCCTTGTTGGGTCTTCTCGGCGGGGGGGAGACTCCTGTGCAATTTGACACAAACGTGCTCATATCCTGGACCACATATGTGTTTCGCTTAGAAATGACCCGAAGTCTTCGACTATTTTTAACAGAAAAAGGAACGAACAGCTATGATATTTCCCCTGCACCTTCCTGTCGAGGCCACTTGGTTAAATGTCAGGAAAGGGAGAGTATTTCCTGGTCGGGAACATTCAGAGCTTGCCGGGAGCTGAAGTTTTGTTTTCTGTGAAGTAGGTGTTTGGGGAGTCACCCCTCTTGTCCCCTCTCTGCTGTTCCCTGAGAAGGTTGGCTCTGGCCGTTGCTGGGAGGAAGGGTTTGAGAACGAGCCGGCGAGATGCCCTCGCCTGGAGTGGCAGGGTGGTTATTTTTAGCCACCCCGAGCCCGAAGAGGCATTTCAGCGTTTGTTCAATATTTAATTATCCATCTGAAATTGGCCCACGTGGCCTTGAGTTGGGAGCAGCTCTCTGTGTTGCAATTTCCTCTGATTGCATAAATGAGGAAGCAAGGGGAATCTCAATAGCCCTCCAAATAATAATAATGGGGTGGCGGGGGGTCGATGTGGTCCTCGGAAAAGACAGGCTCGTTCCGCAGTCTAGACGGACCACCTGTACGTTAGCAGAATAGACGAGCCTGCGAGGACGCCCGTCGCGCCCTTGGAAATGCAGCCGGGCTTGGTCTGGGAGTCTCAGACTCCACGGCTGCCTGGCTTTAATTCCGGATGGGTTCCCCGCCCTCGCCAGGTTCCTGTGTTGACTTTGACAGCTGCCTGGTGCCCGAGAGGAGGTTTGGGGATTTTGCTTTGGGAAGTCTTGTTGGCTTTTATTTCCCTCCCCTCTTCCTCCTGACAGACAGGAGAGCACCGTCGGCATCTGGGCTGTGTTAGTTCTTTTTTCTTGGCCGTTGGAGGTGATGTGTTGACACTGCTGTGAAATGAAAAAGGCAGAGCGCAGGGAGGAAGATGTGGGGGCTGTGAGGCTCTGCCCCTCCTCCCCTAAATCCCTGGGGGGTGAAGGAGCAAGAGGGGAGGAGAAGAGAGAGTGGGGCCAGAGGGAGCAGGGCAGCCAGACATGGGGCCGCTTCTTAGTGTCCCTGTTGGCACGGAGATTTGTAAAACTTGGATTTGGAGATCGGAAACCATTAAACTGGCAATCTGTGGGAAAAGTGGGTTTCTGATCATTTCTGCCTCTCTTCTGGGGACTGAGTTGGCTCAGGAGGGTGGCCAGGTGAGTCCCAATTGCTCCATAAATACTGTGTGACCTCAGACAAGTCACTAAGCATGCTAGGGTCAGAAGCACTTCTAACAATTAGACGTGGCGGAGCATAAGCTCTCATTATGGGTTGGGCGAATTGTCGTGATCTGTTCTTCTGAAGCCTGAGGGGTTCGTTGCAGCTCTATTAGGGCTGCTCCAGAAATGAAATGTGATGCCTGTGGGGGTCAGAACCTTCCAGGTGGTTCCGTGGCGCCCTTTGCCCCAGAGGCTGCTGCAAGTGTCACTTGTACCTGTTTATGTTGATGTTTCCCTCGTCCTCCTCCCCCAACTCCCAGGATGAAAAAAGAGCAATAAAATCCACAGCAGAAGAGGAGAAAATAAAAATCACCTTTAATTCCAGCTCCCAGTGATAAGCCCTGGGTGTATTTGAGGGTTATTTCTAGGCTTTTTTTCCCTTTCTTTATTAAATTTTTGAAAAATTCTAAAATAATGGAAAGTATAAAATGTATAGAAAATAGTATTGCAGACACCCGTGCACTCACCTTTCAGGTTTAACAGATGTTAACACGGGCCGTGCTTTCTTCTCTTTTCTTTTTCTCTTTCTTAGAAGTAAAATGATTCAGGGACAGCAGGGGTCGGCAAAGTGCAGCCTACGGGCCAGATCCAGCTGCCACCTGTCTCTCGTGTGACCTGCGAGCTAAGAATAGCTTTCACATTTTTCAGGGGTTGAAACAAAATTCGAAAGAGGAATAATATTTTATAACACGTGAAAATGATATGACATTCTCATTTTAGTGTCCATGAGTTAAGTTTTATTGAACACAGCCACGCTCATTCATTTACCTAGTGTATTGTCTGAGTCTGCTTTCCCTGGCTGTCACCAGAATGGAGCCGTTGAAGCGTAAAATACTGACTTTCTGGGCCCTTTAGGGGACAAATTTGCTGACCCCTGAGAGAGAGCTAAAGCCTCCCACACCCTCTCCAGGGGTGACCAGCCTCCTGAGGGTGCTGTGTGTCCCGCCCACACTTGCTTTTTTTTATACTTCCCTACATATGCAAATACTTCAAACCGCGTGGTGCTGTATTGTGTTACAAAAACGAACAGTGGAAAACTGCACACAGCCGTGAGGAGCAAACCCCGGGACCCCCTTACTTTCCTAAATTTCAGCAGCACAGAACAAAGGCCAGCCCTCCGCTGGCCCGCCTAGGCCCTGTGGCTGCAGCGCGAAGAGTCGCAGGCAAACACTCAGGAAGGAAAACGGGGAAGGTGACACTGAAGTGTGCAGGGGTCCTCAGAAAGCAAAGAGGGAAGAGGAGACAGGGATGAGAGAAGCCTTCAGGCCACTTACCCGACCCCTGGAGTGCCCAGGAAACCTGGAGTTTTCTGGAAGGCTGGAGAGTCTTTGAAAGTGAGGTGCATGTCAGGGTGAGGGGTGGGAAGCACATCCTGTCAAAGGCAGTTGTGAAGGGGCTCCAGAAGGGGGGCGTTAAGAAGACCTGGTAACTGTCTGCAGAGGCTGAAAAGTCTGCTGGACTCACACGGAGCTGGCAAGGGGCCAGGGAGCGAACCCTGCATGTCCTGTTAGAGAGGCCCCCACCCGGTCCTGGGATAGAACTGGAGGGAACGCATCTCCTCGGCTCCCTCTTCCCACGACTCCCTGAGTACCAGCAGCTTGACTGCTGGATGCTCTACATTAAGGATTCTCAGGCCAGGTAGAGAGTCCCTGGACCCCAACCCTGTCTGGTCATCTCTGAGCCTCTCTCCCAGCAGACCCCACCCCCAGCAACAGTGGATAACCTCCACTGACTCTGACCCACATCCTGGACTTACAGACAATGTGCACTCTGATCCATTTCCATTCGAGAGACAACAAGCATCCAAGTTCCACAGTCTCATGACGCCTACCCTTCCCCACAGCATCATGGAAACGAAACACGAGGTACCAGGCGAGGCATCCTTTTCTGCCTGTTAGCCAGGCTGGGATGGGCCCTGGAAATTTAGGGAGAAGCCAAAGGCAGGGAGGAAACTCAGGTTCCTGGGTGACTTGGGACCCGCCCTCTCACTGGTCTGTGCCTAGAGGCTCCTTTCTCATGGGGCAGCCAGCCCCTAGGTTTAGAGGTCGCTGGGCTCGAATCCCACCTCTGCATCTTCTAGCTGTTTGGTCATGTTTTATTTTTCAGGCTTGATGGGTCGGAACCTCAGTTTCTTCTCATTAAAGTTGGAGCTGATGTTTCTTACTTCAGGAGTCAGGTTTAGGCTAAAAATATGCCTATATGGCGAAGTCAGTGTCCTTCTTAGATTTATTTCTCCATGCTTTCTAATGGTCCTTTAAAATAAAATTGATTTCGGAGAGGGGAGGGGGAGAGAGGGAGAGAGAGAGAGACAAAGAGAAAGAGACATCAGTGAGAGAGAAACATCAATCGATTACCTCCTGAACACGCCCCAACTGGGGATGGAACCCGAAGCCTGGGTATGTGCCCTAACCAGGAATCGAACTGCCGCCTCTGGTGTAATAGACAATACTCCACCCAACTGAGCCACACCGGCCAGGGCTGGTAGTCCACTTTTATTGCATACAGAAATCCAGTTGTTTTAGACTGTTGAAAAAACTATCTTTTCCACCATCAATTGACTGAATTCTTTCCCCCAAATCAATCGACCATATCTGTGTGGGACTATTTCTGCACTTTCTTCTGTTCCATTAGTCTGTATGTCCATCCTTATGCTAAAACCATACTGCCTCGATTACTTCAGCTATATTTCAACATAATAAAGTATGTTTTGAAACCAAGTAATATACGTCTCTCAACCTGTTTCTTCTTTCTCCAGATTGTTTGGCTATTCTAGGTCCTTCGCTTTGCCATCTGAATTTAAAATTGAGCTTGTCAGTGTCTTCAGAAAGCCTGCTCGGATTTTGACTGCAATTGCATTGAATCTACCCATCAGTTTGTGGGAGGGAGAAATGGCTTCTTAACAATACTGAGGCTTCCCAAATGTGTATGTCTCCATTTACTGAGATTTTCTTCCGTGTCTTTCAGCAATATTTTTAAAGTTATTAGTTTTGTACTCATTTTGTTAAATCTATTCCTCAGTATTTTTGATGCCGTCTATTAATTACTGTGAGGGGTCGGGATTTTACCTTACTTGCAAGCCAACAAACTAACCTGGTAGAGTTTCCTGGGTGCTGTCAGAAGCCACGAGACTCCTGGGTCAGAGACGAAGGACTCTTGGCTCATGGCACAGCGGGTAGCATGAGCTACATGAGTGCACCAATTCCCTTTCCCGCCAAGTTCCCAGGCAGTCACAGGTGGTCTACCCTAAGACATAAAATGATCCGCTCTGTTGTTTTTTCCAAATTACAACTTCATGTCCCTTACTGGATCCGATCTATAATCTATGGGTCAGCTCTTCCTCAGGCTAAAAATTACACAAGGAACTGAAATTCAGTTTGCTTTAGTATTAAATCATTAACTTAGAAACTTGGAGATAATTTAAAATACAGAACGGTAAAGAGAGTTTAAAGTTATGTGTAAAAAATCAATCTATGCACATTTAAAACTTATGCCCATTTAAATTTGTTGGGAAAAAAATAAGCCTGTTATATAGTTATGTTGTTCTAATTTAATAATACAGTTTTTGAACAAAAGTGCAGAATATTAAGTACTAAGGTGGAATTTGGGGGCAAAAATAAATGGTTTATATTTTCTGCATGAGTGAAAAATAGGATGAATTTAATAATACATGTGGATATTATGTTTTGATCATCATGGTTCCCTCTGGGGTGCTATCATTATGACTTATAAACCCTAAAGAAGTGTTATTGATGTAATCAGAATCTATTCAAAGGATAAATACACAGGGTGCTGAGTGAGTATTAAAAGATGAAATGTTCTTTATGTGCCGACTTGAAAACATCTATTATGACATAGCCAACAAGGTGCCATATACTTGTGTGGTTTTCAAGTATCGTATGTGGTTATCATTGATGTCACTTGATAATGAATACATGCGGAGAAAGAAAGACATTTACATTATATATGGTGATGAATGTTATATTTCCAAGAGGAAGCTCATCTCTTTAAAAAAACTTTTTTTAATCCTTACACATGAGGATATGTTTTTATTGACTTCAGAGAGAGGAAAGGAGAGGGGAAGAGAGAGAAACATCAATACAAGAGTGAACCATTGATGGGTTGCCTCCTGTAAGCACCCCTGCTCCTGTACATACCCCGACCAGGGATCAAACCTGCAACCTGGGTATGTGTCCTGCCTGGAATCAAACCCGCTCCAGCCAACAGAGCCACACGGGCCAGGGCTCGCCTCCTTTTCTAAGGCAGCTGTAGATTTGGAGTACACAATCCTGAATCGGCCAACGATCCGCTACCGCTCTCCCTCTATCGTTACTTTAATGGAATTGGAATAAGTTGTGCTTTCATCAGTGGGTGGATTGGTTTCCCGTTGCCACTGTCAAATTTAGTGTCTTAGAACAACATGGATTCATTATCTGACAGTTGTGGAGGTCAGAAGTCTGAAATCAGTTTCCTGGGGCTACAATCAAGGTGTCAGCAGGACGACATTCCTCCTGGCAGTTCTGGGGAGGATCAATTTCCTTGCCTTTTCCAGCGTCTAGAAGCTGCTGTGTTCCTTGACCCATGGCCCCACATCATTCCCACTTCTGCTTCCGTCACCACATCTCCTTCTCTGCCTTCCTCGGTCCTCCTACCGCTCTCCGAGGAGGACCCCTGTGATTGCAGTGGGCCCACCTAGGTAATCTAGGGCGATCTCTCCAGCTCCAGATTCTTAATTCAATCGCATCTGCCATAGAAAGTAACCCTCTCAGGTTCTAGGGGTCAGGTGGTTTAATGACCTCTAAGGAACACCTCTCCTCACTCTCCCAAAGATGGATGACCAAAGGCTGAACTGGAAAGTGTGCAAGGAGACATACCAGCTTATCAATGCAATATTTTGGCAAACTCACTATTTTACTTAACTGTTAAGAGCGGGTAATAACAGTACAGATGTGCTTCTTTCACACACACACACACACACACACACACACACACACACGCTGATACACACAGACGCATCAGCTGAATGGCTGTGTCTGGAAAGTCCTAATAATCTGAAGACTCCGTGCCCTGTTGCCATGGTGATTTCACCTTTGGCTCTTCCTCAAGTTCACCTGGCCACTCCCGAGGTCGGGGACCCGGGGGCAGTAGCCCGTCGGCACTCTAGGCTTGGGAGCTCTTATGTTCCTTTGCCCGCAGGTTACCTTGTGGCCTTTCCTGATGCACTTTCTCTCTCTGGTCACTTGGGCTGCTGTTAATGTCACTTTTTTTTTCTTGTTTCTTTTCCTCTTTCCTCCTCAGCCATATTCAGAAGGCACAATTTGTACTGAATCATACCACCTATTTATACTTAAATTTTACTATTGGTTTTGGGAAGTCTATTATTCTTCATTCATTAAATAGCACCATCATCGGTTCCCACCCATAGCCTGTCCCATTCTCCAAAGAAAACCTCTGGTAACAAGTGTGTGAGTACTGTTGATGATATTTTTCTGTGTCAGTGCACACACCTACAAACAGAAAGTAAAACATCGTATTAGTTTAACCACGTAAACAGCAAACATCTGTCCGCCTAGAGCAGGGGTCCTCAGACTTTTTTTTTTTTTAATATATATTTTATTGATTTTTTACAGAGAGGAAGGGCGAGGGACAGAGAGTTAGAAACATCGATGAGCGAGAAACATCGATCGGCTGCCTCCTGCACGCCCCCCACTGGGGATGTGCCTGCAACCAAGGTACATGCCCTTGACCGGAATCGAACCTGGGACCCCTCAGTCCGCAGGCCGACGCTCTATCCACTAAGCCAAACCGGTTAGGGCTCCTCAGACTTTTTAAACAGGGGGCCAGTTCACTGTCCCTCAGACGGTTGAAGGGCTGGACTATAGTTTAAAAAAAAACTATGAACAAATTCCTATGCACACTGCACATATCTTATTTTGAAGTAAAAAAACACAAAACAAAACGGCAAAAACACCCGCATGTGGCCCGTGGGCCGTAGTTTGAGGACGCCTGGCCTAGAGAGCCCCCCTTGGCAGGGATCTTTATATTCCTGTGCCTCTCGCCTCTAGATGGCTGGCCACTCTCCACTCAGGTAACCCTGGACACCAATATTTATGCAGCTAGTTTCTCGGGATGGAAATTTCAATTGTTTACACACAGATACGATCCCATATAGCTCAATAGGCTAGTCATTAACCTTTTATTTTGAAATTATTCCAGATGTATAGGCACTTGTGAAAACAGAGGTTTTCGTGTACCCAGTTTTCCTGTAATTATAGTACAGCATCCTCCAGCGTCAGTGCCCTCCAGACAGAGACCCGCCAGGAACGCACCTCTAGTTGAACAAGTCGGATTTATTCGTCATTGCAGCGAAGAAGACCACACACTGGGGAGCCACGGGGCACCTCAGTGGGAGTGTGGCGGAAAGAACTTGCTATAGGATTTGAGCTTTGGTCAGGTGACTTTGGGGAAGTCTAAGGAAGCGGAGCTTATGCTAGATTGGCTGCTGTCAGGAAGGGTGGCCAAGTGTGTGATGGGTGATCTCAAGTCTTATCTCCAGGGAGACGAGGCAGCACGAGGATGGCGCTGGGCTTGTGAAGCAGCAGCAGTCACTTGTTTTAGCCACAGGGGTGGTGTTTGGGACTTGGTGGGTGGCACCGTGGCATGGCTTTTTAAAATATATATATTTTTTATTGATATCAGAGAGGAAGGGAGAGGGAGCGACAGATAGAAACATCAATAATGAGAGAGAATCATTGATTGGCTGCCTCCTGCATGCCCCACACTGGGGATCAAGCCCACAACCTGGGCATGTGCCCTGACCGGGAATTGAACCATAACTTCCTGGTTCATAGGTCAGTGCTCAACCACTGAGCCTTGCCCGGCCGGGCTGTGACCTGGCTTTTGTCAGATGCTTAGACAAAATTATGCAGTGGCCTTGTTTGGCCTCACTTGATCGTGGTGACCTTGTCTGAGGTTGGTAGCCTGTGAGATTGCTTGTGTCCAGCAGGAGAATAACATGGCAGAGCTGGGAGTGCCAGGCCAGCTTCCGGATGGCAGGAGTGCTTCTGTCCATCTTTTGTGCACGTTGGTGAGACGTGTGCATATAATTCTGTGTCATTTTATCACATGTAGATTCGTGCAACCACCATTGCAGTCAAGATACAAGACTTGCTCTGGCCGGTGTGTCTGTCAGCCCATGCACCAAAGGATCTTGGGTTTCAATTCCCAGTCAAAGGCAGATACCTTGATTGTAGGTTCCTTCCCTGGCCCTGGTCAGGGCCTGTGTGGGAGGCAACCAATTGATGTCTCTCTCTCTAATATTGACGTTTCTCTCCCTCCTCCCACCCCCCCATCCCCGCCCCCAGACTCTCTTCAAACGACAGCAGGAAGACTAGGGAGGGTTGGGGGACAAGGGGGAGGGAAGGTAAGAGATGAAGAGATCAACTGAAGGACTTGTATGCATGCATATTAGCATAACCAATGGATGCAAGACACTGGGAGGGGAGTGAGGGCTTGTGTGTGGCGGGGGGTGGGGGGATGGGGGGTAGGGGAGGCTGGAGGAAGGTCAATTGGAAAAACAAAAAGGAGACATGTGTACTACTATTTGTAATACTTTAAACAGTAAAAAAAGAAAAAAAAATCAATGGGAAAATATCCTTGGGTGAGGAATAACAATAACAAAATAAAGTCAAACTTGGCAATTTTGAATAAAAAAAGACTCAAGACTTTATCACCACAAAGATCTCTGTGGTGCTGCGCCTCAGTCGTTACACTCACCTCCCTAACCCCTGGTGACCACTAATCTGTTGTTCATCTCTGAAACTTTACCACATTGGGAATGCCATAAGTGGAATAATACACAATGTGGCCTTTTGACATTGGCTTTATCCCCTTAGCACAATGACCTTGAGAGCCACCCAAGTTACTCCATATAGCAATAGTGCATTTCTTTTTCATTGCTCAGTGCCCCATAGTATGCGTGTTCCCTTCCTCTTGCTGCCATAACAAACTAAAACTTGGAAGCGTAAACAATACAGGTTTGTCATCTTGCGGTACTGGAGGTCCACAGTCTTGCAGGAATAAAACCAAGGGGTTAGCAGGCTGCCTTCCTTTCTGAAGGCTGTAGGGAAAAAAAAAATCAATTTCATTGCCTGTTCCTGGCAGAATTCCGTTTCTTGTGGTTGTAGGACTGAGGTCCCTGTTTTCTTGCTGGCTGTCAGCTGAGGCTGTTCCCAGTTTCTAGACCAAGGTCACCCACATTTCTTGGCTTCTTCCATCCTTCCTATCATGCTTAGACTCCCTCCTGCCTCTTCTTCATCATTGCGTCTCTCTGACTCACCTTTCTCCCTTCCTCTTCCACATTTAAGAATATTCCCATCTGGATACTCCAGGATAAACTCTCACCTCCAACTTCTTAATCTTAAATATATCTATAAAGTCCCTTTTGCCATGTAAGTAACACAGCCACAGGTTCTGGGGTGTGGACTTCTTTGGAGGGACATTACTCTGCTTCACACCTGATGGGTGTACCAGTTTGTTTCATCATTCACCTGTGGAAGGACGTTTCAGTTGTTTCCTGTTTGGGGCTATTACAAATGAAGCTGCCATGAACAGTCTTGTAAAAAAACAAAACAAAACAAAAACACTATAAAGTGGGTGGCACTCTTGTTTCCTTTTGCATTTTACGTTTTTCACTCAACCTCATACTTCTGAGTGTTATTCCTGTTGATCTTCTAGAACTGGGTCTTTTGTAGCACTGTTGTGTTCCATTGCAGTTCTGAACAGTGCCCCTTGGTGGTGTTCCCTCTTCCTTGCTGTATAGTATTCCACTGAGTAATTGTCTCAGGGTGCAGTCATCTGTCCCCCCATTGGTGGACATTTAGGTTACTTCCAACACATTGCTACTATGAACAGTGGCGCAGAAGTCATCTTTTGTGCAGATCTCCGTGTGCAATGAAGCATTTTCCTAGAGTGGCCATGTAGGAAGGAAATTTCTGGTCCCAGAGTCAGTGTGTGTGTCAGTTTCAACTAGTTATTGTCTAATTGTTCTCCAAACCCTTTTCACTTCTCCGGCAGTGATGAAAGGTTTTTCTACATTCCTGTCAACATTTGAGGTCAGTGTTTTTTCATTTTTCCCTGTTCGGTGTGAAATGGTACCTGGTAGTTTTAATTTTCATTTTCCTGATCACTGTTGAGGTCCAGCACACACATGCACGTCTCCTTTCTACTCTTGTGGTGACTTTTCTCCTGGCGCCGCTATTAGAGGTTGCTGCCTCTGCCTGTTTTGGAGCATTAAGATCTGGTCATTGCAACCCGACAACTAAAATTTGGTGTCGTGTCTGAAATTACAGGATGTTCCTCAGGCCTCCATGTTTCCATGGGAACAAGTAACAGTCATCCTTCATGATTAGGTGGTGTCCATGGCAACCAAGCCAGCAGCATCTGAATGAAACTGATTTTATTTTATTTATTTTTTTTGCAAACACATGAAGGTTAAAATGTGTTTCTCTGGCTGTGGTTTCCAAGAATAGGAAGGCAGCTTGGCCTTCCGGGTACAGGGGAGACTCTTTTGACCTCTTAGTGAGAAGGGGATCCAGGATCAGCTGGTTCTGTGGCCTGATTTTGCAGATGGCAGCCTGGGAGGTCATGTGGAGGTCACATAGTGAGTCTGAGCTGAGGGGAGACTCTTCGACCGGTGCTGCAATGTTTTGGGGAGACTACGAGGTTGGCCAGCCAGTTCTCCCTTCCTGGGATCTGTCCCTGGGGATGCCACCTTCCTGCTGTACCATCTGTGTGTAGACCTCTGGGGGCATGAGGCCCAAGCCTCAGTGTCTGCTTCCCCAAGTTAGAAAAAACAAGTTGCTGAATCCAGGGCCAAAGGCAGCTGTGTTTTTTCAAGGCTAAATCCCTGGAGGCAGAGTTAGGACTCAGGGATCAACTTTCCGTCTTCTTCGCCTGTGTAAAATAAAGAAGGTTTTGTTTTCGTTGTGGTGGCAGGGAATAGAGATGGTCGCTGCCCTGACTCCCCTGATTCACTGCACTGCTGGTGAGCTCAGAGACGGAAAGGGCATGGCCTGGAGGCACACAGCAGCAGAGTTGGGGTTGAATCCTGTCTTCTCATCCAACCTTGGGCTCCTCCCCCGACCCCTGCTCCAGGCACCCTCAGCCTTCTCTGAGGCCTAAATGTGGGTTTGGGGTGGGGACAGTTTAAGGGGATATCAGCATATACTCTTACTTCCTACCTGGGGGAACTTTAGTGGAAGTCTCTTGCCTCTCAGAACCTCAGTTTCCTCATCTGGAAAATGGAGCTCATCATGGCTGTCCATTTGTCATGTGGGGATTATAGTTGAATGGGTCCAGAACTTGCATTCTCAATGGGAGCAATATTGACCCTGAATGGGCAAAAAATTGGTTCTTGGAGGAGGGCAGTGACAAAAATTTAACTCTTTTTCTGTATAGAGCTCAATATATGTGCAGTGCATAAAATATCCTTTCTGTATATGTGATATGAAATTTTTATGGGGGCAAACTAGGAAAAATGTCTTTTAAAAGACTCACTAGGGGGCAAGATAATGAGTAAAAGGTAAGGAAACGCTGGCCCAGAACCCAGGGACCCGTGGGGTTATGACTACGAACTTGGTGGTCAGAGCTCGTGGCAGGCTTGCGGGGATTGTTTGGTGTGTTGGTGAGTAGCAGAGCCCCGATATCCCGTGTGACCACGTCGCAGCTTCTCCCAGGCCTGGTTTCCTGTCCAGACGGAAAGGAGGTTCCGTCCGTCAGCTGCTCGGATGGGGACGGGTTGGTTCTCGGTTCTCAGCCGCTGAGATGCCGCCTGGTGGCTCAGTGGGGGTCCAGCAGGAAGCAGATGGCACTTACACCAGGATGATTTGAGGTGTGGGCGGGTGTGGGGAACCGTGAAGAGGAGTGCAGGACCCCAGAGCTAGTGACAGCCGGGGCTGATCCACCGAGGCCCTGAGGGAGGGGAGAGCCCAGGAAACACAGTCATTGTGGTAGCTGGGACTTCAGTGGAGGGAGCCAGCCCGCCCAGGCGACTCTCCTCCCTCCCCTGATCTCCCACCAGGGTTTCCCGTTGGCCAGACAGACCCCGTAAAGCTTGCTTGGTGTGGTCTGCACGGGTCAGCAGCCCCTGGAGCAGAAGGCAGGGTAGAGAAGGGTGGAGAATGGAGCTGGGGCCAACCAGAAGCTGCCCGGAAAGGGACTAAGGACCTCCTTCCGTTGCCTCTGGAGTGCAGGCCCTGCCCTGGGGCCTCCTCGCTGCCTTTCTACCTCCTGACATAGATGGGCTTGCATTGCAGTTTAAGGCCATGTGGGGGGGTCCCCGAGATGATCCTTGCTATAGACCTATTGGGTCAGGGGCTCATGGGCAAGTTCCTCTTCTCTGGTCTCAGCTTCCTCAGGGGTAAGATGGGTGGTTGGATCAAGCCACCCCCCTGAGAACCCAGGTTGTGGGCACATCGGACTTGGTCTCAGAGGAGGGGCGGCCTTGCTGGGCTCCTCATGTTCTACTGGGTGACTCCTTGTGTCTCCTGGCTAGAGCCGTGGTGACCTGCCTGCCCAGGATGGGGCAGTGTGGCCGTGTGTGTGTGTGTGTGTGTGTGTGTGTGTGTGTGTGTGTGTGTCTTCTGGAGGCTGAGCATAGTGCCTCACTCATGGGTAGGACACCATGGCTATGGAGGCGACCGAGGTGGCATGTTGGGGTGGGGGAGAGGTGAAGGCAGACTTGTGAGCATAGGAAGAGATTTCCTAGGGAAATCCCAGGAAAAGGAGGTGTTCCCTAAAGTGAGATGAGCAGGGATCCCAGAGGAAGTTAGGAAGGATCTAAATAGGGAGCACAGCAGGAGAAGGGGTCACCAGGCCGAGAAGAGGTCATGGTGGTCCAGGGGTGGCCAGTCCACCTCCCGACCTGGTATTAACCCCTGCCCCAGGGGTGCCTGGTGATCAGCTGGGCCTGAACCTGTTCCCACCGGTGACGGCCCACCTCCCCTAGGCCCAAGGTGGCTTTGTCTGCTTGACCATTGCCAGAGCTCAACACTGGCGCCTGTCCTAGTGGGGGGCGGGGTCAGCTCTCTCCTCCCACACTGCTGGGGCCCCTGCCCAGTCGGCGGCATGGAGGGAATGGCCCGGAAAGTGTAAACATTGCCCCCGACGGCCCACCTTGCCTCTGGGAAAGCCTGCTCCTCGGCATCTGCCCCGTGTTCGTGCGCTGCCCACGCGTGGACGTGACCTGGGGGTGTGGGTCTGAGCCGATCTACGTTGGCGTTTCTGCGTGGATGTGAACGTGTGTGTTTGCTGGGCGTGCACCTCTGACTAACTGTGTGTTCACATGCACCAGAGGAACCTCCACCCTGTTCCTTTTCTTCCTTTTGAGTCAACAGGTCTTTCCCAAGCACCTGCCAGGCAGCAGGCTCCACGCAGGGCCCTGGGGACGTGGAAGTGCTTAGGCGTGGGTGTTAGGAGTTCTGCAGTCAAGCGCAGATCTCTCTCTCTCTCTCTCTCTCTCTCTCTCTCTCTCTCTCTCTCTCTCTCTCCTCTTTCTCTGTGCAAAATGAGAACGTTGATAGGAGAGACTTGCTCTTGGCCGTTGCTATAGGAGCCAGAAGTGGGCCGAGAGCTGGGGGCAGAGGGGGTTACCAAGGTCCCCTCCCAGGCCTCTGGGATGGCTCAGGCTGGAAGGCGCAGGAGGGAGTCCTCTGTGGGGCCACCGCTGGAGCAGTGGGACAGAGGCAGCCAGTGCCAGGCGTGGTGTGGGGGAGCCAGGGAGGGAGCAGCCAGGTCGGACTGACCTGGGAGGTTTTAAACAGGCAAGCTCAGGCCAGGCTCAGCGTTTTGAATGCGCTGTCACCAGTTAAAATCGGAATATTTCACATTTTAAGAAATGCAGATTTCCAGCTTCTCTTGAACTGGGGGAAGCTCTAGCTGCACTGGGCCCCGCTTACTGAACTGACATAACCCGCTGGAGCTGAGCGCCTGGCTGCTACCCGTGATTCCGTCACCTGCCAGGCCCTGGACCTCTCTCGAGTTTAAAGCCTAGAAAAGAAGGTCTGGATTGGAAGCCAGAGAGCACAGATTCTCATGTTGGAAGGGACTTCTTGCATTCCTCCAGTCACAGGGAGCTCATTGCCTCTCAAGATGGATGGCTCTAAGTGTGGGTTTTAGGAGACTATTTATTTATTTATTATTTATTTATTTATTCATAAAGATACTTTTTATTGATTTCAGAGAGGAGGGAGAGAGAGAGAGAGAGAGAGAGATAGAAACACCAGTGATGAGAGAGAATCATTGATCGGCTGTCTCCTGCATGCCCCACACTGGGGATTGGGTCTACAAACTGGGCATGTACCCTGACCAGGAATCGAACCAGAGAACTCCTGGTTCCTGGGTCAACACTCAACCACTGAGCCACACCACTGGGCAGAACTTTTTGACGATGGAATAACATTCATTGTGTGGATGCACGGCTGTCTCTATCCATTCATCTGTTCATGGACACTTGCGTTGCTTCTACCTTTCGGCTATTGCGAATCACACTGTACGTTTGCATACAAGTATTTGTGTCTCTGTTTTCAATTCTTTGGGGTATATACTTAGGAGTGGAATTGCTGGGTCACGTGATAATTCTGTCTTTAATATTGTGGGGAACTGCTAAACGGATTTTTTGCAGTGACTGTAGTATTTCATGGCAACCTGCTGTTCTGGCCAGGATGGGATGACAGGAGGACCTGATGGGGTGGCCTCAGTTGTCCATGCTTACCCTCTTTCTCCCTCTGTTGACAGAGTCGCCCCAAGAAAGGCCAGGCTCCCGGCGCAGCCTGCCCGGCAGCCTCTCCGAGAAGAGCCCCAGCATGGAGCCCTCAGCCGCTGCGTCGTTCCGGGTCACGGTAACTATCTCTGCGTCACCATCACCACCTGGCCTGGGGTGCTGCTCTGTGACCCCACGGCCCCCCTTCCTGGAGCCTCATGGACCGGGAGACCATCCAGCCTCCCTTGTTCTAGGTATCCGATCACTCAGCTGCTCCCCTCTCTGTGGCTCAGCGCTGCCCCTGGGGGCCATATGGGGGTCCCATCCTGTGAGGGAGGGGCTGGTGGAGGACAGACAGCCCTGCAGCCCAGGGGCCCAGACCTGAGCTGGGAAGAGAGAGGCTAGTATTAGGTCAGATAAAGACACCCTCACATACACGCGCGCATACACACACACACACACACACACACACACACACACCATGCTTCCCCGACTCTTGAGGTGCACAGTTTTTGTTTCCACATTTTAAGATCTCTCATGTTATAGTCCATGATGTGTCATAATTTAATTGCTGTGTTTTTTCTTGGTGGCACATAAAATAATGCTGTATCTTAAAATTGATGGCATATTAGAATCCACAAAACACAGTATATATATATATATATTATAGCTGTTTATTTTAGTGGTCCCACTAGCACAAACCTAAACAACTTTACAGAAACAGAACCGAGGAGCCTTCGTATCTGACTCTCCATGCCCCTCTGTGTCCCCACTAGTCTTGCTGCACACACACAGGCAGTTTTGTGTCCCTTTGCTCCGCTCCCCCATTTAGTATGTTACTACGTGTTCCCCGTCCAGTATGCTGTTAGCCACAAGAGACATGGAGGGGTAGACACTTTATCTCCCCCCGGGAGCTTACAGTGTGTAGGGGAGATGGATTTTTGATCACTTGTTTATCCATTCATTCATTCAACAATTTTCATGGCGTGCCTGCTGGGTGCCAGGCACCCTTCTTGGGGCTGGGGCTGAGTAGGAGGAGCTGGCCAAGACAGGCGAGGTAGATGAGGCCCCTGGCCTATGAGCTCATGCTCTCATGTTGGAGCTACATGATATGCAGGGGAAAACCAGGGAAAACCAGGAGGGCTTCCTTGAAGTGGTGTGAACGGGGCTGAGGCCCAAGGGATGAGGAGCCAGCCCTCTGGGGAGCAGAGGAAAGAGGCTTTTGGTGGCGGAAACAGAGAGGGCACAGCCTGGCTGTCACCCTACACTGTGATGTGGGGGTCAGGTGAGCTAGGAGTGACTAACTGTTTCTGTGGGTTGGGAAGGGTTTCCCCCGGGAGCTGACGTTTGAGCTGGGTCTTAAAGGGGCACTAGACACTGGATAGACAGGGACAGTGAGAGGGAATCCAGGTAGGGGGAACATCAGTTGCAAAGGCCTGGAGGCGCACTGGACATGGACCTGTTTGTAGAATGGTGACATACTTGGTGGGATCGGAGGTGAGAGGTCTGGAGGACAGGGTGGGAAAGCTGGGCTGAGTCTGGGTCAGGTGGAGCCTTTGAGCCAAGCTCGGGGGGGCGGGGGAGATGGGGCTTTCCTCAGGGCCACTGGTTCTCCTTCCTGGCGATATGTCATTAAATGCTGTCAAAACAGATTCTTGGGGCCCCCTTAAGATTTCAGTGCAGTGAGGCCGGGGCAGGGCCTGGGTATCTGCATTTTAACAAGCTCCACGAAGGAGTGGTTCTGAGCCCCAACCTCTGGATCAGCCTCCGGGAGGGAAGGGAAGGAGGAGAGGGTAGCCAGTGCTGAGAGAGGACTCAGGGTCCCTTCCCTGGGTGTGGCCACACCCCTGGGAGATGGTCTCCAGCCTGCAGGCGGAGCCAGGAGGCTGACACATGGGTGACCCTGACCTGACTCGAGTCAAATGGCGTAGAGGCCGGTCCTGCCTTCCCTGGATCCCCGGAGCCACGACAGGTGGGGCCTTAGGGAACCATGACACCTAATAGCATAGCCAGCTGCTCTGTGCTCAGGGTCTTACACATATGATCTCTTTGACTCCTTGAGACAACCCTGCAGCTGATTTTTTGGTCACCCCATTTTACAGATGGGAAAACTGAGGTTCAGGGAGGTGAAGTCACCCAAGCGCCAACTGCTAATGGTGGAGCCAAGATTTGAACCCAGACCCTCTGGCCCTAGAGCGTGAGCTTGCACTTCCTCTTGCTGGGAAGAGAAACCCATTGTCCCCACACCCTCCCAGCACCCCATCAGCATCACTTTTTACCCTGTTCCTTTTTTTTTTTTTTCTGCTCTAATAGGTGTGTCATCACACCTTGAAGTTGCTATAATTTGCAGCTCTTTAATTGCCAGCTAGACTTGGCATTTTTCCTGTAGTGGCGTCTTTGCTCTGTTTCCTGGCGTGGAAACCACCTGTGGATCAGAGCCAGCGCCAGCCCTCTCAACTGCCAGGCCCCCGGGACTCCTGGTCCCGCCTGCCCAATTAGGGTCTGCAGGATGGCAGCTGTGCTCAGGCCACGTTTACCCACTTCTCACCACACCCCCGAGGGGTGGCGCTGTTAGTATACCTGGGTCACAGAGGAGGGAACCGAGGCTCAGACAGGGGAATTTGTTCGCCCAGTGTCCTGCAGCTCCTGAGTGACATAACCTGGATGCCAGAGCTGTCGGACATTTATGTTTTGTGTCCTTTTCTGGGCACTTGGGTCCTTTGCTGTGTGCAGCACTTAGGAAACGGTTGTGAGTTGAGTTTCTGTCCTGAGCTGGTGCTGGGAGCTGGGGGAGGGGACTGGAAAGATCGGAGGTGGGGTCTGGGTTCAGATCCCAGCTCTTCAGCGACCTGTGTGGCCTCATTAGTCAGGGAGCCTCTTTGAGCCTCCTGCCCTTGTCAGTGAAGTGTGGATGCCTGCCTCGAAGGACTGTGTGACCTTCGCATCAGCCCAGGTCTGACCCTTGATAGGTGCATAGTAGATGAAATCCATCACTAGGGCTGATGGTGCCCCTCCCCCCCCCCCCACACACACTTTGTGGCTCCAGCACAGTAAAGACTGGGGGAGGGTCGGGGTGGACAGCCGAGGGCAGGGTGTTGGAGGGGAAGGTCTGGCCTGGGCCTTGGGAACAGACTGGCACCCAGACCCTTTGCAGGACCAGAAGCATATCCTATCCCCCTCAGCCAGGGCTCCCACCAGCTCCCACGTGCTCGGCCGACTGCTGCTGTGTGCAGCCTGGCGGGGGACCCTGGGGGACGTGGTGTTGCCAGGGGAGGCAGGGGAGACTACACAGGACATCCCTGAGTAACTGCTGTCTTTGCTGCCATTTCAAACTGGATGTTGGGATGTCACCACCTCAAACAGGGATGCATGCCCCTTTGCAACATGTCGTTTAACGGAGAATCAATGTTTTGGGTTCTATAGGACGCGTCCTATTCACCTCTTCCATGAAAACTGAGGCCTGTCTAGGGTCACCACCCAGCTGGGGACGCTTTGAGTCTGGGCTGTTTGCACCCCTAAAAGTGGCCCTTGCTCCTTTGGTGGGTCAGGCTAGGACCACAGCCACCCCACAAGACATCAGAGGCTTGGTGCTGGTTCCACCTCCACCTCTCGGGGACCATGGGACCCTGGCAGAGCCTCAGTTTACCCTCTGCAACGTGAGGGGAGTGGACTTTGGAAGGCAGCACGTGGTTTGGCATGCAGTAGGCACTTCACTGTTCTGATGCAGTCACTAAGAGAAAGAGCTGTAAAGTCAGCAGACCTGGGGTTGGGCCTCATATCTGCTTTGCCACTTGGGCAAGATACGGAACCTTTTGTCCACCTGGTGCAACTTCCTTCTGCCTCCAGGTGGAGTGGGGGGTGGGGGAGTGGTTCCCCAGGGCCACGTGGTGCTAGCAGGCTGGTGTGGGGCTATGGGGGACCCTGGATGAGGGTAGGATGGATAAATGAGCTGGGAGCAGGTGACCCAAGGGACCTCCTGTCCTTCTCTGGCCCTCAGCTCTCAGGCCCCCAAGAGATGGTGAGGTCAAGATTCAAACCAAGGCCTGTCTTCGCTGCACCAGTAGAGAGTCCTGGAAGGGAGAGAGGGGCGGCGGGAGGGAAGGAAGGCAGGTGGCAAGCTGTCAGGCTGGGCCCAGGGTGCTGCCCCCTCTCTCCTGCCACCCCATGTTAGAGGAATTCATGGTTTGATTTGGGGGTGAGGAGATGGTGACTGTTACAGGTCTCCCCCCGATTCCCCTCTGCCCGCTGGCTTCCCCAGACCTACACTCCCCGGCTGCAGGCGGGGTCCTCCCTCTGCCCCCACCCCTCCCAACGACCTTGAGGAGAGCTGACAGGGCCTGGGTGTGGGAGGTGGCAGAGGCTCTGGGAAACTTGACAGCCAATTGATTCCTCCTCGGGAAGTTGAAAGTGGAGAGTCGTGTTTGAAGGTTTCGCTGAAATTAGGTCTCACGGCTATTTTTTGCGAGATGGAGAAGAAGTGTCAGGGAGGGGAAGGCACAGGGGACTGGCGGGAGCTGCAGATAAACTCAGTACCCGGCTGATTGCAAATGCCTCTAGAAGTGAGGCTTATTTCCTTTCAACCACCCACTTTTACTGGGTGCTCAAATGTCTCGTCCTACGTGGTTCTGAAGCTGCGACGGAGGTGTGCCTGCGGTGCCGTGAGGACCCAGAAGAAAGGGCAGTTAGAAAGAATTCCTAGAAGAGGGATCTTTGGGGCTGGGCTTTGAGGGATGTGTAGGAGTTTCTCAGGAACAAAGGGAGAGGAGTAGTTCAGTTAGAGGGGGATCTAACTGAATAGGAAGAAGCCAATGGCCCTGTGTGATCAGAGCATTGGATGAGTTGGAGGCACGAAGGAGAGGAGCCTGGAGAGAAAAGTGGGTGGGTGAAGCGTTTGGACTAAAGCTTTTGGACTTCCCCCTATAGGACGCGAGCCACCGGGGATGACGGGCAGGAGTGGAGCCAGCAGGAGATCTCTGGGATGTGGCCTTTGGGTTTCCCCAGCTGCTCACCCCTCTGCCCACTCCTGCAGCCTCCCTGCACCCTCCCCATGTTTCAGCTGCCCATCTTCCTCTCACACACAGAAACAGGTACATGAACACAAACGGCAGGCCTGGGGGTGACCCATTGTGGAAAGGCTGTTGGAAATTATCTGGTCCTCCCCTTCTCTGTCCAGAGGAGGGGCTGAAGCTCAGAGAGGGGAGTGTCCTTTCCCGAGGTCACACCACCCATCTGGGGCAGGGCCTGGAATTGAGCTTACCCCTCTCAATTCCCCATCCAGTGGTCCAAAGTCCTGCTCCTTCCTGCCCTCTCCTCCCTACAACTGAGCCTTCTCCCAGCCTCCGTTATGTTTCCTGGGGGAGGAGGCTTAAGGGAAGGGACACTTGTGGGTCTGACCGTCCTTGGAAGCCCCTGCTCGCTCCCTCCCACTCTTCAGCATACTGCCACCTCCTGGCCACTGGGTCCCAGCACCAGTGGCAGCTGGACTCACAGTTTGGACTGGAGGCTGCCTGGAGGAGGAGTGATGAGGGGCAGGAGAGGGGCATTCTCTGCTCCCTACGGGTTCTGCCTCTCTGTTCCCATTAGTGCCCCTTCTCAGCGAGGGCGACTCCATTGGGCATCGGGGTGGGGACAGAAAAGCTGGCCAGGCTCAGATTAGGTGAACCAGCTCTGTCACTGCATATACGGGGAAACTGAGGCTCAAAGAGGGGAGGTTTGCCCGGAATACCTGCTGGGGCTCCCTCTACCACTCCAGGCTGCTCTGGCCCATCGCAAATGCACATGTACATGGGATGCATCTACATCTGTGGCCCACACACCAGTGGAAGGGTGTCTGCCATGCAGCCATGGCTGGCTGTGCCCGACCTGGCAATAGTGCTGGATTGGGGTGCTATGAATGGGTGCCCCAGATTCTTCTTCATAGCACCAGGAATTTGCCCCTGAGGCCAATGTCCCGGGGGTGTGAACTAATTTTCCTCCCTCTTTCTCTGCCCCCCCCCTCTTTTTTTTTGTTCAGTTGAGCCTTGTGAGCTGGAGTCTCCTAACCCAGTGTGTGGCTGGTGTTCCCCAGACAGAGACAGCAGGCCCCACACCCTCAGTCCCTTCCACCTCGCCTGTCACAGACCCCAATTGCTATTAAACTGTTCCCACCCAAAAGGAAAGCTGCTGTCGTTCTGGTCTGTGTCCGCCTTACACAAAGAGAGGCCCCCTGCCCTGCAGCGGGAAAGGCGCCTCCCAGGCCCGGGTGCTGCCCAGGGTGGTGGGCCTGGGCCCAGAGGGTCTGCAAGGCAGAATGCGGGACCACGGCCCATTTGGAGACTCCTGAATCCGAGGCCAGGCCAGGGTCCGAGGCCCGAAACTGAGGTCGGGAGGCTGCCCCATTCAGAAACAGGAGTGTGGTTTCATCTGCTCCATTTTAGGGATCAGGAGAACAAGGCTCAGGGAACGTCCCAGGGTCACACAGCCGGAGAGTGGCAGGGATGGGGGTCAAACTCTGGTCTTCGCGTCCCACGGTGGGTGTGAACTAATTTTCCTCCCTCCCTTCTCTGCTTTCCTTTTTTCTTTCTTTTAATAAGTTTTTAATGAGCATCAACTATGTGTTGGGACCTTTGTGGGGCACTTGACACAGGCTGGGAGGGTCCGGAGCTCCTTCCGTGGGCAGAGACCAGGGCCGGAGTGGGTAATGAGGGATGGGAAGAGCAAGCAAACTGTGTTTCAGGTTGTCAGGAGCCCGCCTGTGCCCCCCAACCCCTGAGCGTAGAATGCTCTTTGTAGGGGTCCCTGAGGGCAGGGGTAGAGAGAGGGATCCGCTCAAGGAACCGTGGCATCTCTTTCCTCATCCTGGAGGTGCCAGCCTGGCAGCTTGAGTAGGAGAGATACAGAGGGAAGGAAACAAGGACAGCCTGGGACCCCCCCCCCCACTTTCTGCCCCGGGCTTCCAGGGCCACCTCTCGGCCATTCCTGTAAGCTGTTTCCCCATCCTTGCCCTGGTGGGCAGCAGGAGTCTGATAAACTGGTCCCCCTAGGGTGTCAGTGGCTGAATCCCTGTGTTCCAGGTTCCCAGCCCAAAAGGAGCCTTATCAATTGGAAGTTTCAGTCATTCACGGGGAGTGTCGGGCTCTGTGACTGGCAGGTGGGATGCTGTTTGGGGGCCTTTCTCTCTCTCTTCCCTTCCCCGTCTCCCCGCTCCATCCTGGAGGCGCAGTGCTGGCTTCTCCTAGCAGTACACCCAGGACAGGCAGGATTTGAATCTTGGTCCGTGGCTTCCCTCCATGGGATCGCTCAGGCAAGTTCCCAACTCTGAGCCTCTCTTTCCCCATTTGTAAATGGGCAAAGGTGGCTCTCCTTTCTGGTGAATGGGGCTCACTGCTACTCCACACCTTCTCCAGAGCCTCAGGTCCTCACTTCTGCACCCCTCACCTCCTGCCTCAAGGAAGTATTGCAGAGAGTGCCCAAGGGGCCAGAGACCAAGCTCCCCGGGGTGAATACAGATGGAGGAAGCCCGTGTGTGCGCAGGGCCGTTTCCCACCAATTGGGGGCAGCAGAGTGCAGCAAGTGGACGCCTAGGTGGCTACTTCCAGAGGAGAGTTGAAGTCCCAGGGGTTTGTGGGCCCCCCTCCATCCTGTGTCCCTCACCCCAGGGCCACAGGGAGCCGGCTGAGCTGAACAAACCCAGAGCCCACCGCTGGTTGGAGGGAACAGCTCAAGTCAGGGAGTGCCTTGCGTTGGTGGCTGAACTGACTGAGCCTGGGTTGACCAGAGAGCTGGGACTTGTGAAAGGGGACCTGTGTCAGGGACACTGGAGGGGACAAGGAGCCCAGGCAGCCTCCCAGCAGGAGGAGGGGCACAGGCTGAGGCAGGACAGAGTGCCACTGCCAGGCAGTGTCGCCGTACTGTGGTCGCCTGGCTGGGCCAATGAGACACTCATCGTGGTGGTCCTTCGAAGGCTTGCAGGTGCCTTGCTCCATCCTCACCTCTGCTTCGAGAGGAAGGAAGGCCGGCGTTCCGGGACAGTCGGGGTGGTGAGCAGAGCTTGGACTTGAACGGCATTGCTGGGTTGGAGCCAGCTGTACCCGCTCTTTGCTCTGTGCAACGGGGGATTGTGAGGCTCATTTTGCACAGTCCGCTGGGTCAGGCCCTGTGCCGAGCACTCTCCAGGCATCACCTCATTGAGTCCTCACAGCCCAAGGGGCAAAGAACACACATCCCGCCTTCTTAAGGTGACAAAATCAAGGCAGACAGAAAGGGAAGAACTTGCTGAAGATCACTCAGCTCAGGAGTGTGGATTTGAAGGTCTCGCAGAGCCTGGTCCACAGCGTGCAGCCCCGTCTCTGCCAGCCAGAGTTGTCATTCTCCGTTCTATAATTGAGGACGCTGAGGCCCAGAGAGGGGAGGTGCATTGTCGAGCTCGCTCAGCCAACCAGGGGCAGAACTGGCGTTTGAACCTGCGTCTCCCCATCTTGTCCTGCCCCTGCCCCTGCCCCTGCCCTGGCCTCCCCCCGCCCCCTGGTGAGAAGGTGTCTGTGCAGGGTGGACACCACCCTTCTTCACCCCACCCTGTGTCTCTTGCAGGCCTGCCCCTCTCCCAGGGGGCTCAAGAGAGTGGGTACAGGGGGCTAGCTCGATGCCTTCATGCCCCACCCCCCCATGGTATGAAAATAAAGTGATTGTCTCTGTCATATCGAATGACATTTGGGTTGGATCGCAGACATAATGATATCTGAGTCTTCAGGGGAGAACTGCTCCCCAAGCCAGGAAGCCCGCTTGCGGTGGCAGCGATGACATCTGTTTCCGACAGGAGGTCCCACGTTGGGATGAGTAACTTCTCCTGTGGAATGTCTGAGATGAGCCGTGATGTTTACTGCCCGGCTCCGGCACCTTAGATGGCTCCCAGGGGTGGGATCCAGTTCCCCAGCATTTGAGGTGCCCTTCCCCCACACCCCCCCCCCCCCCGCCCCGCCTGTCCTAACCTGCGTGCCCTTGCACAGCTGGCTCTGCTGCCCACAGTTCCTCCCCATTTCTCTGCCTCAAGAGCTCCTTCCCTGCGCCGTGCTCCCCCTGGGCCCCAGCAGGCATCCCCTCCCCTAGGCTCCAGAACGCGGATGCTGAGACTTCACCATCGCCAGGCCCGGGGACTTTCTCAAGGGCAACTACTGTTTCTAATGTATCTGAACTCCAGGCATTGGGCCGGGCACACGGAGGAGCTTGTGGGATGAGGGTGTGTGAGAGGCAGTGGATGAAGAAGCAGTGCAGGGTGAGGTGAGGAGAGGCGGGCATCCAGCCCCTTGCTTCTGAGAGCCCCACACCTTTTGTCTCGGGAGGAGAGGTCAGGACAGGTCACCCAGACCACCACCCCCGCCCCGGTGGCAAAGCCCAGCAAGGACAACAGCCCTTGCCTTGAAATTGACCTTTACTCCACCCATGGGCTCCCATGATCCCTCAGAGCAGGACTCCCAGGGAGCCTGGCCTGCAGCTGGTAAATCACCCAGGAGCAGAAATAGCCTATAAAATCCTCTCCCCAAACAGTGCGTTTTGTATCCTGTAGTGAAAGGGCTTTTAAAGGCTCTGCTCACTCAGGTGGATTTATGGGGCTGCCGCCCGCCTCACGCCTCTCCCTCCCATGAGGGTTGGCAGATCCCCGGGACTGGAGCACCCTGGGGTCCTGGTGCTCCTGCTGGCTCTCGGTGCAGGGAGAAACAGGATTACACCTCTTCCCTGCCTTGCTGGTCTGGACCAGCTGGGTGCCTGGGAGGACAGGGTGGGGCCGCCTGACCCAACAGAAGCTCCTGATGGCCCAGCACGGAGCTGAAGTCCCACCATCAGTACCTTTCCTCCGGCAAGTTGTGGTCTCCAGAAGGTCCTTCCTATTTGTTGTCATCAGAGGGGTCACCATGGAGGGGAAAGAGTGAGAGGTCAGCTAGCCAACTCCTTCATTGTACAGATGGGGAAACTGAGTCAGGCTAGCATGCTTGCTCAGAGCCTCCTAGTGCGGCAATGGAATTCTGGAAGAGCTGGGGCTCTGGTGCCACCCTTCTGGGTTAGACACAGCTCAGCCTCTTCCTGGCTGTGTGGCCCTGTGAAAGCAGCTTGACCTCTCTGAGCCTCCATTCTCTGACCTGCACGTTGGGTTGTGAGAATTAAATGGTGTAAGCCACATAAAGCTTTAATACCGTGCCTGAAGCTTAGAGCTTCCTGAAGATATCTGGCTTACTCTTAGCACGTTGGAATAGGCTTCACTATTATTAATTAGCAGAGCTGAAACCAGATTTCCTGGCTCCGAGCATGGCTTTTTTTTTGTCACTCTGTGGGGTGGCCTCTGCTGAGAGCGTTCGCTCGTACAGAGTGCGCAGAGCACGGGTTTTCATGGGGAATAAGTGCCGAAAGCAGTGAGTCACCCTGGGAAGACTGGCCTGGTAAGGGGACCTTCGTGACAGGGCCTGGCGGGAGGCAGCGGGAGAAAGGGGCGAGGCTCCCTGATGGCGTCGGTTTCCCTGCAGCCGTGTGGCCCTGGTGCCAGACTCCCCACCGAGAGGTCAGAGCTGGCCGAGGGCTTAAGAGCTGATGGAGTGTCTGTGGCATCCAGACCTCTGGGATGGGCTTATTATGCTAAGGCTGGCGGAAGATTTACAGAGCAGTGAGTCACTCCCTGGCCGCTCTGGGCTATCACGTCCCTGCCTGGACCACAGGAATGTGTGTCTGATTTCTGTTCACTGATGCTACCCAGTCCTGGGCACCGGCGGGTACCAGGAGGGCCTCTCCCATGTCCTTATTTCCCCCTCCCACCTCCACACCCCCCACTCTTTTCCCAACCGGGCACCCTTCTCACCTCCTCTGGACTCTCAGGGTTCCTTAAGGGCCCCCTTTGCCTGGGCGTCCTCTGCAGGGGCCTATGGCCATGTCATAAGCCTGGCACTTGGAGGTCAGAGGGACCTGTGATCACTGCAGCGGCCTCCGAGGCAGCCAGGCTCGCTGCTGACCTCACCAGCGCTCGGCTGTGTGTGGCTGCCCTGCTCTAGGTAACCTTGGCAAGCCCACCCAGATGGACCCCGAGTGGGATCCCTTAAAAAGCCTCCCAATCCCATTCTCTGCCTTCCTCCTTTCTCTTTGACACCATAAATATTTGTTAATCCATTCCGGAAGTATTTATGGTATACCTGCCAGGTGTTCAGCACTGGGGATCCCGGCTGCTGTGGCCCCGGCCATCCTGTGAGGGAGACAGACGTTAAATAAATATACAATTACTAGAGGCCCGGTGCACGAAATTCGTGCACGGAGGGGGGTTGTCCCTCAGCCCAGCCTGTACCCTCTCCAATCTGGGACCCCTCAAGGGATGTCCGACTGCCCGTTTAGGCCCGATCCCAGGGACAGTTGGACATCCCTCTCACAATCGGACATCCCTCTCGGGCAGTCGGACATCCCTCTCACAATCCAGAACTGCTGGCTCCAAACTGCTTGCCTGCCTGCCTTCCTGATTGCCCCTAACCGCTTCTGCCTGCCAGCCTGAACACCCCCCTAACCACTCTGCTGCCAGCCTGTTTGTCCCCAACTTCTCTCCTCTGCCGGCCTGGTTACCCCTAACTGCCCTCTCCTGCAGGGTTGATCACCTCCAACTGCCCTCCCTTGCAGGCCGGGTGCCTCCCAACTGCCCTCTCCTGCTGGCCATCTTGTGGTGGCCATCTTGTGTCCACATGGGGGCAGGATCTTTGACCACATGGGGGCAGCTATATTGTGTGTTGCAGTGATGATCAATCTGCATATTCCTCTTTTATTAGATAGGATAGAGGCCTGGTACAGGAGTGGGGCCAGCTGGTTTGCCCTGAAGGGTGTCCCTGATCAGGGTGGGGTTCCCTTGGGGCATGGGGTGGCCTGAGCGAGGGGCCTGTGGTGGTTTGCAGGTCGGCCACACCCTCTGGCAACGCAAGTGGAGGCCCTGGTATCTGGAATTTATTTCCCTTCTACAATTGAAACTTTGTAGCCTGGAGCGGAGCCAAGCCTGGGGCTCCCTCCATGGGCAGCCGGCAGCCATTTGTGTTGGGGTTATAATTGAAACTTTGTTGCCTTAAGTGGGTGGGCCCAGCCAGGGTGTGCGGAAAGCTTTGCTTCCCCTGTTGCCGGCAGCAACCCTGGCCTGCTCTCTCAAGCTCCATTCTGCCGCCATTTGTTTGAATTTGTTTACCTTCTATAATTGAAACTTTGTAGCTTGAGTGGAGGCTTAGGCCTGCAACGGCTGGCAGAAAGCTTGGCTTCCTCTCTTACCTAGGAAACCTTGCTCTCTGTGGCTGTAGCCATCTTGGTTTGGGTTAATTTGCATACCAGCTCTGATTGGATGGTGGGTGTGGCTCGTGGGCGTGGCTTGTGGGTGTGTCGGAGGTATGGTCAATTTGCATATTTGTCTATTATTAGATTAGATAACTGTGATGAGTCTGTAAGGAGACGTGGCCTAATCTGAGGGCATGGGAGGCCCCCGAGGAGAAGATGTGAGGAGGAACTGAAGGGTGTACCAGGCCCTCTGGGCCAAGGGGTCCTCTGTTCCAGGCAGTGGGAACAGCCTGGGCAAAGGCCCTGTGACAGGAGAAGCTGGCAATTTCAAAAGTCCCATTGAGGACAGGAGCTGGAGCACAGGGTCGGGGACAGGTCATGAGGGGCCATAGGCCTCAGAAAGGAGTGAGGCCTTTATCCCAGGAGCCCTGGGGAGCTGTGCAAGGAGGTGGAGCTGGTCAGTGGCAAGATCTGATCTGCTTTTTTAAGGCTCCTTCTAGATGCCCTTGGAGAATGAATGGGGGGAGGGTGGCAGGACTGGCGGTAACAAAAGCAGTGAGAAGGCCCCTGCGCCCTTGAATGAAGGGTGTCTGTGAAGGTCTAGGCCTGCCTTTCCAGCTGGGGAGCCCTTGAGGGCAGAAAGCCAGCTTTGTCAGGGCCCAGCACGTGGCGAGGCTCAGGGGACACGCCCTGGGTGAGCTGTGGACCAGCACCCTGCCTCGTCACAGGAGGTGTGGGTCTTAAAGATGGTTTCCGTTAACTCTTGCTTTCTGTTTCCTTCTGGCTCATGGCTGACTGGCTCCTGGTGGTTAAAGTCCAAGCCATAAAAAAATAAAAGATGATGACAATGCCAGTGATGATGACAGTAGCTAACATTTACTGTGTGCTGGGAAATGGGCTAAATTCTTTACACGCGTGATCTCAGAAGCTCATTACAGCAACCTGTGGTGGCTGCTCTTGTCCTCATTCTACAGAGGAGGAAACAGCTCAGTCGGCCAGGTCACTGGCCTCAGGCCCAAAGCCGCAGGCCGTGGAACCCGCTGCTCCCCTGCTTCTCAGGGTGCGGGGGGGTGAATGAGGGAGGCCTCTGCATTTTACTTGGGATTCCTAGAGACTGAGGTAACCTGAGCACCTGGGGGCGTTTGAGGTGTGATGATGATGGCAGAGGAGAAATATTTGGGGCAGGGGTCCCTGGCTCTGAACAACCTGAGGGACCGGAAGACTCTGAGAAACCTCTTGTTCAGGGAGCTGCGAGGACAGCTTTCAGGGGGTGAGAGAAGCAAACAGGTCATCCTCAGAGAGGGGCACAGGGTGAGGCCCTGCCTGCAAAGCAGGGGGATCGGGAGGTCACCAGCATGGGCTTCCAGCTCTGAGGTCACCCCAACACTCTCTTTTCCTTCCCGCCGTGGCTGTGAACGTGAGCCCGGTGGGCCTGTGTGTTTGGCCTGGTGTCAGCGTAATTCTGTGAGAGCCTAATGACAGCTGAGTGTGTGTATTTGTGAGCTTGTATTTGCACGCTTATCTGTGCGTTTTATGATTGTGTGTGTGTGTGTGTGTTGGTCAATGTGCACATGCGTTTACACGGTGGGGGTGATGGGGAGACTTGTATGTTTACACATGAATTTCTGGGTGGGCACCCTCCTCTGCCCCTCATGCCTTTGTATGCCTGTGTGTCCTTGAACATGTGTGTTTTTCTGGCCCTGCATATTTGTCCATGTGAACATGTTTAGGTGTCGTTATCCAGGTACTATTTTAATCCAGGAATGATCCTTGAATGATCCTCCTGGCTCTCATGGCCCTTGAGTTGGTTCTCTGAGTGATCCAGCTAGTCTGTCTACCTTCTCTGGGGAGGGAGGAGTATGGAGGTCTTACATTCAAGGGCCCATTGGCAAGGGGTGAAGGAGGGTTTTATGGGTACAGGATGGCCTGTGTATAGGTGGCCATCGGGAAGGCACCAACTTAATCCTGGCTTATCATGCGGTCCCTGTTTCACCTGTCACCGTGTCTGACATTCCACCATTAGTGAGTCATTCCCATCTCTTTGATGATGCCTACCTCCCAACGGAGGAGGCCAGGAGGCCTGAGGGCTTGCTGAGGGTGGAGTCCCAGGAACAGAGAAGGAGGGAGGAGGAATCCAACATCTGAAGGACTCCGTGAATTCACTGGTACTGCCAGGTGGGTGGGAGAGCCCAGCTGTGGAAGGCAGCTGCTCTAGCTTTACACAGTCAGTTCTCAGCACTGGAAAGGAGCTTGGCCATCACCCAACCCAGCCCTCATGGTACAGATGGGAAGACTGAGGCCTGGAAAGAAGAAACACGGGGAGCCTGGGAGGTCTTGAAGCGTGGGGTGCTGGGCGAGGAGAGGGTGACTCTGGGCAGATCACTGCCCTCTGGGCCTCGGGTGCCTTGTCTGGACCACGTGGACATTGGCCCGGTTGCCCCCTGAGCCCTCCTGGCTCTCACCCTGTGACTCTGGTACAGGACTCCTCGCTGCCCCCAGCCCCTTCCCAGAGCCTGTGTCCACGTGGAGGAAGGTGTCCAGTCTGCCTGCCAGCCGGTGTGCCCCACACATCTCCTCCCCTGGGGTGCTATCTGGATGGGATCTTCCCCTCCCTTTCCTGTTTACTTGCTTGTGCTGTTGGCATTTGCACAAAGCCCCAGAAAGATGCTGAGAGACTCCATCTCTGCTTGGGTGCCAGCCTTGGAACTGGCCATGGGAGGAGGAGCTGGGCCCACAGAGGGGAGGGCTCCTGAGGTGAGGTGCCGCCTCCAGCCTGAGCACTGCCTCAGCGGCCCAGGGTGGGCAGCCCGGGGCTCATTGGCAGGGCAGGCCCATCCATCCCTTTGCAGTGACCTAGGGTCCGTTTGCTAAAAGGGGAGCAGTTGAAGAAGGCAGGACCAAGTCGATGGTGGAGCTGGGGGAAGGAACTCGCCCTTCACAGAGCACCTGCTATGAGCCAGGCATGGCGCTTGATGCTTTGCACTTGGGTGAGAAAGTGGCCCAGAGACCAGTGGTGACATGCAGCGCCCCGGTGCCCAGGTGGGGGTGCTGGAATGCAAACCCTGAGGTGCCTCCTGGTCCGGGAGTGAGGCACACGTGAGGAGGGGCCAGGCTTCCCTTTCCTGAGCCTCCAGGTCCTCCTCACTTGTGAGTTCCAGGCACTCAGTGAGAGAGCACACCTTCCCTTTCCCTCCCATCCAGAGGCCCAGCACGGTGCCTGGGGCTCCGTGGAGGGAGGATGGGCTGAGCTATCAGTTCTCCTTCTGGCCTTTGACTTATATGTGCACACGCATGCAAGCATGTGTGTGTGTGTGTGTGTATGTATGTGCACATGTGCATTTGTAAGAGGGACCCACCCTGCCCATGCCATGGGCTAGAACTCTCCTGGTTACACTCCCAGCTCTACTGCCTATCAGCTCTGCCACTGGGCAAGTGGCCTAACTTCTCTGAGCCTCCATTTACCCACCTGAAAGCCTGAAACACTCCGAATCCTGAGGCGCACAGTTTCCCAGGGAGTCCCAGGAAGAGGCATTGGGCCCTCCTTGGGACGTGCAGCGAGTGTCGGGGGCAGAGCGACTTGGCAGAGCTGGAGCACGATAACTGGTAATTTATCATCATCATCATCGCTTGGAATTGATTGAAATGGGTGAGTGAGGAAATCGTGTGTCTGGAATTCTGAAAGGCCCTTGAGAGAAAGTCTCAGAACATCCTGGAGAAGGAGCATGGTTGTGGGCCCGACGCCAGGATGGTGGCGTAGTGGCTGGAACAGGGGGTGAGGGAGCTGCTGAGACCTGGGGTCCTTCCAGCCGGAGAGCCCACAGACTCCTGTCCTCCATTCAGACTGCCTTGCACTTTGGTCCGTGACACGGATGAAAGCCCGGGGGTCCTCTGGATCAGGCTGGCGGGAGGACTTCCAAACGGGCAGCGGGCACTCACAGCTGTCGGCACCCAAACACCGGGTTGGACTGGGGGTGGGGGAGGCCTGGCACCAGGCAGCAGCCTTGTGCAAAAGCCTCCGGGGCCTGAGCTGACCTCAGTCAGTGACACAGCTGTCTGAGAAGCACAGGGAACACGGCTGTGTTAGTGGAGGCAAAGCGCCTCATCTGGGGAGGGCGGAGGCTCGGTTCCCACGGACGGCGCCGGCTCCTCGCTGAGCTTGAGACTTCAGTGCCTGCTCTAGTGAATGGGAGCTGAGGCCGCCACCTGAGCAGCCCGCTCCAGCTCTTTGTATCTCCAGAGTCTCTGTGAGGTTCCTTTAAAGAAAACAGCGCTTGTTTAAAAAAGTTCAAAACTACCAAACTGGATGAGAGCCTGTAACTCCAGCCTCACTTTGCAAGCATGCTCATTCCTTTACTGGGCATGACATCAGGCTGCCAGGCCACCGTCAAGCTCCTCAGATTGCCGGACAGACTTCCACCTGTGGTGGTCACATACCTTCTCAGAGCAAAAATCGGTGGTTGTGCTAGAGCTGCAGGATTTTAGTGGTTTACGTATGCCACCAGGGGAAGAAGGTTGAAAATCTCTGTACTCGAGGCAACATCAGTGATGATAATAATAATAGTAATAAAGCTGGCAACTACTATGTTTAGTTGCTTAATAGTTACCATTTTACTGGTGATCTCTTACCTTATTTAATCCCTATAGATGTCATTAGCCCATTTTATAGATAGGGACACAGGCTCAGAGAGCTCTAGTAATTTGCACGCCCCCACTCGCCCCTCCCCTCAGCCCTTGCTTATCAGAATGAAGATTTGAACACAGGTGGTGGGAGAGGAGTTGTGCTGGGTGTGATCAGCAGGGCCATCTTATATAGGATCTGCCTCCTGGAGAAGGTGGGGTAAAGTCAGGCCCCTCGGGTGTGGAAAGAGGGGTCCAGAGCTTTATCTGTCCTACTGAAGCCTCACTGCAATCCCCACCCATTTCACAGAGAAGTGAGGGCCTTGCCGGCCATCCCCCGGCCAGGGGGTCTGGGGAGCCTGAGTTGAGCCCCGTTTGCCTTCCTCCAGCTCCTAGCAGGCTCTGCTGCAGTCCTAGAACCTGTTTCACTTAAAGAAGGAACATGATTTTCCCACTGCCCCTCACTAACGGTTGACTTGGGTCTAGAACAAGATTTCCTGTCTGGAAGACCGCCAGTCTCTCTTTCCTGAGTTCAGGGCTGCAGCTGCCTCCAGAAATAATGTCTGGGGACCTGCCCATGAAGGAGCAGGAGAAAAGGCTCAGCTTCCTTCGTGCAGACTGAGTCAGGAGCCACCTTTGGCCCTCCACCCCACGAAGAGGTCAGTAAGCAAGCTGTGAGGCTGGCCAGAGCAGGGAACTGGACTAACCTTGACTAGCCTTGCTATGTGACCTTGGTGCCTCATTCACCCTCATAATGCGTTCTTTTGGATCCGAGTCCCCTTTTAGCGGTGGCTTTCTGGGGTGATGAGCATTTGTTCAGCCTGCCATAGGCAGGGACATGAGCTGAGTCCTCTGGGGGACACAAGGGTAGACAGGTGCAGTGTGGTGGGAGTTGAATGGGGGTCCTCCCGATTCTCCTAAAGCAGTGGTCGGCAAACTGCTGCTTGCGAGCCACATGCGGCTCTTTGGCCCCTTGAGTGTGGCTCTTCCACAAAATACCACGGCCTGGGCGAGTCTATTTTGAAGAAGTGGCGTTAGAAGAAGTTTAAGTTAAAAAAAATTTGGCTCTCAAAAGAAATTTCAATCGTTGTACTGTTGATATTTGGCTCTGTTGACTAATGAGTTTGCCGACCACTGTCCTAAAGAATCACGCTCCCCATGATCTGAGCTCTCTGGCCTCTTAATCTGTACATTGCTCACCTGGTGTTCATGGCCATCTTGGTCACTGTGTCTGACACATAGTGGGCTTTAGTAAATGGTGAATGAGTGACTGTTACAGAGAGTCTGAGTCCCTAAGGTCATGGTCAGTTGGGAGGCTGCTTGTCAGAGGAGCATTAAGTGTCACCCTAGGAAAGGTGGGGAGAGGAAGTGACACATGTCTCACTCAATCTCCTAGGAGGGAGAAAAAAAATGTTTTTTTCACTAAAAATATGGGTAAAGCTGTCAATATTGCTACATAATAAGCAACATAAATGGTGAAACATGTCCTGTGGTTCTTTGTGCCACATGGGTGTAAAAATTGTGAAATTTCCATCAGTGTAGAAAATAAAAAACAAGAAAAGATACAAACCCATTGGGGGAGCTTGCTTGACAACAACACCTGTTCGAGAAGAACCCATCCAAGTGAACCAGGTGCATCTCCCCTCCCCCCACACCTGGCAAGAGGCCAAGATTTGGAGAGTCCAGAGCTTGTGTGAAGGTGTGGGTTCCTGTCTTCATGCTGTGTTTCCCAGAGGGCCTAATGTCCCCTGATCTGCCACCATTTGTGGTTCCTCTGCATTGGGCATTGCCCTCTGGGTGACCCCTCTGGATTAGAGTCCCCCCCCCCCCCTGCAGCTAACACCTAAGAGATGCCTGGTGAATTGCAGCTGGTTAGAGCATCTTCATGGGTGGGTCCTCTGAGCTGCAGAGGTGAGAGGAGTTGGAGTCCACGGCCTGAGAAGCCTTCTGGATTAGGTGACATTTCAGTTGGGCCTTGTAGGATGTGCAGAATTCTGACCGGAAGCCACAGGGATAGGTCTTCCATGGATGTGAGAGATTGAGTGGGAGGGAAAAGTAAGGGGAGAACGGAAAAGGAAAGTATGGAGAGGGTGGGCAGAAGAGGGGATCCTGTGGGAAAAGCTCTGGCTTTAGGTTGGCCTGGAAGCTGTGTGTCCTTGGGAAAGTCATTTTACTTCTCTGAGCAAGGTTTACCTTCTTATCTATCTATTTATTTTTTTCTGTGGGGGTGATGAGATGATGTGTACAACCAATGTTTGACCTTGTTATGTCCAGGGTGCTGGGGCCATAAAGAGGGGCAGATTCAGCACAGGGCATGACCCATAGAAAATGTCCACCTTCCCCCCTGGACCAGAGAGGGCCCCTAAAACTAACCTCTATTATGTGATGGATTAAATGTGATGTTCAGATCATGTACAAATAAGTTAATATCCCATTCACCTGGAATTGAGGATAGGGTGGTGAAACCCCGGAGCCTTTCAGATAAATTCTCCCTCGGGGAACCTCCCTCCAGCCCCCAGTTTTCCTCCCCTTCCAGCATCTTGTGTGTTCCAAGTTCAGAACACCCCAGGCTGTGGCCCCTTGAGGCTCCAAATCTTCCTATTCCCTTACAAAGGGAGCGCTGGTTCAGCCTGCATTTCAGTATTGAACACCTGTCTCGCTATTGGGCTAGGAGTTCTTGGGGCTGGAGGTGGGATTAAGCTCTGTCCTGAGTCCAGGGAAGTCTGGTAGATGGAGGAATGGCTTGAACGCCCTCCCCCCAGCTGAGGTCTGCCATACTCCTACCAGGAGCAGACCCCTCTCCACCATGGGTCATGAATGGGCCCAGGCAGCTGTCCCTCTAACCAAGGCCCCGACATCCCTGGGACCTGGCTCCAAATCTTGAAGCATGCAATGGAGATACTCAGCAAATCCTCAGCCCCTTGGCTCTCCCTGAGCTAGGCACTAGGGACCCTGAACCCAAGGTGATTGCCCCGGCTGGGATACTAAGTCTCCAGCAAAGGGCTACACCCCGAGGGCCAGGGATGGTTATCCACGGAAGGAAGGGCACCCAGGTTAAGGGTCCAGGTGGCCAGGGTAGCCGGCCGGCCCCTGGAGGACCTCACACCTGCTCTCAGAGCCTTCGTTACCCCGATCTGTATAACCGGGGTTGTGTGGAGGAAGGCAGTTTGTTCATCTGGAAAGGTGTGGGAGGCGTGGATTTTTCAAGGTGGGTGGGTGGGGTGTGTGACCTCGTTCCCGGTGGAGGTGAGGAGACCGCGGTCGCCCAAGCCCCCCGGGGGTGGTCCCCGCCCCTCCGCAGCCCCGCCCCCTCGTTCCCTGTCGCTGGCGCCCGGGGGGCTCGGGCAGCCTCGGCCGCGGCCGGCGCGACTCGGCTCCGCGTCGCCATGGCAACAGTGGCTTAGGGGCGGGGGCGATGTGGCGGGCTGGGCTGGGCTAGGTTGGGCCGGGCGGGCGGCGCGGGGTGGGCCGGGCCTCGCTGCGCGGGCCGGGCCGTCGGCGCTCGGTCGGCGGGCGGGCGGGCGGCGCGGGCTGCGAGCTGCTGGGGCCGAGCCCGAGCCCGCGCCCGCCCTCGGCCGCGCGGCCGCCCGAGCCGGGGCGCGGGTCCCGCGCGGGTCCCGGGCCCAGCGCCGTCGCCGCGCTAACCCCGCCTCCCCTTCCCCTTCTTGTCGCCCCGCGCGCAGGGCTTCCTCAGCCGCCGCCTCAAGGGCTCCATCAAGCGCACCAAGAGCCAGCCCAAGCTGGACCGCAACCACAGCTTCCGCCACATCCTGCCGGGGTTCCGGAGCGCCGCCGCCGCCGCCGCCGCCTCCTCCGCCGCGGACAATGAGAGGTGAGCCCGCCGCCGCCGCCGCCCGACCCGGCCTCCTCGCGCCGCCGCCCCGGGATGCGCCCCGGAGGGCGCGGGGACAAAGCCGGAGCCAGCGCTGGAGCGCGCTGAAAGCGGGAGGGTGCGCCACGCCGCCCTCCGGCAACTTGTGGGGCCACCACGGACTGGGGGGTACGACGGGTGGACCCTTCTCTTACCCCCCTGAGGCCGGGCAGGAAGTGCCCTCGGCGAGAAGTCCTGCCTCGCCTTGCCGAGGTGGGCATTGTTTCCCGGGCGCTGCAGTGCCCGGAGCTGGGGGCAGAAGTGGCGCCTCCATCCTCCGGACTCACCCTCCCTGCCTCTGGAGCCCCTGGGTGTCCGATACAAAAGGCATTTTCTGCTGGGTTTTGCTGAAACCCAGTGGCGAGGAAAAGGGTGAACATCTGGCGGGGAGGAGCAGGGGGCTGGGCCGCTTAGGGGGCACATCTGCTCTAAGTAGGGCGCACGCTCTTCTGGGGGCTGGGGTGAGCCGAGCGGCGGTGCCGGGGTCCTGAGCTCAGGGCATCGCCGCAGGCTGTTTGAAGAAGGGCCTTAGCCTCTCCAGTCTGGGCAGCTGCTTCCCTTCCTTACCTCTCCACTCCCAGGGGTGTCTCCTGTTCCCTGTTTCCTTTTCCTGGGCAAGCCAGGAGCAGGGTGTGGAAATTCCAGGGGGAGGTGGCTTGTGGGCCCGAGGAGGAGAGGGAGGAGGTAGTTCAGCCTGCCTGGAGTCCCCGGGAGCTGAGCAGGCTTCAGCTCGCAAGGGCAAGCCATCCTGTCCGCCTGTAGGGGCACTGGGCAGGCACAGTCTCTCGGGGCCCAGGTCACACTCCTCGAGCCCTGCCAGCCACCGCACCTTTCCACTTGGGCACAGGTACAGCGATGGATTCTGGTGCCGGTTAGAACGTGTCCCTCCCTGCTCAGCTAGTGGAGGCGAAAGAACGGGCAGGCACCATTCAGCCCCACATCTCAGGCCGCTGGCATCTGCCTTAATAGGGCTGTGCCTTGTGTGTGATCAGCGAGTTGGCGAGTAGGGGAGGCACGGGAGGAATGAAAATGTGTTTCTGCTCCCCTTTGGTTCCCGCAAGGGAAGGAGGACAAGTTATAGCCCAACTCCTG
Organism: Eptesicus fuscus; assembly: GCF_027574615.1. Taxonomy (NCBI): domain Eukaryota; kingdom Metazoa; phylum Chordata; class Mammalia; order Chiroptera; family Vespertilionidae; genus Eptesicus; species Eptesicus fuscus. Next base: position 63,842,186 of record NC_072487.1, on the reverse strand, counting down.
CCCAAGGTTGAGTGACTTTAACTGACCCCTAGCATCTTTCCGGAGAGTAGCCCCAGTAGAATTACCAGACCTTTCATTTCTACCAGCCAGAGAGCTGCTCCTCCCAGGGCATCCTGCCGCTGCCTGTAGCTAGTTTCCTGCCCCAGCTGCCAAGCCCTGCCCGAGGCGGGACCCTCAGCCTTTCTCTGATGGCCACGGTGCCCCAGGGGACCAGGCGTGCCGTGGCAGGCAGATGCAGCCAGGCCAGAGCTCAGTGCTGGGTGCAGCCACTGCGTCTTTGAAAATCTCGCTTCCCATCTTTGTTATTGTCTCGGAGTCAGGCCACCGGGTTTGCTGCCTTCCTCCCTACGCCGGGCCCCGCCTCCGGCTCTCTCCCTCAGGAACATGCCTTTCTCTGCGCTTTCCTTGGCGGGGGTCAGGACCCTCTGCACCCGCATGCGGGGGCTTGTGTACGTACCCCGTTTTGTGTGCATGTGTTGATTTGTCGGGGAGCAAGAGAGACAGCAGGCAGTCCGGCCTCTGAGTGTGTCTGCCCTCCCGGGAGCAGACAGCGTGCATGCCATGTTTACCTCCTTCCCGTGGAGAGCCTGCACCGAGAAGCTGGTGAACGCTTGGCCGGCAACCCTGGCTGGAGGTTGGGGCATGGCCGAGATGCCCCCGAGCAGGTCCCTCCCAGCGTGGCCTCAGGTCAGCATTGCCAAATGCTGGAGGGGCTCGGAGTGGGGTGGTTGGGAGTGAATCTGTTTCAGCCCATTTCTAGAAATGGTGGTAAACGGTAGTGGTTGGAGCAGAGTGGCAGTGGCAGTGGTGTGGAATTGTCTTACTAATTTTCTATAAACAAAATCTGGCTTGGTGGCTTCTCTGGCACAGGAGATTTCCTACGGACGGGCAGAGAGAGACAGTTTGAAATCTCTCTTCCCAGCCTTGGAGCTGAAATAGGCTTGGCTAGGACTGGGGTCTCTTATTTTACTGCTTTGGTTAGAAATAGACTCATTGGCTGCTGCTGGGATGGATGGGCAGATATTTCTCTGGGGCACCCCCTGGAGTCGTCCTATTTGGAGTTGAGTGAGTAAAGCCGACTATGGTGACCCAACTCCCGCAAAGCTCTTGGTCAAACCTGGGTGAGTGAGGTACTTCCCTGTACTCTGGCTTGGTGTGGTTGTGCTGTTGAAGGCTGGTTTAGGAATCTTTGGCTTGGTTTAGGAACAGGGAGGGGGTTGAATTCAGCTTCATGGGACCCCCACTGGGCTGCCACGCCTTCTGCTGGGGGCGGAGGGTGGGGGAGGGTAAGTGCATAGATGCCAGTCTCAGGGATGTACATGGGAAGAGGGAAGAGGGTGGGGCTTCTAGGTGACAAGTGTGAGCCCTGGTCCCTGTGGCCTCCCCATGTAGACAGACAGCACAGGGCACTTGAGGGCGGCCTCTTTCGACTTTGGATAAACCTGTCTGCTTTGTGGCTGTTGAAGTGGTTTTGTTGCATGCTGTCTGTGTGCTCTACAAACTGCTGTGCAGGGAAGGTTATTTTTTTGCACTGGAATTCTCTTACTTGGAGGATGGAAACCTCCCTGAGAACGGAATCTGCCCCAGGTGTGGCGGCACTGAGGCTGGCTGGTTGGGAGAGAGGGCTGATGTCTAATTATGAGGCTGGGGTTAGGCCAGCCAGGGCTTGGTGGGCACACTTGGGTACTGGGGGTCTTAGGGCTACAGGTCAGGTTTGAGCCTTTGTATTTAATCCCCTGAAGTGGCCTGGGGGAGGTTCCTTTGGAGGTTCTGAAAATAAGCACCAAGGACAGGTAATCATTTCTCCTGGATAACGGAAATGAATGCTGCTCGGAGGCTTTCCAGGTGAAAGGTGTGCTGGCAGAAGCATTTTTGTTTTGCAGGCTGGAAATGTTGCCGCTTCATTTACAAGGCTGTTTTAATGTGGGGAAAAGGCGATCCAGGATGTGGTGGTTCTGCCTTCCCAGAAGATAATTTCCGAGTCACCCGTTTATTTATTAATGTTCCTGAGTAGCTAGGAGGGTCAGCTGGCAATATTATGCTGTCTTCATCCCTTTTCTCCCTGACACTGTTTCTGGGTGACCCTCTCCCCACCCCCACATGCTGGGATTATGTCCTCTCTGCCTCCCTACCTGTTCCCCTACACCTGTAGTTATTCTGCAGTGACTGTATCCCCCTTCCCATTCTTCCAGTGTAGAGCTTATGAAATAAGCATGGGCAGCCCAGGTGCAGGGATGCAAAGCTGCTGTGTGAGGAGTTAGAGATGGATTATCCCTCCCAGGAATTGAGTTCCCATACCTGAAAGTTATTAATGGTGGGATTCTAGGCAGTGTGAGACTAGGAAGGGAGATACTGGAAATTTCAGGTGAGGGCTTTCAGGGACCCTCAACTGGCCCTGAGTAGGTAGGAATTGGTTCTGCCACTTGGGGTGAGGTAGTCCCTGGACGGGGAGAGGAAACTTGATGAGGAGCAGGGAAAATGGAAGACAGGATCTGTTTTTCTGCGTTAGTGTTGACAGTAGGTGCAGGAGGGGCTGGGCATCCAGGCCTGGTTTTTCTTGCCTGCCCTCCTTCCCCTACCATAGACAGTGCCTGTTCTTCTCTGCCTTCCCTTGGGTCTTGGGTGACTGTGCAGTATAGACAGTTTCTAGGCATAATGGGAAGTATGCGACCTTTGGATTTGAAGCCAGGCTTTCCTGGAGCAAGTCACTTAACTTTTCTGAGCCTCAGTTTGCACATCTGTAAAATGGGCCTGATGGTAATGTTGGTGGAAACATTAATCTTAATATATTCAGCACATATTTAATAGGAAGTGTCTGTCCTGTTCGGTGCTATTTTATTTGCAACTAACACTGGGTTTGCACATTTCATTTAAGTGTTTCTAACATTTCAGTAAGTAATAGCATGCAAAAGCGGCTAGACTAGCATGGTGCAGGCTTTCAATAAGTGGTAGTTAATATTGGTTGGGAAAGGTCACCTCATCTTGGTAAGCCTCACTTTTCTCATCAACAGCATGGGAATAAAAACAAGTAATCCTGAGGTGTTATTTCGAGGTTCAAGGGAGATATCAGATGTTGCTGTCTCTTGTAAGGTGAAAAGGGCTGTAAAGAGGGTCATTGTTACCTTGAACACAAGTAATAGCTGGGCAGAGTGACCTTAGTTCCTCTCTACACCTGGAGAAGCAAATCTCTTCTACTATATGTGTTTGAAAAATCGGCTTTAAAAGTTACATCTAATGTTGGATCATACTTGTTTTTAATCATTTGGGCATTTAGGTTATCTAGCTTTTATTAAAAATAATACTGGTATTTAAATCCTTGAATATTTATCTTTGTCTACTTCTTGATTGTTTCCTTAGGATAAAGTCTTAGAAATGGAATTATTAAGTCTAAGAATAGATAGACATGCCTCCCCCTGAAAGCCTATAATAATTGACACTGCCCCAATGATTTTTGAGAGTGCTCGTGAGCACCTGTTTCCTCACACCCTTAAAAACATTTTGGTGTCATCATTAAAACAATCTTTGTTATTTGAATAGGCAGAAAAAAAAATGGTGTTTCTTTGTTATTTGCATTTCTTTCCTTGCTAGTGATTGAATATTGTTTTCTGAGTTTAATGGCCAGAAGTGCTTTTTCTTTTGAGTCTTGTCTATTCCTGTCCTTTGCCTTCTGACAAGCCCCTGGCAGGATTCTTGGTTGCTTTGTATGGCCGGCCTCCCTCTGCTCTGAGAGGCCCCAGGTAGGTGGATCTTTGTTAAATGGGCCTCTGCCTTCTGAGAGGTATGGCAGGGAATTCATTAATTATCTACAAGGAAGGCTCTCAGCTCTCTCCTCTCTCTCCTCCCCTTCCCCCTGCCTCTTCGTAAGGGAATCGGATTTAATTCTTAATCCGATAATTATCGTAAGGAGGCCTGGTGTAGACACAGCACTTGGAAAGGTCTTCCGCCCTACAGGGTAGGTGGGCAGTGAAAGCACTGTTAGATTCAGGGACACTGAGGGGCACAGAGGCACGGAGGTGGGACTGTCACAGAAGCCAGGCCTTGCCTCCGGGTCCTGACCACCTGCAGTATTGTACTTGGAGCCCCGTGGGCACCTTTGGCAGCAAGGCTGACCCGAGCCCCACACGTGAGCAGGTGATTCTGAGCCTCGTCTCCAGAGAGGGAGGGGGAAGCTACAGAACACGACTCGGACGTAGAGAAGAACCAATTTATTTTTTGCCTTCTCATTTTTATCACCCTCCTTTTAGATCTGCAGCTCCCTCGTGTATCTTCCAGAGATCCGAGCTGGGCAATATTTTTAGGAACGGTGGAAATTAGCTAGTGAGAATGTGATCAGCCCCAGGCTGGGGTTTCAAAGACTAGAGAAGCCTTTCTTTGTACCGGCATCTGTAGATATATGTATGTCTGTGTGTGCACATTTGTGTATGTCTTGCAAGTGCACACCTGCCCTCATGAGTGTTGTGTGTCTGCTCTATGTAAATACCCTGTACATGCCTGTGCACTTGAAATGAGTAATGACATGTAAAATGTTTGGAATAGTGCTTGGCACTTCATGTTGGGTTGAACCATATGAAGTGGCTGTTTTTGTAGGTCAAATGTGGGCATATGATTCAATCTAATAAGTGCTCAATAAGTGTTGACTACCATTATTATTATTGTGTCTGTTTATTCTGTGTACATGTGTATAGAGTATGTTCTGTGTTTGAGCTCTCACATGTGCATATCTGTGTGCAGTTTCTGTCTGGGTGTGTGGCTGCTGAGCTGGCCTGTTATGTGACAAACCGCCCACCTTCCTGGGGAGAACCTTCCAGGGCTCAGCATATACCTGGGCCATCAGGACAGCAGCCCTCCTGCTTAATTCCCTTTAGCCTTCAGGTGCCAGCAGAGCCCAGGCTGGGGTGTCAGGCCTGAGGGGTGCTGTGGGGCCCGTCACATTCTCCCCAAGTAACTCTGCCTATTTCTAAGCCCCATGTCTGAGGACACGCAAATCGACTCTTTAATGGAATCCCTTTGCAAAATATTACTTGAAGCAGAAAGTTAATTACCAGGCTCTAATGAATGGCTATTTTAGAAGGCCACAGAAGAGATCCTAGGGAGACTGAAAAGGCAAGAAGGAAAACATCCAGCTCCCCTCCGGAGCGCCCGGTGACTCCTTCCCTGGCGGCAGAGCACACTTGGCCTCTCCCAACCTGCGCTGCCGCCCACTCCCTTGTGATTGGCTAAGGGGGAGTGAAAAGCTCCCTTTGCGTGAAGATCCTCTGGTGTCCTCTGAGGAGTGGCCTGGGTGCATTCCCACCTGGGGGTGGGCTGTGTGAGGAGCTGTGGATAGCAAGCCTGGACGGAGGCGAGGCTGTACCTCCTTACCCGCACCCCCTCCCGGGCCTCTGAGGCCTCTGCAGCCAGGCGACACGCCCAAGGCTGTGGGAAGGACAGTCACTGGCCACTCTTCAGTGAAACTGACCCCTCTCCTACTCTTCCAGGGTACTTTGGGCTGCTGCCTACAGACCCCCTGTGCTCTCCCTCCTCCCCGACTGCCTGAGGCACCTTCTGGAAAGGCTAAATCTCTACCGGGGGCCAGCTCCCTCCTTCCCCTAGTGCTCAGTGTGGAGTCATCTGTGATCATGCCTGCCCACCCACCTCAGAGCACTGGCTGAAAGCCCAAGGATATTATTGTGATAGAAATGATGTGGAAGTTTCCCTTCCTAGCTGGGGGTGGCCTGTGTTCCCTCCCCTCTGAGATAGAGGGCATCTCTATCCTCTGTGGGCATGTGTGGCTCCCCACCCAGTCCTGTCTACAGGCCTCACCGCCTGCCACCCAGCTATGCACTTGTAAGAACCTTCCAGGTCCTTATGGAAGCCACCAGTTGTGCACCAGAGGTCCCCTATGAGCAAGGCGGGTGGTGGGGTGAGGACCCAGGGGAAGGACAGGGAGATAGGATTCCCCACCTGCAAAGATCCCTGGCAGTCTGCCTGGGAACATCCTGGGCATTGGAAGGGTGGGAGGAAGTGACCTCAAGGCTGGAGGTCAAGCCTGATTCTCGGAGTATGCCAAAAATAGGACCTCCCTGTACCCCCACTATTGTCCCCTCAAAGACCTCCGCTGATGGCGGCGGCCTGGGTGGGCTGGTGGGAGGTTTTAAGTTTGTGCCTTGGGTGAATGTGCTCCTGTGCTGGCGGAGGGGAGGAGCCAGAGGGCAGCCTCAGGACCTCCTTAGGGGTTCCCCCAAAGGCAGCCTGAGCAAGGCTTTGCCACCCTCACCCTCCTGCTGCCCTTCCCATGCTGCCACTTGTCCCTTGACTGCTACAGGCCAACCTAGAGCGAACAGAGTTCAGGGGCTGCAGGAACGAGGCTCCTGGGCCAGGCTCTATGCTGTGGGACAACTTTGGAAAAGCCACCGAGTCTCAGTTTTCCCGTCTCTCTAGAGGGGCCAGGGGGGCAGGAATTGGCCCAGCTAGATGCTCTGTGGGGTGAGTTACTCCTGCCACAGTGATTCCCCACCTCCCTCTTCTAGTGGGCAGCCCCCATGGGAGAGGCCCCCTTTTGACCCCGTCCCAGCTGGTTCTGGCCGCCACCCAGTTAACCCTTGGACCTGCCTGTTGCCCTGACTTTTCTTGCATCCTCTGGACCCTCATTGGTAGGCCAGGCATGACTATGAAAGAGAGCAGTGGGCAGAGCTATAGACGCACTCTGGTAGCACAGGCCCTGATTTAATGCGACGGTGTCGTGGCGGGGGTTTCATATGAGGGCAGTGAATTAGTGCGGCGGCTCCCTGTGCCCACTGACTAAGGGGAAGTTAATTTCATGCTCTGTCTTTTTGACATTCGTAATCAAAGCACTGTATTGCAGCTGCAGACTGTTAGCACGTGAAGGATGTGCAAGCCTTAACAATTTCTGTTTCCAGTGAAGCGGATTGATTAATAGATTGTTCACAGCCCCGCCCACTCTGTTCCTGTTCCCCTTCCTGCCTTCTTCCCCCCTTTCCAACTTCCCCAGATCTCATCAGGACACCCAGCCCCAGGATTGACTGACTGCAGCCCCACTCTTGTCTTGGAAGCAGAGGGGCTGGCCTCTGAGTAGGACTGACAGGCCAAGCCCAGCCCAGTAGGACTGACCCTTCATCCTCACAAACCAGTGTGAAGAGGGATTGCCTGGGACACCTGATCAAATGCAGCTTCTTGGGCCCCATCCCAGACCTTCTGAATTAGAGTCTGGTGGAGTAATTGAGTTTCCCCACAGTTTGAGAACTGTTGCCCTAAGTCAGTGGTCGGCAAACTCATTAGTCAACAGAGCCAAATGTACAACGATTGAAATTTCTTTTGAGAGCCAATTTTTTTAAACTTAGACTTCTTCTAACGCCACTTCTTCAAAATAGACTCGCCCAGGCCGTGGTATTTTGTGGAAGAGCCACACTCAAGAGGCCAAAGAGCCGCATGTGGCTCGAGAGCCGCAGTTTGCCGACCACGGCCCTAAGTTTATTTCTTTTGCAGAGGGGCAGGAACTCTGCCCTAGTTGTGGGCCAGTGACTTGCCTAGGAACTGCCCACGCTGTGTTCTTAATGATTCCTTATGGTGAGAGGTGTTTTTGTTTCCCATTTCACAAATATAGAAACAAACTCCAGGAAGGGGATGTAACTGGTCCAGAATCACACATTGGGGGACCCATGTCCAGGCAGTCCATTCCCTGGGTGGCGCCCCACATACCCCCATTAGCATGCAGACCCTTCCTTTTATGGTTGTGGTGCCTTTCAAAAGTTTTTTTTTTTTTTTAATTTATTGGTGACATTGGTTAATAAGGTTGTATAAGTTTCAACTGTTCATTTTTATGATACGTGATCTGTGTATTACATTGTGTGCCCACAACCCAAAGTCAATTAATTCATCTTCTGTCGCCATATATTTGGCCCCCTCTACCCTAAACTACCCCCACCCCCTTTCCTCTGGTGACCACCATATTGTTGTCTATATCTGTGAGTTTTTTGTTTGCTTGTTTTTCTTGTTTCTTCATTTGTTGTTCTTAGTCCCACATATGAGTGAGATCATATGGTTCTTATCTTTTTCTGACCTTTTTCACTTAGCATGATATTCTCAAGATCCATCCAAGTTGTGGCAAAAGGCGGTATTTCATTTTATGGCTGAGTAGTAGTCCATAGTATGTATGCATCACATCTTCTTTTTCCAATCCTCTATCGAAGGACACTTCAGTCGTTTCCATGTCTTGGCCACTGTGAATAATGCTACAGTGAACATAGGGGTGCATATATATTTGTGAATAGATGTTTTCTAATTTTTTTCAGGTAGATACCCAGAAGAGTGGTTGCTAGGTCGTATGATAACTCTATTCTTAATATTTTGAGGAACCGCCATACTGATTTCCGTAATGGCTGTGCCAGTCTACATTCGCACCAGCAGTGAATGGGTGTGGTGCCTTTTGAAATCAACCTTCCCCATCCCAGAGGAGGGCCCAGGAGCCCCTCTTGTGCTCGCACAGGAAGAAGGTGCCCGGGTCTCCCAAGTATGCTTGGAGCAGTCAGGTGACCTGCATTTTATAGGGGAGGTGGAGAGGCTCAGAGGGGTGAAGGGCAGATCTAGATTTGGAACTTCTCTGCTAACGTCATGTCCAGTGCTTGCCCACCTGTGCCAACAAGGCTCACTCTTCTTGCTGTCTCCCTGGTTCCAGGTGAGGAAACGGAGGTCCACAGAGGTGGGGTCACTTACCAGAATCGAGAGAGTGACACCATGGTTGTTCAAGCCCAGGTCCACTGAGTGAAAGCCCGGGGAACAGGACTAGCCAACATTTCGGGGCTGGACCAGGTGCCCTTGACCCCCACCTGGAGAGTGGCCGGCCGGGAGAGGCCAGGTCAGGTGGGGTGGGCTGCCCTCCTAACTGAGGAGGCCAGGTACCTGCTGAGGGTTTGGGGAGGAGGGTGTCAGGAGGAGAGGAGGAGTCTGGGCCGTGGGGTGTGGAACTAGAATTTGAACTCATGGCTGCCTTACTCAAAGCCCTACCCCCACACTGCCGCTTGCTGAGGAGATGTGTCAGTCACTCAGAGCCAGTCCAAGGCCCAACTCCAGCCACTGCGTCTCTCTGAGCCTCAATTTCCCCATCTCAACAAAGCACAAACCCAAGACTGATATGTTGGGAGCCAGCATTCTGGGATTCCTTGAAGGAAAGCAGCTAGCCCAGGGTGCATCCAGTCTTGCCGAGGCTTTGCTGCACCACCTTCAGGCCGTGAAGCCCAGGGCTCTTGTAGAATGGAGCGGTGGCCACCGTGGGACAGACTGTGTTTCATCTTTGCACTCTTCACACGGCCAGCTTCTCTTGGTGCTGTGATAATCCCCCAGCTTCTCTTGGTGCTATGATAACCCCCCAGCTTCTCTTGGTGCTGTGATAACCCCCCAGTGCTCTGGAGTGGCCACTCATGATGGGCCAGGTTCCATGCCCAGCGCCTTGTTCATTTTCTCGTTTCGTCCTTACAACAGCACTAGGAGGATAGAGACTGTTACCGCCCTCATTTTATAGAGAAGATTGAGGCAAGACACAGACTGCACAATGGGCCCGTCATACAGCTCGTAGGTAGCCAAGCTGGGACTCAAACCCGGGTGGTCTGGCTTATTATAGAAAAGCCCGCCATCAACCACGCATCTGTTCAGATGCCCTGTTTTACGGACGACATGCTCTGTCAATAATACCATCCGTGAACTGCCTGCCACAAAGAAAGAGTCTCCTGTGTGCCAAGCATTGTGTGTCATATGCATGTCATCTCTGGTCCTCCTGGCTACTCCCACAGGTGACGAAACTGGCCTGGGAGAGGTGAAATCATTTATTGGGGATTACCCTCAGGATGAATTTAGAATCTAGGTCTCTCTGGGCCCAGGGCCAGGGCCTCTCTAGTGGAATAGCTAACAGGATGAGCACACCCCGTGGGCCAAGCCTGCTCTCAGCACATCACTGGGAGGAACTCACTTCATCCTCACAAAAGCCTGTGTGATACACACTGTTGTCATCCCTGGGTTACAGTCAGAAAAGGAGGTGCATAGCTGGAATGACAGACCTAGGATTCGAACCCAAGTAGCCTGGCTCCCAAGTCTGCTCTTAACTACTGCACGGTACTGCCCTCTCCCTATTTGACAGAAGAGGAAAGGGAGGTCCAACAAGTGAAAGCCACTTGCCCTGAGTCAGACAGCAGGTGAGTGGCAGAGATGGGATTTGTACCTAAATCTTTCCAGAGTGCTTTACTGTCTCCCGCCCGAGAGAGCATAACAGCTGTCAGTGGGGTGGAGGAGTGTCCCAGCCACCCGGAGCACTGCAGGGGCTTCTGTTGCTGAAGTCCTGAGGTGGTAGGGGTGGCAGCGCAGGCAGGCCTGTCTCCCGGTCTCAGGGGGTGGGACCCCCAGGATGTGAGGGTAGGGCTGGCTCGGTGACTGCCCCCTACTTTTATAATTGATCAGTGATTATAAGTGTCTTTCTCTGTGGGCTGCCCCAGGGTTCTGGGCCCCACATCGCTTCTTCTCGGCAGAGCTGACGAGCTGTGGCTGCATTTGAATCTATTGATTTATGATGCCTGGTGAGGTGTGGCAGGTGGAAGAGGTCATGGGTAGGTTACACTGGTTTTGCATAGCACCTCCCTTCCTCTCCAGGTCAGCTTATAGAGGACACTTTCATCATTGCCCAGGAGGGTAAAGAGAAAGCAGTGATGGGGGCAGGCAGGCATTCCCCCAACCAGCCCCGGCCTTGTCTGGTCCTGACCTGAGGGAGGATGGGAGAGTCTGGTGCTGAGACCTCCAGCAAGACTGGCTGCGGGTCACTGATCATGCAGCCAGGCTCCCTGCTGACCCAACTGTCTGTGGACCTGAGATGGCACTGGGCACAGGCGTAACTGTTTGGCCTCGGAGAGGGCGCTGGAGGTAGTTGTGGGGCAGTGGTCATCCGTGGCCGGGTATTCTGGCCTGCTCAAGGTGGTCTCGTCCCGTTGTCCGAGGCTTGTGAAGTCCGCATGTTTGGCTGTCTATGAGAGCAGTGAAAACCTGCTCTAAGGGAGTTCAGATCAAGGGTAATGGAGCTGACGGGCTTTAGTGAGCAATCTGTCCAAAGGTTCTCAAACTCGGTTCCTGGAGGTGAGACTAGGCGTTTTCCTCCACAGGTGTGTGAGCATCCTCACTCTAGGGACTCACTCTAGGACCCAGGACATTGAAGGCCCTGAGGGGTCCTGCAGTCTCACCTCGGTTAGTCTGGGGCCTTCTGTTCCCGCACCCTTACTCTCACCCCAGGAGCGGCTGGCAGCATCTGCGGAACAGTAATGTCTGCCAAACATTCTTTGATAAACACTAATTTGAAGTGTTACCTCTCCTTAGAAGTGGGCTTCTTAGGAGGCAACTTTGGAAGTATTCCATGCCTTTAGGACCCACGGGAGTAAGTCTTGAGTGATGGCATTGCTGGCCCAGAAGCAGCTATTGGGATGTGTATCCCCAGGTCCTCGGAACTGTTCCTCAAAGCAGCTGCCAGCTCTCCTGTGTGGGGGGTGGGGCCTGGCTTCTGTGGACCCAGAGCCTGGAGGGGTTTATTTCCCCTTTTGTGGGCTGGGTGGCTCCCTCCTGGCACCCAGCTGCTTGGGCTCTGGGCATCTCCACCCCCCACTGGACTCCTGTGGAAGACAGCAATCGGGCAGAGGCTGCCCACTGATTTGCATAATTGCACTGTCCCCTGAATAATTAATAAAGCTCTGTCCTTGCTGGGAGCAATGTCTGCACCATTATGGGTGGGTTTGCCAGAGCTCTTCCAGGGAGCTGATGGTTCCCGGACTCCTCGGCCTTTCCTGGCATGAGCCCCCCAGAGAGAAGAGAGGGCACTGGATTGGAGGGGGTGTGTCCATGTCGCTCACACTGGGCGGGGCTGGCAGTACAGGCTTCTGTCTTCCAGGACCCACAAATGGGTCTCGAGCACACAGATGACTTGGGATTCTATTCTTCCGCTTTGTGTGGTTGGTCCCACAAGTTCTTCTCTGAAGTGTGATCAACTGGTGTAGAGACTTGGCGTCCTTTTTGGTTAGCCTGGGGAGGCACTGCTGACCCAGCAGGTAAGGGCACTGATGGGCGTTTTCAGGCAAAGGCAGGGGAAGGGAGGCATTTCAGCTCGAGGCCTTTCTTCAGTCCCTTCAAGTTTTGGGCCTTGGTAAGATCCGGGTAGCCTGGAAGTGACTCCTATTCGAGGTTTCTAAGTCCTTTTTTGTGTTGTTTTGTTGAAGGGGATTTTCTCTCTGGGCCAAGGGAGGTTGAGGGCTGGCTATACTCCTGACATGTAATTGACACTGAGAGAGGTCCTTAGTCTCTTCAAGCCAGGGGTGTACTTGAAAGGCCTGCTGTCTTCCCTACCTCCCCTAGTCACTATCCAAAGTGCCCATAGGACTGTTTCCCAAACTGAGTTCCACAGAACACCACATTCTTGCAGATGTTAATGGGTGGGTGCTTGGGATAAGAGGATTCCATAGTCCAAACAGGTGAGGGAAGCAACCAATGGACCAAAACAAGTTAAATTTCTTCAATGCTGGACTCCTAGGAGCCTTTAATATGTTAGTGTGCATCTGGGTGTATAGGAGGATGTATAGGATGCTCTGCTTTCCATCCACACAGACTGTCCAGCGTCTGCTTGCACATCTCCTGAGATGGGGCGGTGCCCAGGCCATTGCTTGACAGTGCCCACCCTTGGAAACCTTCCTCTTTGTTGAGTTTGTCTAGCCAGCATTTATGTGGCACTTTATCATTTACCACTTGGCCCTCCTACCAGTTGGGGAGGTGGCAGGGCAGGGATCATCCATTTTATAGATAAAGAAACTGAGGCTCAGAGAGGGTAATTATCTCACCCAAAGACACATAGATGGTGGTAGAGTTGGCAGTTAAACCAATGTCTGCTAGATGGATCTTCACCTCTTTGGCCACCAAAAAACCATTTATTCCTTCCCCTGCTGGTGTGGCTCAGTGGTTGAGCATCAACTTATGAACCAGGAAGTCACGGTTTGATTCCCGGTTGGGGCACGTGCTTGGGGCATGCGGGAGGTGGCCGACTGGTGACTCTCTCTCATTGATGTTTCTGTCTCCCTCTCTTTTCCTCTCAAATCAATTATATATATATATATAATTTACTTTCTGGGTAAAGGTCAGTATGTTGGCTGGCCTTGGTCCTTCGGACTTTGGGGACCTGTTGCTCCTACAGCTCCCATCCCGGATTGCTTAGAGTAAGTTTCTGGGGGTAGGAAGTAGGCAAGCTAAAACCCTGTTTAATAATATCTCAGCTTCAAGGCCTGGTTTCAGAGCCATACACAGATAATGGGCATAAAACTATCAGATGTCCTGCTCATCAAACCATTTTTGACTCACCCTTTTCTTCTGCCCTCTCTTTCCATAGGGTGGGTAGGCTCTTGTCTTGTGGGGAGGAGGAGGGCAGGGGGTGTCCAGCTGCTGTGTCTTTCTGCAGGCCTTTCTGAGAGCCATGCCCAGGCCTGGTGGGTGGCCAAGGACAGCCTGTTTACAGAAGGTAGGCCCAGAGGTTGCACTTAGGCTGAGGGGTGACTTCAGGACCTCCACCAACTGTTTTATGTCTCAGGAGTCTCCTTGGGTCACATCATCGAAGGGACCAACTGCATTGCCCCCAAGTGACACATTTACCTTGATCCCTAATGAACAGAATTCTTCTGTTGACACATGGATCTGGCACCCTAATTTCCTTTGTGATCTGGGCCAGTCACCTAATCTCTGAACCTTTGTCTCCTCATCTTTAAAATGGGTGTGATACAAAGACCTTGTATGCATATATGTATAACCCATGGACACAGACAATAGGGTAGTGAAGGCCTAGGGCGGGGGTGGAGGGACAGGGGCGAGCTGGAGGGGGTCAATGGGGGAAAAAGGGGGACTTACATAATACTTTCAACAATAAAGATTAAAACAACAAAAAAATGGGTATGACAATGGTGTTGATGTCTTAGGGTTCTGAGGTCACATGGGATCATATATGTCACATGATCATTTTATCATATCACATGTGCGCACATTCACATTTGCACGTATCATGCTTTTGAGCTTCTGTTTGAGACCCCAGAATCCTGCCAGCACATCTGGCCCAGCCCTCACAGGAGCCACCCCATCATGTAGCAGGAGACAGCCCAAGACAGGCATGAAAGATGTTAGTACGGACATTTCTCCCACTTAGAAAATCGATACTCTGTGGTCTGCCTAATTGCTCTGTTGCTGCTAAATGAGTCATTATGGAGGGAAAATAGCAAATGCATTGTGAGATTAATGGGAGAAAATAGTTGGCAAATGACTTTGACTTGCTTCTGAAACTCCACGAAGGTGTTACTATGAGAAGTCTGGAGAACCACGTGAGGCCGAGTCCCAGGAAGCAGCAGCTAGTGGCGTTGAGGCTCCAGAGGTGCCGGAAGGTCTGGGAGGGCCCTTTCAGGGCACTGACTTGAATGTCGAAGGGGCTGGAAGTGGGAGTTCCTAAGCGGTCAAGTTTGGAGCCAGCGATGGGACAGGGAGCTCAGTGGCCTACTCCTGAGGAGATGGTCCACTCTCTGCCAGGCACGATGCTAGTGTGGAGGGTGCAGTGCTTAGCAGAACCAGCCTGTCCCTCCTTTGTGGAGGAGACAGGCTGGAATGAATCATCCCACAGGTAAATTGCAGTTGAGGCACATGCCCTGAAGGCACTGAGAGCCCAGAACAGGAGGGTTTGATGTGTGGGGTGGTGGGGACAGCTTCCTTGAGGAAAAGAGGAACGAGCTGAGCTCTCAGGGAAGAGCCTTCTAGGCAGTTGGAGGAGCTTGTGCAGACCCAATGGGTCTGGGAGTGAGGGGCTAAAAAAAGGTCCCTGTGATCTTAACCCTACAGCAATCCTAAGAAGTAGATACTTCCTCACTTTACAGGTGACGAAACCCAAGCTGAAGTTAAAAGACTTGCCCAAGATCATATAGCCTTTATGTGGCAGAGTCCGGATTTGAACCCAGGCCTGTGGAGCTCCAAGCTGAGGTGCATGCCCGCCTGCTTCAGGAAGCTGGCCTGGCACCTGCCGCCCTGCGGGAGTCTCTGCAGCCAGTGTCAGGGACCTCACTCCTGTAGGTCTGGGCTCCGCAGAGGGCTGCCTAAGAATCTCCTAATCTGGGGAGGCATAGGACTCGAGGTGGGGTGGGGTTTGCCAACCCAAAGCCAGGCCTCTCTGCCTTGTTGGGATTTTGCTTCCTCTTCAAGGCAACAAAACTTGGGTAATTTTCTGATGATCAAAACACATGTTGACTAATGACTCCTCTTTGAAAAAGCTCTGTTAATAGCACACTTCTCGATGAAGTGGGTTGATTTATTTCCTGCCATTCTTCCCAGCGGGCCTGTCATCTGGGGCCTGCGGCCTGCCTGCAGAGGTGGGTGGGGGTGGCCAGCCAGAGGCACTTAGAGACCTGTGGACTTCCAAGGGTTTTAGGAAGTTCAGCAGCAGATGGGGAGCCACCAAGCATTCCTGTGGGCACTGGGAAGGAGGCATTGGGGGCATCAGAGGTCATCCCATCTGTCTTGGTTCTTGGATATAGCTGAGCGTCATGGTGCCATGGCAACCTGGCAGAAAGAATCCAGAGCCCTACCCAGGAGTCCAATTCTCAGGTCTAGGGGTGGCCCCAGAGACTGTGCTCATGACAAGCCCCTGTGTGACTCTGAGACCCACTCAAGCATCGAGACCTCCAGCTAGCAGTTCTGGATACCCCCTCTCTGGAAGGATCCCATGCCTCCAGGGGTGGGGGGTGGGGATGGGGGTGCCAGGTTATCTATCAGGCTGCAGAGTAACCTTGGTACTGGATATACCATTGCCTGCTCCAGCCTGGGAATCCAGGCCTGACCGTGCCTCGTGGGACACTGGTAGGGCAGAGCCAGGTGGGCAGCTGAGCTTCAGACGAGGCAGGAACTCGGAACTGGCCTGGGGTACTTTGCTACTGCTGTTGGCTGAGAGCCAGTTTCAGCCCCAACTCAAATCCGATTGGCTCTGCCCTGCCCCTGGTGAGAGGCTGAGTGTTTATTTGGTCTGGTTGAAGAGCCCTCGCTGAGGGCCCTTTGTCCTGCTCAGATTTCACTTCCAAAAGAAATGTGCTTAGTTCTTCAGATAAACAGCAGGGCATCCCCTATGGGGTTCCTGGGAGATCTGGGCTGGCCCTGGCCCTGAAGGTATAGGGTCCAGCCCTGCCCCAGCACTTCTGAGGCTCCCAGAGGGGGGCACTGGTGGCATCCTGGAGTTGGTGCCCCGAGGTCAGCTTTCTGGTCTTGTTCCTGCTCCTCCTGGAGCCAGTTCCTCCTTTAGAGAGAAAGCCAGGCATGTCAGACCCACTCACAGCTCTGACACCAGCCACCACAACAGCTCCGGCTCTGGGTACCAAATCGTGGGTCTCCTCATAGGCAGTCCTTGTCGCCCTGTGGTGGCAGACTCAGGCCACATGACATAGGAGCCCAGGCATATGTGAGGCAGAAGGGGCCAGGCCAAGGCTTATCCCACACTCTTTCCTCCACCTGGGCTATGGATGAATTCCAGAGTCTTCCATCCCTCAGTTTCTACCCCAACAAGGGCACCCTGGGACCTGCTTGTTTTCACAGGTGCTCTGTTCGCAGGTAGACAGCGGGCTGTCCCCTTAGCTTGGTTCCGTGCCTTCCATTGGTCTTTGACCAACCTGGGCTGCTCACCAGAAAGCCTGGTGGCTCGCCACCATACGATTCTGATTTGTCATTCCGCTTTTCTCCCTCCCAGGTCAAGGCGGCTGCTTAGCTCTTGTCATGTTCCTTTGGTAACATGTAGTAACATGTAGCCTCTGACGGTTAGCAGTAGGTGGGACTCTTGCCTCCCTTGCCCCCAGCTTCCAGGAAGAGTTTCAGTGAAGACTGCCCTGTGCACACGTGGTTTAGGAACTCTCAGAGAGACAGCCCACGGCCTCTCCAAAGCCGGGCAGCCCCCCCCCACCCTCTGTCCTTCCACTCTGGAGAAGCACCTTGCACCCTAGGTTCCCTCCCAGGCAATGCCACAGTTTTTCACTGCGGGAACTGCCAATCTCTTTCGTGGCTTGGGGGACAGGGTCTTCCCTTGAGTGATGGTACTCGGGGCAAACAGAATTCTGGACCCCAAGAGGCTACTTGCAAAGGGTTGGCTTGCTGAGTTTGCTGGCTCTTAGGGCAGGTTCAGACAGGTTGGCGATGCCCTATGGCCTTTTTGTCTGGTCACGTCTGAAGCCACTCATTGCACAGTGGAAACACTGCATCCTACCTACTGCAGTTGTTCAGAAAACTGTTTAATGGGCTTGCCGTGCCGTAGCTACCCCTGGTGCGCGGGAGTCCCGATCAGGGCCCCTGCAAATCTGGCCTTGGGTAGGTTCACTTAATGTTTCACACATGTTTATTACAGTGTCAGTCATTTGCCTTAATATGTTTCAGAGTGGCCGACATACAACTTAGCAGTACCCAGGGCTTTCTGAACTAACATCACCGTCTGCCTGGAGTTGTTGTAGCTGCTGTGTCTGACCCTGCCCTGTGGCAGCCAGGTGCTGGGCACTGAGAGGAGGCCTGGGTGAGAGTCCAGTCAGGGTCCTGCCTTCCTTGGATCATTCTCATCTTAGCTCCACCCATCCTCCATCATTCTTCTCTCCTCCCCGCTTCTAGTCCCATGGCTGCCTGTGCCACAGGTCCAGGCCCCTCCTTGGAGGGGCAGGTACCATTCAGGAATGAGCATCCTGCAAGATGAGCCTGGCTTGTTGGAACTCCTGGCCCAGAAGCCTCAAGCCCCCAGCCATGGTCCTTGTTAGGATTGTGTGGCGACAAGGGACTTGTTTTCAGCATGTGAGGCATGCCCCTGCTTTCTGTCTTGATGGCCTTTTGTGCCGGTGGCCCCACTACCAGGCCCCTGACACTTTGTGTTGAGGTTTTGGCAAGGCCAGGCACTCACCCCCAAGCTGGTTGCCCAGACAGAGCAACCAGTTCTAAATCCCTCTGCCTGTGAAGGCAGAATCTCTGGGCTGCCCTGGCAACAGCTCCGCACCAGCCTGTCGGTGTGGCCGCTGACAGCCGTGGCTCCTGACTGGCTACACGCCTCCAGCTCCCTCCCCTGCTCGCTCACTCATTACCAGCAGCTTCCTGCATCCTTCGGGCAGAGTGTGCAAAGGAAGTGCAGGGATGGGGTCCTCGGACTCTCTTGGCTTGCACACGCCATGCGTGGGTGGGGTCAGCCTCACAGGATTTCATCAATAACATCGGCCTGGCTTGGGCTCCATTCAAGATCTGGCCGCAAGGAAAACGGAGCCTGGCTTCCAAGGTCTTAATGAGTCTCTCGGGAGCCCCCCGACTCTCATCCTCACTGCCTCCCCACTCCCCTGAGCAGCCATGCCCTCCTCATCCCTGTTTACTCGCACAGATGCAGCCCGCATGCCCGGTTCAAATCCCAGCTCTGTGACTTGGGGGAACTTGCTTAACTCTGTAAAATGGGGATGATAGCAATTCCTACCTGGGAGGGCTGTGGAGAGGAATAGCTGAGATTTGTAGCTGAGCTTAGCAGAGTGCCTTGAGACAGGTGCAGTGGTACTTCAACTGTGTGAGCGTTACTGTGCCGTAGAGTTCCCTGTCTCATTTTGTTCCGTCTGTCTGAATGCCTCCTCTTCCTCCTGCTCTTCCTACTTTCATCCTGTCTTTCAAGTCCTAGCTCCTGCTTGAAGCCTGTCCCCATCCCACCTCATCCCAGATAGACTTCCCTTTGCTCTGCATTTCCTGAGCTTTATTATGGGGTCTGTTCCCCCATAGCAAGTGAGGCGGCCTGAGCTCAGGCACTTGGTGGGATCTCTTGAGCTGTACTCATCTTGCTGGCTTGCTGTCCTGGGTAGAACAAAGCAGTGTCTGGCACCTTCCCAGTCCTCCAGAATCTTGGTGAACCTGAAAATCCCCCCCCCCCCCCCCCCCCTCCGCACCCGTCCATAGAGCACGTGACCGAGCTCATTCATAGGGCTTTAGAAGGAGAAGTCATTCACATGAGAGAAGCTGAGGCCAAGAGTGAGGAAGTGGGCATGAAGATGCGCACTTCCTCCGTGCCAGGCGCTGTCTTTTTTTGAGGATATTTTTTTCCATTGCTTTTCAGACAGCGTGGAAAGCGGTGGGGGGAGGGAGGGAGGGAGAGAAGGGGAGAGGGAGAGAGAGAGGAGAGAGAGAGAGATTGAAACACATTGATGTGAGAGATACATCATCTGGTTGCCTTCCTTCCGCACGGGCCCCGACCAGCGCCAGGAGTGAACCCACACCCTAGGTACGTGTCCTTGACCGGGAATTGAACCTGCTCCTCTCATTGTGCTGTCCAGTGCTGTAACTATTGAGCAACACCAGCCAGAGTGATGCTTTATCTCTTAAAAGCTCACTGTTCCCCAAGTAGGTGTGCAGGTCACTGACAGTGTATATAAAAGGCATGGCAAGGGGTCTGGCCACACAGGTGCTGTGTCACTGCTAGTTCCCCGGCACTCAGGTCCAAATGCACACAGCACAGATGTGTGTGTGCACACGGGCGCCTTCACAGAACTGGGTTGCTCACCAAGGCTGACAACTCTCTTTAAATGAGGCTGACGGGAAATGGGTGGAGTGGCAGGCACCTTACAGCTGGGCAGCCCCAACTCTGGCCTCTGTAGCCCGGCAGCCAAGAGGTGGAGCTCTTGTACGGCGTGGGTCCCTTGCTCCCACCTTGTAGAGCCCAGGGTATGCTGTGGGCCTCACAGCCTTCGTTTCCTTACTTCCTGGCAGTTCTCACAGTATGACATTGAAGGATAGACCTCCTTCATTCTGGGCCTCTGGCCCCTTCCATGCAGCCTGGCTCAGCGCAAGGACCCAATAAACATGAGGGATACAGTGAGCCCCAACTATGCCGTTGTGGGTGCTACGCCAAGGGCAGGAGTAATTAACTCTGGTGGCACTTCACGACCAACAAAGCTCCTCCCAGTTCCTTTAGGAGGTTGAATGTCTCAGATTAGGTGTCTTTCCCTGTTTGGAAACAGAGGCTCAGAGAGAGGAGGCAAGTAGCCTGAGGTCACATCACCATCGGGGAGGGGCAGAGCCAGGCCAAGCCCATCTCCCAGCCCATCCTCCTAGCAGGTTCCTGCTCTGGGCTGTCGCCTATTCCTTCTTCTCCGACCCGCCTTTTACCCAGCACCCTCACTGAGAACCAGAGTGACACTCCCAGGCCGGGGAGGCCAGGCCCATGGAGACCCGTATCCCAGGAAGCAGGGTCCCTGGGGCTCGTCTCGTTACTCCCGCCGCAGCAGGAGCAGGGCGGGCCTCCTCTGACACTGCCCTGCTGACTGTGTTTGAGGTAAGTCAGAGGCAGGAGAACAAAGAGAACCAGCCCTTCCTGCCAATGTGAGTCTGACCTTGAAAACCCAGGAAAAGGGAAGAGTTGGCTCCCAGCTTCAAAGGGGGCAGGCCTCCTGCAGGCGGGCATCGAGGGAGCTTTGCTTGGTCAGTTCCTGCTGCCAAATTTCTCCTTTTTCACTTAAACAAAAATCCTGGGAGCAGTGTCTGTGGGCTGGCCCAGAATCCTGCCACTTTTATCAGAGGCGTGGAGACGGCAGGATCCCTGCTCTTGCTCTGACTGGCCTCCGGAAGACACAACCACTGAAGCGAAGGTCAGATGTTGACGTGAGAACCTGGACAGAGCCCTGGAGGCTTTCCCCAGTGTCCCGCTGCAGGGGTGCCCCGCCGTGGGAGGGAGACCCAGGACGGAAGAGCATTGCCCTGTCCCTCCCTGCTTGGGGTCTTTTGGGGAAGCGAGTAGAGATCAGGAGATCCTGGGCACAGTGTGGCATTGGGTCTCTGATGTCCTGACTGTGTGTCTGGGAGATGTGTTGTGTGTGTCCTGCCCCATGTTCTGCCAGCAGCCACACAGGAGCCACTGGCTGGGGCCGTCCCAGATGTAGACACTGGCAACCTGGAGAGTGTGAGTCCTGCCAAGGGGGACAGCTGCCACTAAGCCGTGGCACTGGGCCTTTGGATTTATAAAGAGACAGCAGACATCTAGCGTTTTTTGGGTGACATTTTGAAATTTCACATCTTTAAATGTTGGCAATTGGTTCTAAACCCAAAAATGTCAGACACTATGTGGGCTAAACAAAACATGCATGTTGACCAAATACAGCCTATACTTTTTCGAGACCTTCGTCATAGGTTGGATGAAACCAGGTGGGCAGAGAGGATCCGTAAGGCCAGGGAGCCATCCGGGCCAAGGTGTGGCCGTGGGAATCTGCGTGAACGTGTTCAGGACAGTTAGGGGACTGGAGCCAAAGGGGCCTGGAGCTGCAGGACCGACGGGGCCACGCGCTGAGGGAAGAGCCTCGTTGGTGTGAAATGCCCGCTGCAGCTGCGTCTCCTGCTTCTGCCCAGCATGGTCACCCTGACGGAGAGGCTTTGGTCGGGAAAGAGCTGAGGGAAGAAAGGTCGCTTTAGCAAAGGTGTAAGTAACTACACGGCTTTGGGGGCTGCCTATCCGTCCTGTGTCCAGGCCTGCGCGTCACCTTCCCCTTCCCCTTCCCTTTGCAGTTGCTCTCCTGCTGGGTGCGCAGCTCCTCAGGCACTGGAAGTTCTAAGCCCTCGGGCTCCAGAGGGCTCACTCCCCTCCCCCCTGCCCGGTTTTGCATTCTTCTGAGGGTTAGAACTGCTCCGGCCAAAGCCCGTCTGGGTTTCTTCCTGTTGGGCCTGCAGGCATTGCTTTTCTTTGTTTCTCCACCCTATCTGCCCTATCTGCCACTCCCTCCATAATCCAGATTTGAGTTTCTTTTGAGTCTGAGGTAGGGAACATCCGGCCCTTAGGTCTTGGCCATATAAGGCCCGCTCATTTGGTCTGGCCCTGCCACGCAATGAAATGTTTGACCAGCCCTGGCTGGTTTAACTTAGTGGATAGAGCCGTTGGCCTGTGGGCCCCAGGTTTGATTCGAGCCAACAGCACATGCCCAGGTTGTGAGCTTCATCCCCAGTAGGGGGCGTGCAGGAGGCATCCGATCAATTATTTTCTTTCATCATTGATGTTTCTGTCTCTCTCTCCCTCTCCCTTCCTCTCTGAAATCAATAAAAATATATTTAAACTAGAGGCCCGACGCACGAAATTCATGCAAGGGGCTGGGCCATTGCAGCCCCGGCTTTGTCTGGAAGGGCGTCTGGTCTAATTAGCATATTATGCTTTTATTATTATAGATGTTTGACCAAGTATAGCAGACTAATTTTTAAGTTAATAATTTTGTATGGACCGCGAATGATGCTATAAATATCCAAATGGCCCTTGGCAGGAAAAAGGTTTCCCACCCCTGTTCTGAATGATCACCTGATACAGTCGTTCCTTCAGAATGTCCCCTGTCTAGCAAGCTTTTATTGAGCACCTGCTTGTGCAGGGCCTTAGGTCAGAAACTTGCAGGTGACTGAAGCCCAGGGCGGCCAGTGACTGAAGGAGTAGACAGACACATGGACAGTAGTGGGGTCTGTGTAAAGGAGATCAAGGCAGCAAATGGGGGCGGGAGACGGGGAGGAATGGTCAGGGAGGAAGTGAGGTGATTTTGCCATCCCCAAATGCCTGGGTCTGAGGAGGGGCTGCTGGCTGATTTTCCAGCCCTGCCTCCTCCCGCTCTTGCTCTCTCCTCTGGGTGTGCAGGGGGCTGGCTGGCCTGGGTGGGGACCAGGTGGAAGAAACAAAATGTAAGGCAGGCACTTGGCACGGAGGAACAGGTGCCAGCGCCTGCCGAATGCCCTCTCATTCATTTAACTTGACGTTTAAGTCTTTTCAAACATAAAGGTAAATAAAAATACAAATATAGGAGTACCAATTCCAGGCATACCAGAGTGTAAAGCAAAAAGTGAAATTTCTCCTTCCACCTCACCATTGACTGCTGGTTGGGGACTTTCCTGCAGACTTTTGGTGGCTTATTAAAAAAATTTATATGTGTGCTGGAGAACATGCGGTCCAGCTTAATCTGACCTTGTTGGCCTGTGAGAGGGAGGGGGAGACTGGTTGTCTGGCCTAGAACCCTTGGGTGGGGAGGGGGCATATCATACAGACCTCTCCTCCCAGCCCCACAGCTGTGGTGGGGGTGGGGGGGAAGGGAATGGTATTTTCCTAGCAGTTTCCCCCAAACTCAGAGGTGGTGAGTGAGAGAGGAAAGAGGCAGGCTAGATGGCTGTCTCGTGCAGACAAGACTCCCCTAGGGACCCTCGGGATTCAGTTATTTCTGTTTTTGCTCACCTGTGCCCGGCCCTGGGGATAGGGACAGGAATCAGCTGCCGTCCCTGCTTGCCCTGGAGGAGCTCCCAGCCTGGGGTGGCAGAGGTGCATCCAGCCTTAGTGACTCTACCTGGGGGCTCTCGTGGGGCCAGCGGGCTGCCGTGCAGAGGCCCTGGAGCCTGGCCCCAAGGGGCTGCTGGGGGCCGCCAGGCCTAGGCAGGAGTGTTGGCTGCGCTCCGGGAAACTCTTGGAGGAGGTAGAATTAACTAGAATTAGAAGGAGCTTTTCTCAGTCCTAGTCCATCATCAACGGGGCTTGAAGTACCTTCCTGTCCGCAAGTGGTAACACTGGATAGAAAGCCCTCGCTTGGATCTGTGAGGCGCAAACACTGGTGCTGTTGTCTCATTTGGAGTCTGGTTTTTCCCCCCAGTGGAGGCCCCGTGTGGATTGAGACACAGAGCTGGTTGAGGATGGGGCCCTTCATAGGGAAAGGGAGGGCTCATGGAGATCAGTCTGCTTAGACCAGAGAGCCCAGTCTGGGCAGAGTGCTGGCCCTGCTCGGGAGACCTTGAGCAAGGAACTTGGTCATCTGTACACTGAGCCGAGGACATCTGCCTGGCTCCCAGCTTTGGGACCAGTGAGGCGATAAGGTTGTTGATGGTGAGGAGGATGTTGATGGTGTGGAGGATGATGGTGTGGAGGACAGGGACAAGAAGAATACTGAAGGTTCACCTTGTGCCAGGCACCTGCCGTGTGCTTCGTGGACCGCCACCACTGCCACGTCCAAGCCATGCCACCTCACACTTGGGTCCTGCAGCCGAACCTTAGGTCTCCACCTCCAGCTTTGCCTGCCTTGCTGAGTTCACTGCCCATGTGCGTACCTGTCCCCCATCCCTTGGGTGCCCCAGACCAGGATCTTTGCCCTCATTGTTCCCTCTTCGCAGGTTGCTCTTGGCCTGTATGTCTGTGACCTGCTTCTTCACTTCATCCAACCACACTGTCAGACACAGCCTCCTCCTTTCCCCTAGCCTGGGCCCTGCTCTCTGTTTTTCCCAGCCTTCGTGTCCCCCCATAACATCCCCCAACTAGACTAAGCCCCAGGGGAGCAGGAAATTGATGTCTTGTTCCCTAGTATGTCTCTAAAATAGGGCCTGACACAAGATTGGGGAGTGAACAAATCAACATATTTCATTTAATCTTACCCCACGAGGTGGGCACATTGCTACCTGCATTGTACAGATGAGGAAGGTAAGCCCAGAGAGATGGATTGACTAGCTCATGGTCACACAGCTGGAACAGGACAGAGCTCCGGGGTAGGATGAGAATGTGAGGGGGATTGTATCACGGGAAGAGGTTAGGGGTGGGGTCAAGAAGGGAGTGAGAAAAGAAACTAGGGCCAGGGGCAAGTTGAGGACATCAGCAGGGGTCCGGACAGGGAGCCTTTGCAAGGGAACCCCAGAGCAGAGTCCCTCTGGGGCCCCACTGCTCCCAGAGACCAACGTGCCACCGGAGTCCAGGCTCCTTATGCTGGTGGCTCTGGTATCTGGCATCATCCGTGTCCCCAAGGAGCTCAGGCCTCGCCCGGGCTGTCAGGGCGGAGAAACATGGTGAGGGAGGGAGAGAGGGAGGGCGTGTGTGTGTCCAGCCTCGCTGTTTGCCTTGTTGTCACGTCTCCTTAATCAGTTTATTTCTGGGAGCGATGACTTCATCTCCTGTGGTTCTCGACAGCCATTGTCAGGCGTCCGTGGAAAGATTGGGCCTGGCACTATTCGAGTTCTGAGCTGGGTTGGGAGAGGCAGTTGGCTGGCCCTAACCTGACCTGGGCCAGAGGTTTATGGTCAGATCTCCTCCAAGGGCCTCCCCATCCCATTGGTCACTTGTAGACCTGGCCCTTGTTGTCCATGTGGAGCCCAGGGCAGCAAACTCCAGCCAGCACACCCAGGCTCTGCCCTCAAGGGCCCCTGCTGGCTGCTAGAGGAGGCAGATAGGTCACCAGAACCTGTGGTTAGAGGGGCTTCTGGGAGTTGGTGGTCTGGCCACAGTGGGAAGGGGAAGGCTGGTGGAAGATATCCCTGCGTAGAGGAGGGGAAGGGCTTGCTGGCAGGCTATGTTGCTGGCCACGTGTGATTGTATGTTGGTCCTGGGGAGTGGCAGGGAATGGGGAGGAAGATAGTGGGAAGGCAGGCAGGGTTTGAACTTGATCCTTAAGGTCATTGGGAGCTGGAAGGATTTTAAGAGGAGGTGGGAACGGGTCAGATCAGTGATTTTAGGAGCAGTTCCCTGGCTGTGTGTGAGGGTGGGTGCTGCAGGGTGCCTGGGAAGAGGAGGAGGAGCAGGAGCAGGAAGCTGGCAATTGAGGGCTGGCCCCATCTTCCCCTTCATCCTCAAGGGGAAGGGTCTCCTCCCTGCCCCTACCTCATACAGCCAGGGGCTGCTGTCCCCACCCCTGGGAAGCTCGTAGACCAGGGATGGGAGGAGGGAGGGGCAATGGGAGAGCCTGGTTGAAGGAGCAAAGAAGTCAGGGTCCTAGTCCACTTCCTGAACCCACAGGCAAGTTACTCCTCTCTCCCAGCCTCAATTTCTGGGCCCAGAAAGGAGTGAGAAAAGCAAACATTTCATTTTGCTGAGATGGAGGTCTCAGCCTCCGGGGGCTGGTGAGGGGCTCACATATCTGTTAAAACTTCTATTTTCAATTCTTCCAAAAGTGAGAATCTAACTGCCCGACTCTTGAGTAGGCGTCCAGCAGGGAAATGCTTTGAAAGGGGTCCTTGCCCAGCTGAGGATGCCAGGTTCCCCCACAGAGAGAGGATGGCTGGTCTGCTCTCTCCCTCGTCCCCAGCCTCCACCCATCTTCCTTGGCCTGCCTTCACCACACCCCCGGTTCAGCATTGTCTTTTGGGGCAAGAAAACAGCTCAGCAAACCTTCCCTCAGCATCTTTTATCTGTGTGGGTCTGTGCTGGGCACAGAGCAGCATGGACGGTTAACATACTGAGGCAGCTATTAAAGGGGAGGAAGATTGTTTGCGTTGTCTCGTGTTTAAAGGTCTGGATGCAGAAGCAGCTACCCTGGGGCGAGAGGCCCTGGGTTCTGGGAGCTTCTCTTTTCTGCCTGTGGGACGCTGGGCAGAGTACGCGGCCTTGGTGTCTTCAGCCCCAAACCTAGGTCAGTCTGTGGTGATCCCTTCCCGTTCAACAGCTCTGGGATCAGTGTTGGAAGTGAACACACCCTGTCCTCCCCAGGTAGAGAGGCCTGTGCTGAGTACAGTGTCAGGGCAGAGCCCAAAAAGCAGGCTCCGGATGGAGCAGGCGGACCTAAGTTTGAATTCCGGTTGTCCAGCTTACTGTTGGTGACGTGGGCACATTGCTTCCTTCAGTGTCTCTGAGCCTGGGCTTTCTCCGATGTAAATGGGTAATACGCGTTTATGAAATGGGCATAGCCCATTTACTGATAGGCTATGCCTGGGCTGCTAGGGAACTCCCCGGTCATATTCATGCTGCTGAGAGCCTCTTCTGCCCAAATACAGTGCCTGCTCCCTGCCCCACCGGCCCTCTTCCCAGCGGCAGCTGTGCTTGGCAGAGTTAGCCAGTTAGCAGAGGCCTCCAGCCTGACCTCCTGGGAACGAGGGTGCAGAGACAGTAACTGGCAGCCCCAGGCCTGGCAGCTGCCCCAGGAGCCCTAGGATGGGCCCCCACAAACTATTCCAGGCGGGGCGGGCAGGGTCTCACGTGGCTTAAAACCCCCTTGATTCGAATATGTAGTTCTTTGGAATTGTGTCTTACTTTATGAAGAAAGTGTTTGCTAATGAAATTAATAGTGTAAACAAGATTTGGGGAGGGCGGGCAGCCAGGGGAGAGAGGTTATTTAAACACACTTCAAAGAACACCCTTCTGCAGCATCTAAGCCACACCATTTGCATGCATAACGATTGTGCTAATTATAGGTGGCCTCATCTGCTTAACAAGCCTGCCTGGCTGTGCTACATTCTTGTGATCACGCAGTCAGGATTCCCCGGCTCGCTCCTCTCTAAAGATAACAACAACAGTAATAATAGTGCCTGTCATTTTTTGATCTCTTACTATGTGCCAGGCATCCCACCAGGCACTTGTTAGTCTTCATCTTATTGAATCTGCACAACAGCTCTGTGTCCCTAAGATTCCTGTCTCCTGTGTACGGAGGGTGAGACTGAAGCCCAGAGAGGTGAAGTCAGTGCCCCGGGCTCACACAGCCGGGAGCTGGCTGGCGATTGGGGAAATGGCCCGAGGCCTTGCTGACCCTTACATTCTTTCCTCTGTGACACTCCTTCGCTAGGACACAGGACAGGTGCTCACTTGGTGTCTTGAAGCTCTCTGCTTGTGTTTTGGTCCTCTCACAAACCCCCTTTTGCTGAAGAGGAAGCTGAGGCCCTAACAGAGGTGAAGGCAGTGCAAGAGGTGAGGCGGAGGCCACTCATTTCTAGGATAAAGCCAGGTCCAGTGTCGCCACCCACCTTCCCACAGTGAAGGGCGCAGCCCCTCCTCGCCCTCCCGAGCTCCTGAGGAGTCCCGCCTGGAAGGGGAGGGAGTCTGCCTTGCCTCCTCCGGCTGGGCTGGGCTTGGCCTCCGGTCAGAGGAAATCAGAGGGCAGTAAACAGGTGGGAGGACACCGGCATGTCATCACGTCATCGATTGCTTTACACGCGTTGTCATAAATGGGAGGTTGCACATGAGTGACTCGTGGCCACGTGTAGCCCACAGGCAGGTTTCATTTGGTTTGAGAAGGTGGAGAGGTGTTTTTTTGGCGTGTATTTTTTTTTTAATTGCTTACCAATACTTAACCACGCCTAAAACGTGCACCTGAAAAGTCTGGATTTTTGGTTTTTCTTCGAAACAAACAAACAAACCACAGATGTGGCAACATTGGGCCTCTATTCCTGTAGGGCAAAGAATTGACCTCTGCACTTCACCTCCAACTCCTTCACTCCACCTTCAAGGTGCTCACCTGCATTAGCTCTTCCCAGCCATCCTGGGAATGGGTGGGGGGTGGGGGTCCTATTCTATAGATGCCAACCCTGGGGCCCAAGGGGACTGACTGGGCTACTCCACAAAGCTGCTGGTGAGGCCAGGACTTAAACCTCCATCCTCACCGTCCACCTTGTGTGGTTTTCACCTCCTTGCCTCCCAGCCCTGTCCGACCCCCCCAACCCCCCACCCCTGGCCGCCAAGGAAAGAAGGAAACCTTTCACAGGCCTAATGATTCAGAAATAACCAACAGGGAGCCCGCGGAACTGTTCCTGTCTCCCCCTCTCGCTTTCCACCCTCCTCGAGGCCGGAGGGGACATGGGAAACCTATTCATTTAAACTCAATTATTTTCTCGAAGACAGAACAGAACTGAATTGGGTCAATGCTATATTTGCTGTGCTCAGCTGTTTCCCCTGCAACACCATCACCCACCGGGTGTATTGCTGGGCTCAGTGCCGCCAGGCTCGCCAATTAGAACTCCATATCAGCGGCCATTCCTTGGCAAGCTTGGCTGGGGAACAGGCCCGTCCTCGGCGCAGTCCCCAACAGGCTGTAGGTACGGGGGCGTTTAACGTCCAGCACCCGTCTGCCATGGAGGTGCTTCTGACAGTGGAGTTTCTTCAGGTGGAGAGACCAAGGCCCAGCGAAGTGAAGTGCTTGCCGGAGAGGCAATCCCCCGACGGGGACTGTGCCAGCTGTGCGACGTGGGCAGAGTACTTGGCCGCTCTGCAGTTCTGTCTCCCGCCTGTAAATGAGGCACGAGAACTTGACCCACCTCCTGGGGTGGGGCTGTCATGATGTAGATGTGACATGATATGCCAGGGGTCTGCCTGGGTAAACCCACCTGTCCACACTCATTCGCTGCACAGTGTACCGGGCTCCGAGCTCAGTGCGGACCCAGGTCTCAGCAGGAGAGGATGTGCTGGGACTCCTCCTCCTAGGAACCTCCCCCAGTTCCCTGCACGCAGCCTGAACGTGTTACAGACCCCCTGTTGGGCCAGGCCGCGCAGTGGATACCTTTTGCAGCTTCCTCTGGGCCCCGGGCCTGATGAGTGTGTTATTCTTCGGCATTAATGTCTGTGTGCGTCCCGCCCCCATTGGAGTGCCAACTTCTGGGCAGAGACCAGGTTCTCGTTCACCTGCTTGTATCCTGGCGTCACTCCCCTTCTAGCTGTGTGACCTTGAACTGGATGTTTAACCTTGGTGGGCCTCTTTCCTCATCTGTAAAATGGGACAGGGATGCCTCCCTCTGGCACATGGCACGGGAAGGGGCGAGGAGTATCAGACATGCCCTCGCTGTGGGAGATGCCTTGGAGGAAATAAAATCAGATGCTTCCTGTTAGGTCTGACCAAGTAACTGAGTCGCTATCCCCTCCCCTGGGAACTGACCTTCAGGCCACTTCACAACTGACATTCCCTTTCGCTTAGACCACATTCCACTTGCTAAGACCACATTCCACTTGTTGAGACCATTATCTCTCCTCTCCAGACTTTCCCAGGATTCGGACCCGCCCAGAGAGTTCCCCACCGAAAAAGCACGCCTTGAGCCCTTTAAAACCTTTGACTCCCCATCCCTGGGTGCTGGTGCCATTTTGGGGCTCAGCCCATCTATTCTCCAGATGACCTAATAAATGTATAATCCCTCACCACTTTGGCCTCGTGCGTTCCTCCTTCGGCGACCCTAACATTTCCCTCCACTCTCTTCACGCAGGGAACCTAAGAGCCGACTCGGGGGTCCTGGGAGGGTTGGCAGTGACATCTTGTTGCAGCAGTACCATCGGACTGCAGGAGAAGTGTGGGCAGGGGTGTGGCCGGGGCCTCCCCGCCTCTGCTTCCCCTTCTCGGCTGCAGAGGGCCGGGCCTTCCCCAAGGCCAGGGACTCCAGCCTCATCGTCCTCTCCAGTTGCCAGTGGTGGGGCTGGGACCTAGCCTGCCCTGCTGACCTCTAGGCAAGGCATCCAGGTCCAGTGCCTGCCATTGACCTTACCTTTCGGCAGTGCTGGAACCTGGAGGTGAGGCAAGATTCCCCACCCCCACCTCACAATGTTGTCCCTGGTCCCAAGCGTTTGGGGGTGAGTAAGGGGACAGTTCAGGGAGGTTTGAATTCTTTGACCTTTTAGGAGGCGTGTGTGAACTCAGGCATTGCACTGGGCCTGGTTCTGACACGGTGTGGTGATGTCTCTGAGAGCAGAGTCCCACTTTGGTGGGGTGGGGATAAGACTTGGGGCCGGGGCAGCAGGTAACCTAGTCAGAGACACAGGGGTTGGGCTCTGGTGGGAGCACAGTGAGTGGAACTGGAGCCTGGGGACAGCGCTTAGGGAATGGGGGCCTGACACACACACACACACACACACACACACACAGCGCTTAGGGAATGGGGGCCTGACACACACACACACACACACACACACACCTGCTGACCCCAGCATACTGTACCGTAGGGGCTGGCAGTCACAGGCCCATCAACTGGAACCACCCCCCTTGCCCCTTGACAGCATTCAGTCCCTGGACCACCGTGCTGGGTGTCCTCCAGCACTTGGCCCTGTGACCACCAAAAAGGAGAAATGCTGACCGTGTCTCACTGACGGTTTGAGTAAATTTACTCTACGTTTTTCCGAGGAGCCGGCGCACGGGTGGGGATTTACTCCCCTGAATGCTTTGATGGAAACATTACATTTTTTGAGTGAACATGTGTCAACATCAGTGTGGGGCGGGGGAGGTTCCAGGATTCTCTGCTGGCTGAAGTCATTACCACAAGACTCGGGTTGGGGCGGGCAGATAGGGGTGGTACAACCTGGCTGGCTGATGGGAGGCGGGGATGTGAGCTGGGGGGATATCTGAGCAGGTGAAGAGGAGGGAGGGGGCAGTTGGGAGGCTGCAAACTGACAATATACATGAACCCCCACACATCGAAAAACAAGGTGAGTGGAGAACACATGAGGGGCGGGCAAGGACAGAGAACGGGGGCTCTGGAATGGTGGGCACTGGCCGCTCGGACCAGAAAGACAGGCTGGGGCCAGACTGAGGGGCCTGAATGCCAGCTCCCAACAGTAACTAGCTGTGTGACCTTGGGCAGCTTTTCCAACCTTTCTGTGCTTCCGCCTCATTTTAGTAAGAGGAAGCTGTGGATACCAACCTTTTATGGCTCTTTGGAGGATTAATCAAGATAATGCGTGTAAAATACTTAGCACTGAGCCTGGCACATGGCAGGTGCCAGGACACATTTGTTGTTTGTTGGTGATGATGAAACCACACAAGCATAGATGTGCTCATATAAATTAATGGCTCAGCTGCTTTGAAACTGTTACCCAGAGTTGGCCCTTAATCTAACACCACCTTTGTTTCTCATCCTCCGCTAAGGAGAGCCATGGTCTCTTCAGAAGCCCTTGTCCATGAACAGCCAGGCTCTGGGGCTGACTGTCCTCTGCAGGGCATCCTTGTCTGGTCCTGTGTCTGCTTCTGTCCTGCTGATGACTCCTCCTCCCGCTCAGGCAGTTCTCAGGCCCCCCAGAGAGGGCCTGTCCTCTGACAGCCTCCGAACAGGAGAGCCGCGGTCACAGGAAAGGTCCCTCCCAGACATGAGCCTCTCTCTCCCCAAGGGGATGCCTGGCCCTGCCTGGAAGTGTTCCTTGACAGTCTTGGGGCTGGCTCTCTTGCACCCCAGGAAATGCAACGCTTTCTGAGGGAGGAGGGATCCAGAGAGCCTCGCCCTGTTGGTGAGACACCCTCAGATCTGAAATGATGCGACATCTGGACTCTGGGCTCTGGGGAGAAGATTGGCCTGCAGGGTGTATATGTCCATCGCACAATTACCGAGTCCCAGGACCTGAAGAAACAGAGATGAATAGACCCCCAGCAGCACCCAGGAGAGGGTGAGGCAGGCCAGGGATTCAGGAAGAGGGAGAGAGCTTGCACAGTCTGGTTCCTGGAGACGTTGAGAAAGGGCCCCCTTAAATGGGGGCAGTTGAGCTGGATCTTGGAAGGTGAATGAGAATTAGAAATAGGAGGTGAAGCCTGAGAAAGGACAGGGCATGCATGGGGAAAATAGAAAAGGAGGCCGTGGTGGCTGGATGGAATGGGTGTAAAGGTGAGGAGTGTGTGGTGGGTGGGGCCTAAAATAGGGAGGCCTGGGTCACTGGAGGTGCTGGAACCAGGAGGGACTGGATCGGGCAGCCTCTGAAATTCCCCAGCTACACATAGTCAAGGACGGTCAGGTGTACTCACTTTGCTTCTGCATATTATTCGAGATGACTGTGGAAGGAGCTTGCAGGAGGTTATGCAGTCCTCTGAGCTAAGGCTAAGAAGGGGATGGAGGAAGCATCTTATTCATGGCCAATTAGCCAGGAAGTGTGGGAGCCTAAGTTGGGATGTACATCTTTTGACCCCCAGATACAGGCTTATTTCTTTTTAGCTTGTGACACCCCCCCTTCTGTGACAGCTGTCGTGCAGAGTGAGAGACCCTGTCACAGGAGCCCATTTTGTTATAACAAGATATTAGAACTGTGTGGACCAACCAGCAGGGGAAATCTGGGAAGGCTTCCAGGAAGAAGGATATTAGAATTGGGGAGGGAGAGAAGAGGGGATGAGTAATAGGTACAAATGGTTGTCTGGGGTGAGGCACGACTTTCAGATGAAGTTGCATCAACCTGTGCAGGTGACTGAACTCTGGACTTGACCTCTTCGTCTATAAAGTGGTCACAGCATCAGCCTTGCCTCTTTGTTGCCACAATTGAACTCAAGTGGGAGGAGGTCCTCGGAGATATGCTCTGCTCCCTCCCTCTGCGTCATTGCCTTGTCTGCTCTGGGAGCCAGAGGGGCTTCTCCTGAAATTTTATTAGGACATTGGATAGGCCCGGATGAAAACTGAGGGGGAACCCCACCTCAGAGGGAAGAGAACCACTAAGTGCGCCACTTGGCTTAGAGCCCCTGGAATGGGGGTGAGGGTGGGGAGGACTCTGGGCATTGTTGGATCCCCTGTGGTCAGAATCTCCTGTGCCCAGAACTGGACACAGCTGAGGGTGGGATGAGTTTGACTTCCCAGGTTGGGGGTTGCTTTGGACCACAGTCAGACCTGTTCACCAGCCCTGCAGGTGCCCCAGCAAGAGTCCTGCACCAAGTAGGTGCCTGTTGGTCTGGCACTTAGTAGGGGTTCAGTTGTTTGCTGAGGGACTGGAGCAGGATACTTAATCTGGGGCTTGTGATGCCTCTGGATACAGAAGCCATGGAGTAGGCAGGACCCCAGGCAGGGCTCTGTCCCCCAGTGCCTCTCTTCATCCATATTTACATGGAGGGATTAGAATCCCTTATCCCATTGCATCAGGAAGTTGTGCAGCAGTCCCTTCCGTGGAGGCCACTGGGTGGGGGGCCTTCGTTGAATTAGTCCCGCCGGGTGGTGGCTGTAAGGGAAGCAGTGTGGTTCCCTGCCTGTGGTAGAGGTCCAAGGCATTGCTTTGGCTTCTCTGGTGGACGGAAAAGCGGGTGACCCCGGGCAAAAATGTTGGGTTACCTGGGCTTGCCCTTCCCTTGGGATTTGCGTTTCAGTGAGGATCAGGTGCGTGTGACCCCAGGATGAAGGAGCAGGCCAGCGAGGGGACCACCTTTGTGGCGTTCACAAACCTGGGCAGCTCTCCCAGCTCACCTGCTGTGTACGCCGTCCCTCCTGAGATGAACCCTCCCCCTCTCCTCTGGCTCAACCCAGGGGACCAGGCCCAGAGGAAACTTGAACCCTGGACTGCGGCTGGGAACTCAGTTCCTCCCAGCTGGGTGCCTGCTGTGGTTGACTCCCTTAGTCAGGCGGGGAGGGCCGGAGTCAGGAGCCCAGCTTCCCGGGCCCTCCAGCCTGGTGACCTTGGTAGGCAAATCGCTGGCCTTGTCTGCACCTCCGTCTCCGTTTGAATTTTTTAAAT
The DNA here is from genome assembly GCF_027574615.1 of Eptesicus fuscus. Lineage (NCBI taxonomy): Eukaryota > Metazoa > Chordata > Mammalia > Chiroptera > Vespertilionidae > Eptesicus > Eptesicus fuscus. The sequence continues at coordinate 63,808,042 of NC_072487.1, read as the reverse complement.
GTTTGAATGAAAGTACGGGGGGGGGGGGGGGGCGGCCAGGAGTGGTGAAGGAGGCAGCAGTCTACCCCCGCCCCCCCTCTATTGCAATGAGCCGGGGATGGGGCTGTACTTCCTTGTGATCAGAGCAGAAAGTGTTTGCAGCTGGGGGCAGCTGGCTTCGGAATGTACCCAGCTGCCTGGCCCGGGAAGGGAAGGGCCTGTGCTGCAGGTGGGCGAGCCGCCTGGCTGGGTGGCGGGGCGGGCTAGAGAGCGTGTGTGTGTGTGGGGGGGGGGGGGGGGGGGGGGGAGGTGCGGAAGTCTGGAAGGCTCAGTGTGCAGTGCCCAGGGAGGCGGCTCTGGCATCCCTCCCAGTCTTTTGGTTACCCCCACTCCCACCTATACAGCTTTAGCCGGCCCATCCCAGAAAGGTTCATTCAACACATCTGTCGGTGCCTACCTTGTACCAAGCTTGGCCTGCGGTGTGCCAGGCTTACCAGGGTGAGCATGCGTTGTTCCTGCGGACCTGACATTCTCGTGGTGGGAGAGAGGGGGCCAACAAGGTGATTTCAGTTCAGTGCTATGAAGACTATGAAGCCAGGTGATAACTGGGGGGGTTGGGGGGGAGGTTTGCTCCTTTAGCTAGAGTGCTCAGGAACAGCCTGTCCTAGGAGAGGACACTTGATCTGAGACAAGAATGAGGCAAAACCAGCCTTGCCTAGAGCCGGGGCCAGTGGAGGGAATGTCCAGTGCAAAGACCCAGAGGCGGGGCTCCCGGCCATTTATGACCCTGGGCGGAGCCAGTGCTTTAGGGGAGGAGCCTGGGAGGGACCTCTCCTGGCTGTGCGTCTCAGCCAGACCCAGAGCTCCCTGCTCAGGTGCCCTGGGAAGGACCCTTTCCTGAGGCCGGAAGTGGCTGTTTCCAGGCGTCTTTCAAACTTCTTGGACCCGGAGGTCGTGCCTGCTGGCTACCTGTATGAAAGGCTGTAATTTTCCACTTGTTCTCTGGAGGACCCGGAAATCTCTAGGTGTTGTCACCGCTGTATTTTTTTAAAGACGTTTGTGAAATTTCAACTTGGAAGACAGATTCAACGTGTACTTTGCAGGAAGAGGGAAGCCTGCCTGGGCACGCCTCTTCGATGCTGGCCTGGGCTGAGAGGTCCCCTGATCTGGCCGGAAGTGGCACCTGGATGCAAACCATCCATGGGGATGAGTCTCTGTGGTATTGGACTCCTTGGTGACAACCTCAGCAAGATCCTGGACCGGGCCAGAGGATCTGCTCTGTGGAGGCCTGCCCATTCGCAAAAGCTGGATCGGACTCCCGGGCACCTGGTGCCCAGACCTGGGTCAGCGGAGAGGCCAGGGTTCTCACCGCCAAGGTCTGTGGGTGGCTTTGCCAGGGCAGGGGCGCAGGAAGCTCCCTTCCCCCCGTGGACCTCTGATGGGGGTGGAGGGAGACTGGAGGTTGTGGGGTTGCTTCTCCTGGGAGCCTGGCCCTGGAATGCTACCTGTCCTGGGGCCAGGGCCTCATTGATGAGGGAAGGTGGTCAACAGCCAGCCAAGACCCTCAGGGGCTTGAGAGGAAGTGCAAAGGTGGGTGCCTGGGGTTGCTAGACTGGCTTCTTCCTCCTCCTGGGAATCAGGCCCTGCCCTCTGGGAGCATCAAGTCTCGGGGAGGGGAGGCTGTGGGGCACCTGGAAGGTGATCTAGGCCCAGGGAACTGGTGGGGTTGGCAAGGCAGGCTGACAGGAGGGGGCTTTGACCTCAGGCTGTGTTCCCAATGAGGACCCTCGTCTGTTCTTTAGCGGGAGGCTGCCAGCGCAGGTGAGGAGAAGGAGAAGGGGCAAGCCGCTGGGGCTCTTGGACCCAGATTTAATAATCCTAGCCTGTCTCTCTGGTGGTTAGTATTGCAGGCGAGGAGCTTTACTCCTCAAACTTGTATTGATCCAGACACTAATGAAAAGTAAAGGGGTTTTCGGAGCAAGGTTTTTTTCTTTTTTTTTCCTACTAGAGAAAAGGACATCAGAGTCCTAAACCACAATTTTGTTTTTCTCCCTCTCCCTAGATTTGGGGGCCCTGGGGGGTGACGTGGCCTTGCTCAGATTTCACCTCTTCAGGGAGCCTTCCCTGACTGCGCAGGCCTGCGGTCATCCCTCTGTTCTCCAGCAGTTAGTGGACTGAAGCTGCCACTGGGCATCTAGTCTCCCTTAGGGGCTGGGGAGCGCAGAAGCCTCTCACTCACCTGAGCCCCCCCCACCCCCCCGCCAGGGAGCGAGAGGCATCTCCCTAGGAGACATTGAAGGCTGGACTCTTGACTTCTAGTGTCTTTCTAGGCTTGGTTTCTTTGCTGCCATGCTGTTTTTTTTGCACATTCATTATTTTAAATACTTACTGAGCTCTTACAGCATGCCAAACCCCACCCCCCTGTGCCTTAGGACGTGGAAAACACCCAGACGTGGCCCTGGGGCACGCCGAGCTCTGGAAAGGAATTCCAGGTTGGGTGAAGTTCCCTAACTGAAATGTAAGTCAGGGATTTCTGTCTGCTTAGTTCAGCACCTGGATTCCCAGTGCTCAAAAAAGTGCCTGGGCCATAGCTTGCATTTAAATATTTGCTGGCTGAATGAGCAAGGTGCTATGAAGGAAGAAGCACGCTAGGTGGTTCGGTGGGAAGTAATGGGGATGTGTCAAGAGCTGTTGGAATGGGGCAGTAGGGGGAGGGCTGAGTTCCAAAAGATTCCCTAAGCCAGCCAGCCTTTGGAAGATAGGGAAAATAGAGGAGCCGCAGTACAAAGTCCCGGCCGGCCGGAGGCAGGCAAGCCCAGGCTGCTCGCAGGTGCAGGGTGGGGGTTGCTGGATGAGGGCAGAGGGTAGGTAATCCACCTGGCCGACTTCTTCCACCTGGGGAGGACTTTGGATGTATTCTGAGTGCTGATTGGACTGATTGATGGGTTTCTAGCCCTGGAGTTAAATAATGATTTGCATTTCTAAAGGGTCCCTGTTACACCCTAGTAGGGAGTTGGGGGGCGGAGGAGTGAAGCTGCCTGAGCAGGTTCCATGGAGTGGATGAGTGCGAGATTTTAGAGGATTTGCTGATGGGCTGCATTTTAAAGGCCAAGGAGAGGTAGGGTTCCTGGCGTTTGAGACTGGGCTTTAACCACCGAGGTGGAGGTCCACTTCGGACTTTCAGGAGTCCAGGAGATGTCAGCCAGCATTTAGATCTGTGAGCCTGGAGTTCAGGGGAGGGGAGGGCTGGAGATAGGAACACAGGAGTCCTGAGCACACTGGACATATTTAAAACTAAGGAGTGGTGAAATCGCCAAAGGAAAGTTATCTTCCTGGAGGAGTGTCCCAGATCAGATCCTGAGAAACTACACCTGGAGGAAAGGTGATGCGGGTGCCTGGGAAGGAGCACAGTGGCCTGTGCGGGAGGAGGGACGCCAAGTCAGGCCACGCCTCGCCGACTGATTTACAACCCTGTGGTGTGGGTGAGGGGGTAATGGTGGCACCTAAGTCACCCCGGGCCCTGCGGCCCCAGGGCTAGGGCCACCTGGTCTGCCAGGGCTGCAGGGCATTGCTCCTGCCTCCTACCTTGTTTCCTCTGGTGCTCCACACCCGCCCTGCCCTCCCTCAACACACATGCTGGTTGCTTTAGGCTCCAGGAAGGGAGAAGGAGGCAGGCCTCGAGCCTGGTCAAGCCTTGGGGCGCTTGGGGCCGAGGTAGGCTGTTTGTGCGGCAGGTGTGAGGTGGCTTGTCTGACTGCTGCACAGCTTCCCACAGGAAAGTGAGCTCAGCTGCACACAAACCCTGGCGACACCTGGGGAGGAGGCCCCTCTCACTGGGGAGTGAGGAGACGGGCAGAGAAGACCAAGGTCGGGCTGGGCTCCACCTGGAGAGGTGACACTCTACGCTGCCTCCTGATGACAGTTAGTGTCGCTGCTTGGCTGCTTTGTGTCCTCTCTTCCCTTCCGCTGCCCAGCAGATCCCAATTGGCCTGGGGGTGGGCCAGAGGCAGGCTGTTTTCAGGTTTCAAAGTATTTGGGCCACCGCCCAGCCTTCCTGTCTTTCTGGCCTTCTGGGAGAGGGTGGGCGTTTGAGAGGTTCTGGGAGGGTGGTCTTGCCTGGTAGCCACTGAGGGTCCCAATTGGACTCCCTCCTTTTTACAGAAAGAAACTAAGACCCCGAGAAAAGTGGCTTGCCCAGGGTTAGTACCCAGGGCTGGTGTCCAGCTGTGTGCCTCCCAGGACATCCTGGGCAGCCTCCTTCAGCTTCACTAACTGGCTGGGCTCTCAGTGCTCACTCTGAGCCAGGCTTGGTCTGAAACTCAGTGACTCCTCACAGCCACCCCGTGAGGTTAATACCATCACTATTGTCCATCTGACGGAGGGGGAAACAGAGGCCCAAGAGGTGATTTGCCTTGTCCAAGAGCACCAAGTTGTAAGTGGCACAGCCCAAGTTTTGAACTGGACATTCTGGCGTCAGAGCCCATGTTTTTAACCGCCGGGCTGCGGCCTCAAGCTCCTGTGACTGGGGGTTCCATGGAAACAGAGTGAGGGTGGTAAATCCTTGCCTGGCTGGCCCCTGCAGCGTTAGGCCTGAGGACTCCGCCTCGCCTTGGCCTTTCAGACAGAGGGTGGCATCCGAGAAACAGCATCTACTGCCTGCCCAGCTACCCCAGGTGCCAGGAAATGGTCCATCTTTTCAGAGGGCTTGTTGGGACAGGTACTGAGGCCCAGGCAGTCACGTCTCTCTTCCGTTCCTCCCCTGGTCCCCTTCTATTAGCCGTTGGGCAGGCCCTGCCCACCCTTTGGAGCCTTGGGGCCCCAGGAGAGCCTGCAGCCCTGCCGCCTCCATTCCCCTAGACAGTGGAAGGGCCTTGCCAGCTTGCTGAGCCCCGGGCTCCCCTCACCTGCCGCCGCCTTTAGCCGTGCAGCCTGTCCAGGAGGGGCCTGGGCCTGGGTGTGAAGTGCCCACCGCTGCAGGTCTGCCTGTCTCCTTCATGTCCTGCCAGATGTCATGATACAGTGTTCTCATCTGTATGTAAGAAGGTGAAAGACTAGAACCAACCTCACAGGGCTTTGAGGCCCAGATGATAGCCCAGTGCTAGGGCACCTGTGACAAGTGAGCCCTCATCCTCACCCCTTCATTTTGCCCATGAAGGAAAGGTGCTAGTGGCCTGGGCATTGGGCTGGGGAGAGCTGGGCCTCCGGGAGGGTGCGGGGGAGCAGGTGGGGGAACACATCCTGGCTTTGGCGGACCTCTCGTGGCTGGGTCCCAGCTTTCCGCACGCACGCGCGGTATGAAGTCCTGGGCAGGTTGGGAACCTCTGCCCATGGCAGTTCCTCCTCTGAGCTGGGCCAGCTATTGCCTGTCTTGTGGAGTGGCTGTGAGGAATAATGAGCCTGTGCTATGAAGTGCTAAGCGCTGTGCCAGGCACGAAGCGAGTGCTTAAAAACGGCTGCCATTTCTGTGCTTATTCTTCAAGATGTAGCCCCATTGTTCTGGGGTGCTTTGGAGCCTTTGGGTGAAATTTGGATTTTTACTATTGTGCATTTTATCTAAAGTCTTCCTTAGAAGCCCAAGACCTTCAATCTGATCATGACTCTTTGGTTTTTGTTGTTGTTGTTTGATGTCCTGTTTTCTGTAAAGAAAAAGGGATCTGTGCCTTTAAGACCCTGGTTGGGACACTGTTCCTTTAAAAGCACATTACGGAGAGTTGGAACTTAGCCTTTGTTTAACTAGCCATGATTAGTCCCAGCGGACAGGGCTGGAGTGGCATGTCCAGGACCAGAGCTGGGTTGGACTGGCTGGGCCCGGTGGGAAACGGCGGGCAGCTGGCTGGCTGGCCTGGCCCCCTGGTGTCCTGGGCCTGGCGAGCTTGGTGGCCACGCTGAGAGATGGTGAGTGGCCTGAACAGAGGTTGAAATGAGGGAGGCTGGGGAAGGAGGAAGGAGGGAAGCTGCCAGCCTCCTGGGCCCAGGGCGATCTCTGTGGGATGGGTGGGCGCTACCTGTTAGAGAGGGACTGGACTGCCCCAGGTGCCAGCCTAGGGAGGGCTCAGGAATTCCCCCGGGATGTCTCCCCCGGGAATGTCTCCGTCGCTCTGCAGACATCAACAGCCAGCCTGAATGTGGAAGCAATTAGGATAGCCCCGCCAAAGAGCAAGAAACAAAAAGTGCCGTGGCTGTTTTTAGTTTCTAACGAGAGGAAATCGGTGTTGTTTCTCTCTGTAAGCAAGGCCGGGTGGCCTGTGTGGCGGGCCCGTTGAGAACCGGGAAACGCTTGGATCCGTGAGAAGTTTTCTGAGCTGAGGAACTTGGCCTTTGCTCTGCGTGGCCCAACCCTGGGCCAGGCTGGGTGGGGCTGCGCAGGGTTTGGGGGCCATGTCATCTCCATCCCAGCCCCCCAGTGGGTCTCCTTTCCCCTCTCCTCCCTGCCTGTGTCTGTTCCCTGGTCCTTCGGCCTGCAGGGTGGGGTGGTGGAAGACCGGGAAGGCTGTGTCTGGGCCTGGAGTGTGTTTTGCTCCAGCTTAAATATTGGAAACAGTTGTGAGGAAGGAGCCAGGTCACTGTGATGCAGCAGTCCTTGCTGGGGCAGTCCTCATCGCTGAGAAGTCAGAAGCTGTTACAAACTTGCCTGTGGATGGGTCATGAGGAATAGCTGAGCTGCCTGGTTTGTCACAAGTATCCTTTGGTCCTAGCTGCTCTCACTGCCGCTGCTGGGGGCTGGCCGTGGGTCAGATCCCTACCAGCGTGATGTCCTTCTCACCATTGTCCAGACAGGGGAGACCACTTGCCCAGGGTCGCAGAGGAGGTGAGCGTTCTGGTGACCAGGGTTCCTGTACCTTACCAGAAAGATGGTTCGGTGGATCCCAACGATTTCTGTAGGCAGGTGGAAGCCTGAGGCAGTGTCAGGCAGTCCAGAGGGCGTGGAGTTGGAGCCCGGATGCCAGGCCTCCAGCCCTGGTCCGGAACTTGACCGTGGGCGAGCTGCAGGACCTATTTGAGCCTCCACTTCTTTGTGTACAGGGAGGTGGGGGCCTAAGGGCAAACCTGGAGGGACTCATTCGTCATTTCTGCTGGGGCAGCGCCGTGGAGGTGGTGGTCTTCGGGCCAGGCATGGAGGTGGACAGCCCAGAGTGACCGGAGCCAGATGGGGCTGAGCAGGGCTGCTGTGGCTGGGCTGAGGTGTACCTGGGAAGCTGCATTTGAAGTGTGTGGCGTTATGGGTTGGAATCCATGGGCCAGGTGGCAAATGGCAGAGCTAGCTTGTCCTAGAGCCAGCCTTTGTGGGGTGGGAAGCGGAGGTGGGCTCTCGGAGTCTGATACTCTATCTGGGCCTTGGCAAGGCCCCCAAGGTCTCGTTTTCTTAACTGCAGTTGGGCGGCTGGGCTACTTGAGGGTCAGAGGTGTGTGGTGTGTTCAGTGTGGAGCCTGTGCACTTCCCAGGTGTGTGTTGGGTGAGGCAGGTACTAGAGAGCCACAGAGGGCTTAGCCACACCCCAGTTTTCTTTGACACCATTTCTCTGAGTTTCTGCCTTTGCTGGTGGCCTGGGAGCCCGTGGCTTGCTGGCACCACCTTCCTCTCCTCCTGTCCTGTCGAATGCTCCTGGCTGTCTCCTGTGAGTGACAGTGGGAAACAGAGCTCTGAGGCCCCACTGGGGGTCCCAGACTCCAGGCTTTTGGAAGGAATGAGGAGCAGGGGTCTCAAGGCCCCCCGGCTCAGTGCTGGCGTACTGAAGGTGCTCAGTAACTATATACTGGGGTGCTGGACTCACTAGCCTGGGAGGAGGGGGCATTAGCATAATGAGCCTCAGAACAAATCCTGGCAGGAGGTAAGGGAGGTCCCATTTGTCAGATAGGAAGTTGAGGAGCAGGAGAGGCCCATGGAGGTCTGCGCTCCCTCGAGCCAGCACCCCTTCCCTTCCTGCCTTTGCCTCTTGTCTCCCTGCTGCCACACAGCCCCTCTGTCCCCAGTGGTGGCTGGGGGGGGGGAGGGGATACAGCTGGGCTGCAGGTGAGCACGGGGGCTGGAACCGAGGATGCCAGCGTTTATTCCGAGATGTGTCTCTCTTCTTCAAGGGGGACGCGAGGCGCCTCCTTAAAATGTCAGTCTTCTCCAGGTGCTCTGGGAGACGGTGGGTCGGTGCGGTGGCTGAGGGTCTCTGGGTCAGTTGGCAGAGGCTTTTGGACAGCCCACATGCAGGGAGGGCCAGGAGGGCTCAGCCTGCTGGGCAGAGTGAGAGGCGTCTTGGAAAGGTCAGTGGGCCCAGGGAAAAGCCAGGAGCAACCAGAGAGGCGACACAGGGCAGAGTGGGGCAGAATGCCCAAGAAAGGCAGGGCCAGGGCTGCACACGCTCCCTCTGTGGCTCCGAAGGTCCTGTTTCCCCATTCTGCAGAGGGGATAGCTGAGGCCTGCAGGTTAACAAAGTCACAGAGCATTATGTTTATGAGTGTTTGTTTCTGAGGAAGGAGGCCTTACCACATTTGACCAGACAAGGGCCTGGTCCTTGGTTGACAGGAAGCCTGGCGCCCAGGGATGGGGGAAGGACTCTCCCAAGGTCCTGTGGTCACTAGCGTGAATGGCCCACACAGCACCAGGAGACCACAGGGCATGATACCCGGGCATTGGGTGGAGGAGATGAGGGGGAGATGCTGCTTCTGCCCTGCCCTCACATTCCATGGGGGTGCAGTCCCAGCCTGGGAGGGCTTCCTGGAGGTGGAGAAATGGGAGGGATTTGATAAGCCAGAGGGAAAGTGGCGTCTTTAAGGAGCGGAAGTCCTTGGTTTTCAGCTCGTTCATTGATTTATTTCATCATCCATTCCTACTTGGGTCATGAGTCCCCCGGGCCCGAGGCAGCTGTTGGAGGTGTTTATGGTTTCTGGTGGGGGTGGGGGAACCAGTCCCACAGTGGGTGGTGTGATCTGTGGGGACCCAGGGGTGTGTTTACATGTGTGAGTAGGAGACTGAGCTGGCAGGGAGGGAACGCCTTGGCCAGGCCTTGAACCATTCTCCAGAGCCTGCTGTGCATGTGCAGAAGCTGACGGGCAGCCCGGCCGGGCGTGCAGTGGGCCGCTCGGGGGTTGACAGTGTCCGGGCTGTGGCAGATGAGGCTGGGGTCTCAGTCCTGGATGCTGTGCTCCTGGGGCCGGGAGGGGTGGAAGGGCTCTTTACTCTGGATGACGGGGTGGCTTACGGTTTGGGGGTGGCACCCTCTCTAATCTTTCTGAGTGGCTGGGCCAGGCTTGGTAATTTCTCCTGGGGACCAGGAAGGGGATAGAGAGCTGTCCCTACTCAGAAGCAGGAGGGGCACGAGGCCCTCAACTAACTTTCAATTCGCCCAGATCCCATCCTGTTCAATGAGTGTTCCTCACATTCTCTTCTTTTAAAATTCAGGGCACTTCGCTGTTCCACTGAGGTTTATGAATGTTTAAAAACTGCTGTGAGGTCCCCAAAGTAATTTGACAAGTCTGGCAGCTATTGATTAAAAACCCAGAATTATTCAGGTTGCAGGAGGACGTGAGGGATTAGATGGAAAGTTTTTTTGTTTCTTCTTTCTCTGTGTGCCCTTTGCCATCTCCCTCCCCGCCCCCACCCCCCAAAAAAGAAATAAGGTGTGGGGAGGTAAATGTGTCCTGTGTCCTGGGATGGTTTTGAAAACTCCATTAGGCTGTTGAATTATACTGGCAAGGATGGGGATGGGGATGGGGACAGGGATGGGGTACGTGTGCCTCTCCTGGCCCGGGACCAGAACCAGCATCCCTGCGTCCCTGGGAAGCCTTGTGGCCCAGGTCACCAGCAGGCAGCAATGAGGTGTCACTCTGTGGATATTAGGGTGGCGGTGGCGGTGGAAGAAGAGATGTAGCAGTTGGTAAAGAGTCTCGTATGTTTATAGGGAGTTGGTGTTGGGAGGCGGGGTTGTGGCGCTTTCTGGAGTAGCTCAGGTGAGGAAATAGCAGCCTAGAGAGAGGAGGGAACCTGCCAGGGCATTGCAGCATCTGTGGGTCCAAGGGAGAAAGGGGTGCGCCTGAGGTCACCGGCAGATTCAGGGCGTACGAGGACAGGAGCCTGCGGGGGCACTGGGCTGACTGCATGCCGGCCCCCAGGCCGGCCCCCGTGTGAAGGACAGTCCCTCAGAGGGTGATCTGGCCATTAGGATCCCTGCTTCCACTTGTGGATCCTGTGACACAGCCACGCCACTCCTCTCTAAGCCTGGTGTCCTGAAGCCTCTGTCATCGCATCCTTTAAATGATCTGGGGTGTGGGAAGGGTTGCCCCATGAACCAGGGCTCATCAGCCTGTTGGAGTTCCTGTTCTCCCTTCCGCTGGGGCGACACTGCCTTTTGTGCAGGCTGTTGAAGAAGGCTGTGCATCGATGTATGTGCCTCGGTAAGAAAACCTATTACACAGGGGAACACATAGTAGGTGCTTAGTAAGTGGCTGTTCAGTGCAGGCTGCTGCAGTGCTGGTCATTCAGTCAGCATGTAGGGCTCTGTAGCCACAGCGCGTGATGAGTTGCCTGAACTCCTGTCTGGTTGCCAGGATGTGGACCCTCCTTTGCCATCTCAGCCCTGTGGTGACAAGGGGAAGCACAGGCTCCCAGGTATAGGTTGAGGGCAGTAGACCAGGCCCTTCCAGCCCAGGGCTCAGTCTGGGGATGGGGACAGGGTCATACTGGTTCTAGTGACTGTTAGGACCTGCCCCCTCGCCTTGGACTCAGGGAACCCTGGGCCAAGGGAGTCCATGCCTCCAGGCCAGGCCCTCCCATCCCAGGGAGCCTTCCCAGGCAGGATGGTAACCTCCCTGCCTTTTAAGGACAGGCTCTGTCTCCCCAGGGTCCCTGGAGCCACAGGGCGGCTGCATTCTTCTCCCTTCCCCTGGGACCCCAGCTGGGCCAGGAGTTGAGCGCTGGCCGCTGAGCAGCCGGTTCCCAGGCCTGGAGGGCGAGGCTGGGCCTGGGGGGAGTTGGCTCTGCTGGGCGTTCTGGGTGGGGCACTGTCGTGCCACTGGATTCTCAGGAGGTCGGGCCCTTTCTCTGCCTGTGTGCCAGGACCCGTGGGCAGATGCTCAGCACAGCCTCCTGCACCTGCCTGGCTGTGACAGCAGAAGCATGGTGGGCACGCTGTGACCTGACTCCACTGTCCGCAGGTCCTCCCAGCCCTTCAGTGGGCACCTCCTCTGTGGAGACCAACTTTATCCAGGATTCTGCCCCTTCCAGGCCTGGTTATGGCAGTGGGCAGTGGCAAGGGCCCACACAGGAAATTAAGGGCTTTTTTTTTTTTTTTGAGACATCCCAGCATTTGGGTAGAGGGAGTTTGTCCCATTTTGTAGATGGGGAAAACTGAGGCATGGAGAAGAAGGTAAGGGATTTGAGTGGTCAGAGGAAGGAAACAGAATGGCCCGGGAAGTCCCCATCTTGTCACCCCAAATGTCAGGAGTGTCAGCCTTGATAACAGCAGGTGCATCCTTCCTTGTTCACAGCCATTCCCTGCTCCTGCCACTGGAACTGTTACAAGTGACTGATGGAGTCACCGGCATCTACCCCTGCTCTCCCTAACATCTCCCCACATTCTCACTTGATCCTTGATCCTTACAGCAGCCCTCTGAGGAAGAGATTCCTTCTCCCCACTTATGGATGGGGAAACTGAGGTCTGGAGAGTTGAATGACTTAAAAATCTCAACGTTGCATGTTTTATGAGGAATGGAGACTAGATTACAGCTGGGCACCTTGACACTGGGCCCTCCTGCCTGTTCCCATCTACAGGTGTGTGTGGTGGGGGGGTGGGGGGATGGTCGTGCGTGCTCACTCCTGGGGCTCCTTCCACTGCCTGCCTGCATGCTCTGACTGCCTGGCCTGTTACGCTAACAGCCCACTAGCAGTGTAGGCATCTCCTCCACAGCATGTCTGAAAGGGTCTCCCAGTTCCTACTTGCACACGGTCAGAGACTGGGTGCTGACTCCCTCCAGAACCAGCCTGGCCCATGTGAAGACGGCTGTGACTGAGCTGTAATTAACCTCTCCTGGTCCCAGCCCTGCCCCCCGGGGGCATGCAGGGCAGCTCCCTCTGCCCCCTCTGAGGCTCACTTTCCAGGCTGTACAACCCCACTTTCAGCTCACCCCACTCATAGCTGGGGACATCCTCCCCAGGCCAGGAACTTGTTGATAATTGCAGGTTTTGTTTTGGGGTCTCCTCCCTCCTTGAAATAATGGGGAATTTGCTAAACTTCTGTGTCACTAACCTTTTAAGAGAAAAAAGGATGGGGTTGAAAAACAGCTCGTGGGTTGGCTGGAAGGCTATCAGATAAGGCTGTGGCCCAGGAGCTGGGACAATGTCTCCTTGTTTCTGCTCCCTGGCCGCACAATGAGCTGCTGTTGGGACCTGGCTGTATCTCCAGCAGCAGCTCTGCCCCTGCCCCTGCCTGTGGTGTGCCCACGTTTCCTGGGCTCCTGGGCAGGGGCGCCCTGCCCCAGCCAGTCTCTCTAGCTCTTTCTCCCAGACCTGGAATGAGTGGATCCCAGTGAGCAGGCCAGCTGGCTGTGGGCCTTTCTCTGCCCATCACCTGTGGGGAGATGGGAAGACGAGCCTTGTGCTGATGGAGTTAGTCTCAGACTCTGCTGAATGCGGTTCAAATCACACGCGGCCTTTGCCACCCGCCACCTGTGCAATCTTGGGCGAGCCACCTGGCCTTTCTGAGGTGTGGAACCTCAATCCTGATGGGTTGTCGTGAGAATTAATTAGGTGAGGAGACAGGTGGGAACGTGGTGTGGAGTGGGGCTCAGCCACACGGCCTGGGTGTGAGCGCTTGTCCGCCTGGAGGGACTAGGGACAGCGTGGTGGTGGTGGTGGTGGCTTTTGGCCTGGGCTTTGAAGTCGGAGGAAGGTTTTTGTGAGGCAGAGAAGGTTGGGGGAAGGTAGTACGGGTTCGGGAGAGACCAGGGCATGGATCCTAGAGCAGAGGAAGTTAGGGACCAGCTAGGAGGAGCATCTTTCCAGGGTGTGTTGTGAGAGCAAGTGCAGAGGGGACATTTCAGGGCGGGTTCACCACCAGGTGGAAGTGTGGCGACTTGATTATCTATAGGCCTTGAGGGGATTGCAGACAGATGGGAATGATGCCAGTTGGGTAGAGGGGGTCTGGCTGGAGGGTGCTGCTGTGGCCTAGAAGTGCTGGGGAGATGAGGAGGCTCAGGGCTGCCCAGCTGCAGCCAGGATGCCTTAACAAGAGTTCACCCAGGAACCTTCCCCTGAGGCCGGGGCCAGCTGGGGCATGTTTGTGGGGCAGGATGTTGGGGAAGGAAAAGTAGGTATTTGCAGCTCCAGGCTCTAGGCTCTGGCCACTTTGGGGTCAGGCCTGGGCCTGCTGGGCTCCTGGCCTGTCGAACCAGGGCCCCTCGGTCTCCTGGGCAGGCCCAGTCCACTGAACTGTGCCTCCCTCTCCTCTCTCCAGCCCACCAGCCCCTCTGTTTGCACTTCATGGGTCCCTACTCCACTTGCCCTGGTTCCCAGCATCTTTACCCAGCAGGGGTTTCTGGGCTGGGCCAGAAAGCAGCCCGATCCCGATCTGCAGGCTGGGTTTCCAGCCCTGCATGGCAGGCCCAGGGACTGTGGGTCCCTGCTGTTCCTGGCCTGGTGAATTCCCAGCATCTGAGTCAGGTCTTCTCTTGCACTGAGCCATGAAGCCCCATGAGGAAGGGAGGCCTGGAGGCTGCCCCAGGAGGTGGGCAGCCCTGGGTGGAATATTGACTGAGGAGATAACAGACCCACCCAAGGCATTGGTCAGTGCTGTGATGGGGGAGCAGGTGGAGGGCTTGTCAAAGGCACCTAGCACGGGGTGCTGTGTTCGGCCATAGTGCTTGTGTGTGAGCCACTTCTTCCCAGAGGGAGGGCGCTGGAGGAGCAGAGGCACCCCAGCTGGGATGCTGGTGGGCTGGGCCTCACTGAAAGTTCCACACGGGGGCCCTGTGGAGGTTCGGGTGTTTCTAACTTGATTTCAGTCTTTCTCACAGCTTCCCTGTGGTCTGTCCATTCCCTTGGAGCTTTCAGAAGCTCTGCCTGAGGACATCAATACGGCACAAGTGATCTGAGCCAGCTTCATGCTGGGCCTTGGGGGAGCAGGTGCAGGGAGGCTGACTGCCTCTTGGGTTGGGCTGTGGGGTCCCCAAGGGCTGGGATCCCAGTTCCAGCTCTCATTCCCATGCCTCACCCAGCACAGGACTCCATGTCAGGGTGGGCTGCTGCCATGGTGACGTGGAGTTTGGGGGTGGAGGGTGGCCTCTGTCAGCCTGTGAGTCCCTGTGAGCAGGACCTATCTGCTGTTCTCTGGATTCCGGATCGCACACATAGTAGCCTCAGCCTCCCTTACTCTGGCTGGTCGTGGAAGTAGGTTACAGGTGTGTGTCCTGCAGGGAAGTGTGTGGTGACCCTGCCAGGCCTCACTGACATGAGGGTAGGGTCTTTGACGAGGCAGGGAGAGATTGATGAATTGGAGGCCAGGAGCTGAGAGGGAGAGGGATTGGGAGATCTGGGTGAGCTAAGCCCAGGGAGGGTTTTGTGCCAGTGCCTGGGTCTGGGCCGTGGACGTGAATAGGGCAAGGCCTGCTCAGCTTCCACACCAGAGGTGGTCTTATCAGGCTTGGCTGGCTCTCCAGCTTTTCCTGTGCCCAGCCGCGCGGGGCAGCTCCCATGGCGGTGGCTCTGAAAAGGGACTTGCACAGCTCCGAGGCCGACTCTGCCAAGCACTGTGCAGGTGCCATCTGAGGCTCTTTCCATGGCCTGTGCTGAGGAACCGAGGCTCAGAGAGCGGGTAGTGACTTGTCCAGGGCCACATAGCAGGCGAGAATGAGGCCAGATTTGTCAGCCAGTCCAGCTCCAGGCTCCACTTCGGCACCAGGTGGCATCCACTACCTCTGCTCTTTGTATCTGTGTTGGGCCCCCAAGCCCTGGCATGTGGGCCTGTCTGGATTTTGGCATTTGGAGCCTCACTGCCCTCATCTATAAATGGTGCAGCAGAGGTCCCTGTGGCTCTCCTGCTTCGAGGGGGGTGTGAGAAAGGGCTCTGTGGGCAGTAACGCTCTGGACGAGTGGGTGACTGCTCTGGTCTTGGATGGGGACCAGGGCTGAGGGGATGGGATGGGTGGGGAAGGCCACCTGGGTGAGCTCAGCTCTTCCCTGTGGGTCTCAGAGTCTGCTTGGGAGCCAGGCCAGACCCTGCCCTGCACTCAGTGCTGACTTTCAGCTCCTGCGTGGATCACCCTCAGCCACTTGCTCCCTTAGAGGCTGAACCGGTCACTCAGTCCTGCAGTGGGCAAAGGGACCGATACTGGGTCTCTGTGACTCCAGCACAGAAGTGCCCCTCCCTCAAGTCTGCCTTTAGAGGAAAAGGACTTGGGGGTTGATCAAGGAGTGATTGCCTACCACTGGGGGTGGGGGGGGTGGGGGCAGATCTGGGCAGGCTTCCTGGAGGAGAGGGGACAGGGCAGGGGAGGGGAGTGACAGGCCCAGCCTGACATACCTGCTGCCCACCCCCCAGGTCCCATCTGATGCCCAGGGTGAAGGAGTCTCGCTCCCACGAGTCCCTGCTCAGCCCCAGCAGCGCGGTGGAGGCGCTGGACCTCAGCATGGAGGAGGAGGTGGTCATCAAGCCCGTGCACAGCAGCATCCTGGGCCAGGACTACTGCTTCGAGGTGGGTGCCGCTGGGGGCAGGTAGGCCCTGGTTGCATCCCCTAGTCAGGCCAGGTCTCCAGACCCCTCCTAGAGTCCTCGGTGGCCTCGGCTTTGGGACAGTGGCTGGAAACTGTTCATTGTTTTTGGCTCCCAAGAGACCAGGTAGAGCTTGGAGATGGGGGCTTCGTTCCTCCTCCGTGGGCTCCTTGGAGACAGACCAGCACTATTCCCCCTGCTGGTGGGGGCAAGAGCTCCCCAGCAGTAAAAGGGGGTAAAAGTCCATGTAGAATTCCTTAAGCTCCAGGGCCTGTGCCTGAAGCCTGCTCACCCTCCTTAGAAACCCCCTAAATGCAGTGTGGGATGGTGGAGAGCACCCCCTTTTCTGGGCCAGTCTCCCCCTTCTATAAAGACATCAGAATCTTTTCTGCCCTAGCATTCTGTGACGCAGGTTTAAGAGCAAGCAGAGGGCAGCAACCACACCTGCAGGGCTGTACCTGGGGATCACCTGTCCAGTCTCTCACAGTCGATGGGGAATCTGAGGACAGGGAGGCAAGATGTTAGAGGTCACACCACGAGCCTGAGGCCACGCCAGGACCAGGGTGATGAATGTCGTAGGTGTTCCTGGGAGTTCCTGATTGCTTCTCTCATCAGTCAGATTCCCTGCCCACCTCACCCTCCACTCCCACCCACAAGGCGCTTACATAATTAGGGCACTCTCTGATGGAGGGATGAGCCTGGTAACGAAAGTCAGCCATTCGGGGACTCGTGGCAACCTCCTGGCAACCCAGCCCCAGGGAAAGAGTGGAATGTGCCTGGCATCTGCCCCACCCCTTGTGCCCATTGTTTCTGGTTCAAGACTCCTGGGCTCCGACTTCTTTGCCTGGGACAGGCTGAAGACGGTACCTGGGCACTGGTCCACAGCAGTGGGTTCTACGGCTTGTGCTGGCCCTTGAATGGCTGGATAAGGAGTCTGGTTCCCTTCTGTCGAGCCCTTGGCACGGTGCTGGGGGCAGTGGAAGAGGAGGAGCCGCTTGGGCTGGGATTCCTTGCCGGTGGGGATTGGAGGATGAGCAAGAGTCTGATGGCGAGGGAGGGTCAGGGTTCCAGGCAGGAGGACCCCAGGCCCAGCACACCTGGAAGCCCAGTTTTTATTTCTCCAGTCTGGCCCCTGAAGTTTCTGTGACCATCATTGTTGTCACTGTCACTTGGCAAAAGATAACCGTCAGAAAGTGTCAGCTGAGGACGGAGGTGGTCCTTGTACCTACCCAGGGTTGTGTCCTTGGTGCCCGTGGCTCCACTTGGAGAGGAGGCCCTGGTTAAGCATTGCCCTCCGACCCAGTCAGGTACCCCGTGCCTTCTCTCTCCCATCTTCGGGAGAGTGAGGTTAGAAAGGTACTTTCCTGTGGACAAGGGATGCGAGGAAGGGGGAGAGGAGCCAGGGCCAGGAGCCAGATGGTGCAGGGCTGGGCCACCCTCCTGTCACCCACTTGCTCGGGACAGCGATCTCACGGCACCACCTGCCAATGTGAAACAGAGGCCGTTCTGAGCCGCATTCTGCCCCTCCGGAGGCAGTGCTGCAGGCCTGGTGGCTCCAGCCCCCAAGCCCCAATGTCTTCTGTCCTGCCCTGTCTCTCGCCGTGTTCCCCCCGTGACACTGTCCTGTGTGGCCCCTCAGGTGACAACATCGTCAGGAAGCAAGTGCTTCTCCTGCCGGTCAGCAGCCGAGCGGGATAAGTGGATGGAGAACCTGCGGCGAGCAGTGCACCCCAACAAGGTAGGCTGCGTCCCCTCTCACCAAAGCCCGGGGATTGAGGTTAGACCCGGAGCAGAGTGGGATCACTGGGGTAGGCTGGGCGGGGGTGGGGCCTGAGTGGGCAGTAGGGTTGGGCCCTGGAACAGGGGTTCGAGATGGCCAGGCTGACTCAGGTGCTGTGGGCCTCTGTCCTCGAAGCTAACCATGGAGGCTGGGCCAGAGAACTGAGAATGGGCTGTTAGGGAGTTGGGTGCTGGTGGCCTTCTGCCTGGACCTCTTGTCCCTCCACTCCTGGCCGATTCCTGGCCACCCATCCAATTCCAGCTTAGACCTCTGTCCCGTCCTCCAGGGAGCTCCGCTGGCCCAGCCTGGCTCCCTACTCTGTGTTCCCACTGCCCTGGGCTTCCCCCATCAGGTTCATGGGCCCCAACTCTAATCTCCTGCTTCTGTGTCTGCCCCCCTGGCTGGCCCGGCCTGGGCTGAAACGGTCACAGTGACATCACCGTGGGAGGGGCCTGAGCAGTGGTCCCCTCTTGAGTGACTTACAGACCAGCGAACTGGAAGACCTGAGGAGTAGCACAGTGGCCTGCGGTGCCAAGCACTGTGCTAACCTCTTACTTGATCTCTCGCCATTCGTTCCTATTTTATAGAAAAGGGAACTGATCTTAGATTCAGTCCCCTGCCCAAGGTCAGTGAGCTTGTTTGAGGCCGAGCAGAGATCCAGCCTCATGGCCACCAGACTCCAGAGTTGTCCCTGCCCCCCCCCCCCCCCTCCTGTCGGTGCCTGGCCCGTCCCCACCCCCTTCTAGGGCCCCCCTGGATCTGAGCGCTCCCCCAGCTCTGGCCGGGCGGTGGGCAGGCAGGCGGCCCCGCAGTGACCACCTTGTGCACGCGCAGGACAACAGCCGGCGTGTGGAGCACATCCTGAAGCTGTGGGTGATCGAGGCCAAGGACCTGCCGGCCAAGAAGAAGTACCTGTGCGAGCTGTGCCTGGACGATGTGCTCTACGCCCGCACCACGGGCAAGCTCAAGACCGACAACGTCTTCTGGGGCGAGCACTTTGAGTTCCACAACCTGCCGCCCCTGCGCACCGTCACCGTCCACCTGTACCGGGAGACCGACAAGAAGAAGAAGAAGGAGCGCAACAGCTACCTGGGCCTGGTGAGCCTGCCCGCCGCCTCGGTGGCCGGGCGGCAGTTCGTGGAGAAGTGGTACCCCGTGATGACGCCCAACCCCAAGGGTGGCAAGGGCCCCGGACCCATGATCCGCATCAAGGCGCGCTACCAGACCATCAGCATCCTGCCCATGGAGATGTACAAGGAGTTTGCCGAGCACATCACCAACCACTACCTGGGGCTCTGCGCAGCCCTCGAGCCCATCCTGAGCGCCAAGACCAAGGAGGAGATGGCGTCGGCCCTGGTGCACATCCTCCAGAGCACGGGCAAGGTGAAGGTGCGTGTGCCCGTGCCCGTGGCCCTGGGAAGGCCCGGTGACACACTAGGTTACCTGCTGTTTCCTATGTCCAAGGCATGGATTTCAGCCCTATCGGGGGCGCTGACCAGGTGGTCCCCTGAACCCAAGCGTTGTATCATGGAGTGAGGGGTTTCGTTCTTCTGCCCCCCTCGCTGAGGCAGCTGTGGGGCTGAGGGACGGATGGCAGTTGTAGTGAGGAAGTGAGCAGTGACTTTTCGGTCTGTCGTGGACGCCAAGGGCTTCTCCCTGCCACCCCTTCTCCCTCGGTACAGCGGGAGGAACGGGCTCTGGGAGGCAGGAGGCCTGGGCCAGGTCCGGCCTGGGAGCTGGGCCTTGGACAGGTCAGTTTCCTGTTCTGTGCTGTGCCGGTCCCCTCACTGGGCCCTGGCTCTGCGGAGCTCTTCCTCACCCAGCCTGGGCGCAGACTCTGACACCAGGGAGCAGAGTGGGATCTGCGGGGACAACGAGAACCCCTCCATGAGCCCAGGCAGGCCTGGGCGGAGGAGCCGGGGTCCTGCCTCCATGTTCCGAGGAGATCCCAGAGGTCAGCTGAGGGTCAGGAAGGGCTCCTCAGATTGTGTGGTCCCCAGAGGCAACGGAAGCTTCTTGAACACGCCCCCCAACCGCCCCCCTGCCATCATCCCTCCTTTGGCCAGCAGGGCCTCCTGGGCCTCGAGCTCAGTTCTATATTTAAGGGGCCACGTGTGATGTCAGAGAGGTTCCCAAAGTTGTGTGCACCAGAAACCCTGGTCCATGCTGGCCAACTTGTAGCCTCCTTGCTGGTGGCCCCTGCCCTGCCCTTCACCCTCCCCTGGGCCTCTGACCCCCTGTCTGTCCTCTTCCCCTCCCCCAAGCCATGAGGCTGGCTGTGGGTGAGAGGAGGGGTCTCTGGAGGGAGGGAGCTCCCACTGGGGCCGTGGGAGCAGGTTTACTCTCCAGCCTCCCTCCAGGAGGGGAGATGTGGGCCAGGCTGCCCCCTGGGGTCTGCCCATGACCCTGCCTGTGGCACTAGCAGCTCATCTACGTCACAGCTGCCCTCAGCAGTGAGGAGCTGCAGCCCTGGGTTTGCCAGGTGGGCGGTGGTGCCACTGCCTTCGCAGCGAAGCCAAGGTCCCTTCTCTCACCGACTGAGCACTGGCTCACTGCCCCCGAGGCAGCCGGACAGCCTCTGCCTCGCTCCTTCTCTGCTGCACCACACAGAGCGAGCCCATGTCTGGTGTGGGAGACGCATCAGAGTCATGGGTAGATAGTGGAGAGGGTGCCCGTCTGTCCTCTCTGGCGTTGATGGTGATGGGGGGCGGTTCCCTGGTCACCCAGGCCTGCTCAGGGCCAAGCAGGGATTTGAGTCCAGCTGGTCTGGCCATGGGGTAGGAAGCTTGTGTCCACGTGGCATACTCTTGCCCAGGCCTGCCTCCCTGATCCCGAGACCCAGCTGTGATGTCACCGGGCGGCCCTGCCCTCCGGCAGCCCCCAAGGTGGACAGTGCCCTGGGATGGGAACCCCCTCAGCCTTGGGAAGCAGGGGCTTCTGGCCGCTGCCCGGGCAGCGGGTGTAGAACCCTAGGGTCCTCCCTACCGGCTTGCCCAGGTCCTCCCTCCTCACTGCCTGCCTCCCCAGGACTTCCTGACGGACCTGATGATGTCAGAGGTGGACCGCTGCGGGGACAACGAGCACCTCATCTTCCGGGAGAACACGCTGGCCACCAAGGCCATCGAGGAGTACCTCAAGTTGGTGGGCCAGAAGTACCTGCAGGACGCGCTAGGTAGGGAGGGTTTGGGCCGGCGGGGGCCGAAGGTGGGACATGCCCACCAGGTCCTCACTGCCCCTCCCTGCCCTCCCGGTCACAGGTGAGTTCATCAAGGCGCTGTACGAGTCGGACGAGAACTGCGAAGTGGACCCGAGCAAGTGCTCGGCCGCCGACCTCCCCGAGCACCAGGGCAACCTGAAGATGTGCTGTGAGCTGGCCTTCTGCAAGATCATCAACTCCTACTGGTCAGTGCTGCCCCACACGCCCTCCCTGGGCTCAGCCGCCCAGGCCTCCCACCCCACCGTGTGGCCCGTCCGGGGTCAGGTGCCTGTAGCGTGCCAGGTGCTGTGGTAGGCACGGGGTGCCTTCCTCTCGTACGGCTCAGCGAGGGCGCTGTTTCCTGTGCCTGACGTACAAACAGGAGAGCTGAGTGAGGCTCAAGAAGGAGAGGGCAGGTGGACACGCCTGTGGCCTCACACAGCTTCCGAGTGGTGGCTCTGGGATGGGAACCCCCTCTGCCTGACTCCGCCAGTCTTGGCCCCTTTTGGGTTCTCCGACGTGAGGGAGTGTTCCAGACCATGCAGGACACGGGGTGTGCCGCGTGGAGAATTTGGGCGCAGTGGCAGTCCACTGCACGTGTTCGTTAGCGAGCGCCCTCTGTGACTGGTGCTGTTGTAGGTGCTGGGGCTGCCCAGGGAGCGAGACCGGCGAGGCCCGGTTCGGGCACCCCCCGGGGGTGGGCGGATGACTTAACCTGAGACCCCTCGTCGTCTGTCCGTAGGAGCTTGTGCTCATGTCACAGCTTGTGATCGGGCCCAGCCGGGGCTCGTGTGGGTGCCTGGACTGTAGAGACGGAGAAGAAAGGATGGGGGTCTCAGGAGATCGTAGTTCTGCAGCCCCGAGAGAAGGAGCAGGGCGTGCGGACGGGCTGTTCAGAGAGGACCACAGTCAGGGCCAGGATTGGTGCGTGGGCCACGGCCCGCAGGGCACCTGCTTGCTCCTGGGTCGGTGTGATGCCAGCTGACTGTGTGCGGGGTGCAGCCTCACTCATGGCGAGGCAGGCGTAACTGTCCAGGGCGGGGACTTGCTGCCAGCGCCGAGCATGGGGACTGGACGGGCTGCTCAGATTTTCTCCGGTCACTGCTCCATCTCAGGACCTGCGTCCCCCTCCCCACTCGAGCCCCACCCCCAGCGATGCTGTACTCCCCTCTTTGGTCACACTTCTTCCCTTTCTCCTTTAAGGCCTTATACCTGGCTCCCTCTGTGGCTTGCCTTAGGTCAGCTCACCCCTCTTGGGCATCCTCTGTCCCAGCTCTGATCCCATCAGAGTGGGATTGTGCTTGCGTCTAAATCTGCTTCCTGCACATGCTGGGAGCACCCGGGCTGGTGGAGCCACCAGCTCAGGGCTGGGCACACCAAAGGGCCCCGGGATAGTTCAGCAGAGAGGCCTGCTAGGCGAGGGGATGGTCAGAACCAGTGCGGGAGGCCCCCCTGCGCAGGCCCCTTTGCTTCTGGGCTCACCTGGGACCAGCCTGGCCCCTCGGGATAGGTCACATGACCCATGGCACTGAGCGGGTGGGGGGTGACCTGAGAGCCTTGAACTCTGAGGGAACACACTTCCTGCCCTGGGCCAGGCTGTTTTCACACTGCCCTGCTATCCCCAGGGCGGAGGGTGTGGGACTCAGGGAAACATACCTTGGACAATGATTTTCCATTTCCTCTTTCTGGTGTTTGTCAGAGACCCAGAGGCACCTCTCAGTTCTGGGTGCCATGGGTAGATGGCATACTCAGTGCCTGCCCCTTGCACTTCCTGAGCACTCGCTCTGCCCGCCCTGTGCTGCCTCAGCTCCCCCAGCAGCCCTGTCCGGTGGTGATGGATAGGTGGATGGATGATGGATGGATGATGGATGGTGACGGGCAGCAGGGCCAGCTCATAGCTATCAGGGTCCCTGCTCTGCACCCACCTGTCCTGGCGCCCTGCCTGACCACCAGGCCCACTCTTGTCTATTCCTACCCAGTGTCTTCCCACGGGAGCTGAAAGAGGTGTTTGCCTCGTGGCGGCAAGAATGCAGCAGCCGCGGCCGGCCGGACATCAGCGAGCGGCTCATCAGCGCCTCCCTGTTTCTGCGCTTCCTCTGCCCGGCCATCATGTCGCCCTCACTCTTCAACCTGCTGCAGGAGTACCCCGATGACCGCACTGCCCGCACCCTCACCCTCATCGCCAAGGTTACCCAGAACCTGGCCAACTTCGCCAAGTGAGTGTTGCGTCCCCGGCGGGCAGGAGGCCACGGGGCCAGGCCATGGTGTTTCTTCCCCAGAGCTGGGCTGCACAACGGGCCCTGCTTTTGTCCCTGTCATGCTCAGTCCTCCCGCTCCCCCTTTTCAGAATGAAATCCCCTCCACACCCCGTCCTCCCTCCCTACCGAAGGTACATGCCACTTTGGTATGTTTCCTTAATTTTCAGAGGTGAGAAGACAAGATGTTTTTTCCTGCAGCATTTTTGAATGAACATTTAATCATAAGGATTCTCCCATGTGCTTAACATCCATAAGCCTCATTTTGAAACAAATGACTAATATGCCTTCAAGGGAGGAGGGCCCATGTTTCCTTAGCCCGTCCGTCCCCTGTGGTCGGCACTCGGGCTGTTTCACACTGTCCTTGTGTAATGCTTGTCAAGGATGTCCTTGCTTGTCCAGCACGTCCGTGTTTGGACTATACCTTAGAGCGAGGGGGCAGAAACGGGAGGGCTGGGTCATCCAGTCGCCAGTTCCGGGCCCCCTCAGTGCTGAGCTCGGAGTCACGCCTGATTCGAGCACTTAGGCAGGGGAGGGCGACAGAGGTGCACACAGTCTCTCAGGAGGGCCCTCAGCTTGTTGGGAGAGGAGACAGGGAGACTTCCCCAGACACATGCCCCCAGCTGCGTGATGGGAGCAGCGGCAGTGCAGCTCCTGGGAGGGCCGTGTGCCGTAGGGACAAGGCACCCTGGCGTTCCTGAATCTTCAAGTGGCAGGCAGGGAGAAGAGGGAGACGAGACCCAGGAGGACGCAGGGACCTGAAGGCCAGGCAGGGCCTTAAGCATGGGAGGGGATGGCCCTTGTCTGTTCTGGGTCCTAAAAAGGTCAGCTTGACAGCCGTAGGGCAGGGGGTTGGAGGGAGCGGGACTGGCAGCTGAGAGCCCGCAGGAGAGCGAAAGGGAATTGGGGTTCAGAGAGGTGATGCAGGAGGCGGGCTGCAAGGCCAAGGGGTGATGAGAAGACAAAGTCAGCGGCCTTGCCGGGTGGGAGGGAGGAGATGACGGGAAGGCTCTGGCTCAGCTCTCTGATGGACGTGGTGTCTCCACTTGTGACAGGGAGCCTGGGAGGAGGGCATGGGCTTGGGGTGACGGTGATGACTTCAGACTTGGGCAGGCTGGGTGCGAGGGGAGATGCTGTGGACACACACGTCTGCAGGCTCAGCAGAGAGGCCTGGCCGAGCATAGATTGGGAATCAACTGCCCACCAGGCCTTGGAAACCTGGAGGGAGAGAGGAAGGAGATTGTGACCGGCAGTGAAAGGGGACTGAGGGCCACAGAGCATTCCAGGTGCTGTGAGAAGGGGTCCAGAACAGGGGCCTGAGGAACGAGGGCCCTGCGTCTCAGCAGGTCGGCTGGCTGGTGGAGTTAGTGGCCACAGTGGGTGAGGAGGGATGGGAGCTGAGGGCCGGTATCTCCGAGAAGGAGGGCTCCTGGGTGGGCCTGGGTCGCTCACCCCGCCTGCTCCCTCCAGGTTTGGCAGCAAAGAGGAGTACATGTCGTTCATGAACCAGTTCCTGGAGCACGAGTGGACCAACATGCAGCGCTTCCTGCTGGAGATCTCCAACCCTGAGACCATCTCCAACACCGCCGGCTTCGAGGGCTACATCGACCTGGGCCGCGAGCTGTCCAGCCTGCACGCGCTGCTCTGGGAGGCCGTCAGCCAGCTGGAGCAGGTACCTGTCCCACGGGCAGGGTGCGGGCGGAGAGCCTCCTGTGTGGTGCAGATCAGCAGCCTGCCCGGGTGCTGGGCTCACAGTTCCCCTCAGGCCCTGTGGGCACACGCTGGGATCTCTGGGCCACGCTCGCTCGCCAGCACCTGCGGGCTGGGCGCCCATTCTGGGTACTGGGGCTTTGGCTATGTCTCTGTGCACTTGGCGCTGAGTGGGCGGATTCCACGGATGAAGGTGTGTTCCCTACCTGTGAGAAATGTGATCACATTTACTCTTTCTGTGAAAATGTCCTTGTTCTGGGTTTTAAAGGGCACCATAAGAAAAAGACCAAGTATGCTCTACTGTACCTTCAAGAGTCAGGCAGGAAGTTACAAACCTCCCGACAAACCTCCCCACAATTGCCCTTGGCCGTCAAGTCAGTTGAATGGTTGTTGCCCAGAAACCCCTGAGATGGCTGCAGCCACCGGAGTGTGCCCTCTTCCACCCGGGGCTCCACTCCCCATCCCCAGCAGCTCCGCCCACAGTGGACAGGTTCTTGGCAGCAAGGGCTGTACCTGCCACCGTCGACCTCCGGGATATTGGTTGCCTCCTGGGGCTCCGAGAGGCCCCCTTACAAAAGCAGTTCCTGCGGCAACCGGGCTGGGAGGCTCCCTGCTCCTGTCCTGTTTCCCGGAGGTGACCACACAGGGCGCTCGGGGCTGCAGCCTCTGGATGTTCCGCGTGTGTTCGGTACACATGCAAGCACACAGCTCTTCCTCTTTGGAGTGTGTTAAAGGGAGAGCGTAGTGTGTTTCTCACACACTCGTGTGGATGTCTGCTCCACGCCTGTGACCTTGCTGACGGCCACAGACTCTCCCATCGTGACTGCCGTTCATTTCGCCGGCCCCCTGTTGCTGGACACTCGGGTTAGTCCAGCTTTTCACCACCAACAGATGCTGCTGCAGTCATTTCTGCTCATTTTTGTCCACTGCCCTTTGGCTGCGAGAGACGTGGAGGGGAATGGAAACCAAGGCCAGTCACCCCAGTGCCTCCACTGCCTGAGCCCCTGTGCTGGCCCCGTATCGGCACACGGTCAGCAGCCATCACAGCTCACAGTGCTGCAGCGGGACTGAAGTGGAGCGCTTCGCCTCCCGAGTCTCTGCTCTGATGATAACACAAGTTTTCGCATTTTCTTTCTGCACAAAGTCCTACCTGGAAGCAGGGCCTAAGCAGGTGAAGGCAGGGTCCCCTTCCCTGAGCTCAGCCCCACAGCCTGGCATCCTTAGCACCGTCAGTCTTAACCATGGCAACGAGGGGCTGCCTCTGCCTGGCCCTCCACTTGCTCATCGTCTGGCAGGCACATGACGGTGCCTGCTCTGTGCCTGGACCATGTCCACGGGGCCTCGGGTGTTGATGGGTCAGGCGCCCGCCCACCCACCCTCTGGAGGAGGTGGTGTGGGAGGGGCTGTCCCAGAAGCCTCTCAGATGGGGAGGTGTGAGTGCGAGAAGTTCCGGATTCCACGTGGGTTTTCCTCCCCGGAGGCAAAGGTAGGACTGAACTAGGGTCAAAGGCGAGGACAGGTCAGCGTTTCTCCTTGTGGGCCTCACCCCTTCATCTCGGAAACACTTGGGGAGCTGGTAAATAGGTAATCTGCACAGTCCTGGGCTTCTCCCCCTTCGACCTGCTGGATCTGACTGGCAGGGGAGGGGTCTGCATTTCTGCCCGGTTCCTCGCTGTTTTAAACCGCCGTGGCTGCAGCTCGCTTGGCCTCTCCAGGTGGCCCCAGCAGGTCACATCTGCCTCTTCGTGTGTCTTTACAGAGCATCGTATCCAAGCTGGGGCCCCTGCCTCGAATCCTGAGGGACGTCCACACGGCACTGAGCACCCCGGGCAGTGGGCAGCTCCCAGGGACAAATGACCTGGCCTCCACGCCTGGCTCTGGCAGCAGCAGCATCTCGGCTGGGCTGCAGAAGATGGTGATCGAGAATGATCTCTCTGGGTAAGAGCCGCCAGGTGTGCTGGGCATTGTGGGGTGCACATGCAGACAAAACACAGCCCATCTGCATGCAGTCTCGGCTGGGCAGGAGGAGGCCGACACAAGTGTTTATAAGCAAGCTGGTGAGCCTGGAAATGTGTTGTGCAGACCCTAAGTAGTGAGCCTGCATTTAGGAAAAATCGGGGAAGGCTGCCTGGATGAGGTGGTGCTGTAGTTTTGAGCTTTTTAGCATTTTAGTAGTTTTGAGCATTTTCATTGATGGAAAAAGCATTCTGGGTAGAGGGACTAACACAAAGGCAACAATGTTCTGTTGAAGAACAATTATTGGTCCCCCAAATACCTCCAGCTCGTCTAGGGGTGTTAAAAATACTGGTTCTCCTGGTATTTGCTAGGCCCAGAATCTCCAAAAGTGGAGCACAGGGGTGTGTGTTCAGCAGGAGTTTGGGCGACTACAAGGCTTTGAGGCTGGGCGCTCAGGCCTGACCCTCCCTCTAAGCCCTCAGCCGGGGCAAAATGCACACTCAGTGGAGGAAGAGGGAAACATTCTCTAATATTGATATCAAAATGAGGGTATTCCTTTACAACAGGTGTTTTTTGTTTTTTAATATATTTTATTGATTTTTTACAGAGAGGAAGGGAGAGGGATAGAGAGTTAGAAACATCAATCAGCTGCCTCCTGCACACCCCCTACTGGGGATGTGCCCGCAACCAAGGTACATGCCCTTGACCAGAATCGAACCTGGGACCTTTCAGTCCGCAGGCCAATGCAATATCCACTGAGCCAAACCGGTCAGGGCAACAGGTGTTTCTCTTGACCCCTTTATGCCTCCCTCATACATTCCCCGCCCTACCAGGGGCTGCCTTGGACCAGCTGGTGAGGATGCGGCTGGGCCAGCAGAGTGGGGAGTCGGGTCTCCCCTGAAGGTGGTGGCAGTGGCGGGCTTTTAAGTGGATGAGGGTGTGGTGCACAGGACTGGAGGCCAGATGCCACTTCTCAGGTCCCTCTGAGTCTTGGGGTTCACTCATGCAGCCTGCCTAGTGAGGCAAATCTAGTTCAGGTGAGGACACATCTTGGCTGAGAGATGGCCGGACACGTGGCTTTGAGGAGACCTGACCAGGTGTGCTGCTGGCATGGGGTTCTCCCAGCTCCACTGCCGCCTTGTCCACATCTCCTCAGCCCACAAGTGCTGTAAGTGGTCACAGCCTGCCCTGCCGAAGCCCAGCAGTTGGTGCTTGGCACTTCCTCTCTCCATTCCAGGCTAAGCCAACTCTTACTCCCCTTCCAAGGCCTCTGTCAAACCCTAAAGTCCTTGCTGCCTCCAGCCCCCTCAGAGCCCTTTTCACCCCCATAACGTTCCCTCCCAAGCCTGGCTGGCCCCACTCCATTGTGCCTTCTTCCAAGGGGCCACATTCGGGGAGGGGATCGGAAGAGGCTGCAGACTCGGGGAGGGCCCAGCCTGCCACTGCAGGGCAGTCCCTCCGCGCGTGAGTCATGCCTTGAGGATCCTCCTCTGATTCCGCGTTTTTAGCAGGAACGCCAGCCCCCGCCTGCCTGCCAGTCAGTCAGTCAAGGGGTGTGGCAGCAGGAGGCTGGGCAGGGGAGGCTTCACCAGGCCCCCACCTCGGTTCTCAGGCTGATGAGGAACCAGAAGGAAGAGGCAGAGAGAGCCCTCGTGGCTCTGAAGTCGGCTTCCTCTGTGCAGGACCCTGGGGAGCGGAGAGCCACTGCGTTGTGGGTTGGGGTTCAGCTAAGGGAAATTTCCAGAACACCCTGGCCTCGACTGCTCCATCATCCCAAGATGCAGCTGGCCTGCCACTAGCTGCGCTGGCCCCTGGCTTCCGCTGGGGTCGGCTGCCCAGGCTGTGGGTTTTGCATCTGGGCCCCAGGACTCTCCCATTCTTGCTGCCCCAGCACCTCCCTTTCCCTCCCCTCCCTGCCCCCCCCTCCTCCCCCAGCCTTGGCTCCGGCCGCCAGGCCCGGCAGCTTGGCGGGGGCTCTCGGTTTGGACCCGCCTTGGCCGCACTCACAGTTCTTCTCTTCCCCCTTCTTTCCCTGTGTGTGCTTGTCTCCCTGCAGTCTGATAGATTTCACCCGGTTACCGTCTCCAACCCCCGAAAACAAGGACTTGTTTTTTGTCACAAGGTCCTCCGGGGTCCAGCCCTCACCTGCCCGCAGCTCCAGTTACTCGGAAGCCAACGAGCCTGATCTCCAGATGGCCAACGGTGGCAAGAGCCTGTCCATGGTGGACCTCCAAGACACCCGCACGCTGGATGGGGAGGCGGCCTCCCCAGCGGGCCCCGACGCTCTCACCACCGATGGGCAGATGCCTGCAACTCAGCTGGTGGCTGGGTGGCCAGCCCGGGCAGCCCCCGTGAGCCTGGCGGGGCTGGCCACAGTGCGGCGGGCAGGCCAGACGCCGACCACACCGGGCACCTCCGAGGGAGCACCAGGCCGGCCCCAGCTGCTGGCACCGCTCTCTTTCCAGAACCCTGTGTACCAGATGGCGGCTGGCCTGCCGCTGTCGCCCCGCGGCCTTGGCGACTCAGGCTCCGAGGGCCACAGCTCCCTGAGCTCCCACAGCAACAGTGAGGAGCTGGCAGCCGCCGCCAAGCTGGGAAGTTTCAGCAGCGCTGCCGAGGAGCTCGGGCGGCGGCCAGGGGAGCTGGCACGGCGGCAGATGTCACTGACTGAAAAGGGCGGGCAGCCCACGGTGCCACGGCAGAACAGTGCCGGCCCCCAGCGTCGGATCGACCAGCCGCCGCCCCCGCCCCCGCCACCGCCTCCTGCGCCCCGTGGCCGGACGCCGCCCACCCTGCTGAGCACCCTGCAGTACCCTCGGCCCTCGAGCGGAACCCTGGCGTCGGCCTCGCCCGACTGGGCTGGCCCCGGAGCCCGGCTGCGGCAGCAGTCCTCCTCCTCCAAGGGCGACAGCCCCGAGCTGAAGCCTCGAGCGGTGCACAAGCAGGTCAGTGCGCAGGCGGAGGGCAGGAGTGAGGGTGGTCCTCCCCATGCCACGCTGCTCCTCCCGGTCATTTCATCTCCCTCACCCAGCTGCCATCCCATGCTGAATGATGCCACGTTCGGCCCCAGCCCACCACATCCACCTCTCCTCTCCCCTGGCCCTGCTGGCCTCTGCCTCAGTCCTGTGAACCAGGGACACTGCAGCCTCAGGGTCCCTCTGCCAGTTTCCCCCGAGACAGCTGGGGTCAGGGAGAGAGGGAGGGGTCAGTCCATCTTCAGTTCTAAGCCTGTTGATGCCCTGCCTAGGGTAGGACTTGACCTGTGACCTGCTCGGAGCTGGCCTCCAGAGCTCAGCTGCCAGGGCACACGTGTGCTCCCAGGGGCTGCACGCAGTACATGGAACTGTCGTGCTTTGGGTAGAGCGCCTGGTCTTCCCGGGCCAGCTCCCCATTCTCACCTGGGCGCTTGACTGGGAGCTGGAGCTTCCTCGGTCAGGCGCTGCTGCCTCCGTAGGTGGCCGGTCAGCTGAAGGTCCCCTCCCTTCTCCCGTGCCTCTGAGCCACATGTTCTCGTGGCTCACCGGGTGCTACTCCCACCTCCTTCCCTCCCCTCCAGCCCTCACAGCTGTGTTTCATTGTAGGGCCCTTCACCTGTGAGCCCCAATGCCCTGGACCGCACAGCTGCTTGGCTCTTGACCATGAACGCACAGTTGTTAGAAGACGAGGGACTGGGCCCAGATCCCCCCCACAGGGATAGGCTAAGGAGTAAGGAGGAGCTCAGCCAAGCAGAAAAGGTAACGCTGGACCCTGTCAGTTCGGGACAGGGAGGGACTGTATCCCTTGGCAGCTGGCAGGATGCTCTCCCCTCGAGACCTGAGTGAGGGGGCACTGCTTGCTCCTGCAAATGGCCAGTCCCCTCTCAACCCCTGGTTTCATGTGAGGACAGCAGTCAGTGGGATCTGGAAGAGAGCAGCAGGAGGGATGTAGGTTAGACCTGAGGTTTCCCACACGGGCTGCACGTGAGACTCGGCTGGGACTTGGGGTTAAGGGTGCCAAAGAGGTGCATGGAGACCCTGAGGGAGCCTCATGCATGTCTCATGCATGTGGCGATGGAGGCATGCGTCCCCGAGACAGCTGGGAGAGTGCCCCAGCCAGGTCCCCTCCACTCTGGGCTGTGCCTGCCCAAGGCCTGGCTCTTTTCCCAGTCCCCTTCTCCTCCGGGGGGAAAAGTGGTTCTAAAATAGCCACGTTCCACCCACCGCACACATCGGGCACTTGGTGGGCAGTGGGGTGCCTCCCATTCTCCCAGTGGGGTGATGGCTGCCCTGGATCCATGGCTGGTTCTTGTCTCCTGGAGGCCAGAGCCCAGGTCTACCCGTGCAAGGCCCCCAGGCAGCGGTCACTCCCCCTCTCACTCTCGGCCCCAGGGAAGCCTGTGGCAGCCTCAGGCAGGGCCGTGGAGGTCAGGCGGCGGCTCCCTCTCCCTGGCCTAGGGCGAGGTCCGTGTCCATGCTGCATGCCACCCCCTCCCTCTCCCCGTGGCCCACCGCATCCACCTGCTTTCTCCATAATTATGTGAAGGGGACATGGGCACAGTGCTCCAAGAGCCACAGTTTGGCTGGGGAGCAAGGAGGGCCAGCCTCACCCCAGGCTCCCTGCGTGGACCTGGGCGGGGCTCTGTGCCTGTCTGAGGCTCAGATTTCCATTTGTGAATGGCAAGGATGGCCTGAACGCTCCTCGGGCCAGGCTGGCGTGCCCTCCTTCCTCGTTGTCCCTTGGCTGAATGAGCTGCTGCTTCTCTCACCCTCTTTGCTGCTAACTTCACAGGCAAATCCAGGAGGCCTTTGTTCCCTGAGCTCCCTGGAGACCTGGTCCTGCCTCTGGCAGGCCCTCCCCTCACTCCTCTGGCCAGCTGAGCAGGGGTGGGCAGAAGATCTGGGGTGGAGCCAGGCTCCCCTGTGGGTCCAGCTTTGCTTCAGGGATTACCTTTGAGGTGGATCCCTGGCTTTGCTGCCCTCTGACCTCGGGACAGTCCTTTGCTGTTGAGAGTTGGGCTCCTACTGCCAGGACTCAAGGAGAGGCTCTTCCTGCCTCCCCCAGCCTGTGTTCTCACGGCACCTTGGCCCCAGCCCCTGACTCCGGCGTCAGCCTGCCTTGCCCTCTGTCCAGCCCGCACAGCCTCCTGGCTTGGTGCTTTCTTGCTGCCTTACCCATCCTTGACTCCCCCAAAGGCTGAGCGTGCTGCACTGAGTCAGATCCAGAAAGCCAGGCCACCTTGCCCTTGACCTCTCCTTCCCCCCACCCCCTCACTTTCTTCCACCACCACCTGGCTTTAGGGTCAGATAGAGGCTGGGAGGCTGGATCTTACCCCACTGGTCAGTCACTCGACTTTCCATGTGACTGGGTCACTTGCCTACGGAGCCTCAGTTTCCCCTCCTATAGAGCCCCCATCTCACAGGGAACTGTCAAATCTTCTTAACCTTTGTTTGTTATAAAAAGCTAAGGATCTTAATTAAATTTACTTCTGAGTCTTCATCCCCTTCACAGCTGTAAGGTCAGACTAGGGGGATGGGAGCTTGGCGTGGAGAGAGCCCCAGATGGGGGCATCTCCTCGCTGTGGGACGAGAGCTGGGGTGGGGACAGTCCCTGGGGTGTTCCGACCTGGGTTCCCTCCCACCCTGGGTGCCTGCTTGGGCTCACGCGGCTGTGCTCTCTGTCCTGGGTGCTGTGCTGTGGCACGCTGCCCTCCTGGCAGGACCTGGCAGTGCTGCAGGACAAGTTACGAATCTCCACCAAAAAGCTGGAGGAGTACGAGACCCTGTTCAAGTGCCAGGAGGAGACAACGCAGAAGCTGGTGCTGGAGTACCAGGCGCGGCTGGAGGAGGGCGAGGAGCGCCTGCGGCGGCAGCAGGAGGACAAGGACATCCAGATGAAGGGCATCATCAGCAGGTGAGGGGTCCTGTTCCTGCTCTGGGTCCAGTCCTGGCCCCACACTGCCCTCCAGGAGGCTCCGGGGAGGGGCTGACCAGCTGCAGGATGAGTGGAGTGTGGAGACAGGAAGGAAGGGAGTGTGCCAGGCAGTGGGGACAGCGTGGCACAGGCCTGGAAGTAGAAGGGAGCCTGGCGTGTGGGAGCCCCACAGGGTACGGTGTGTGCTGCTGGTAGAATGCAAACCAGGCCTGGCGGAAGTGAGGTCAGCCGAGGCCAGCTCTGGGAGGACCTGTGGGCCACGTACGGAGTCCCACTTCTTGGTGAGCACTCTCAAGGGAGTGCAGAAGCCAGATTGGAGGTGCCAAGAAAGACAATGAGGACCCAATTCAGGGCAGGAAAAATAGGAATGAATGTCAATTACTTTCTGTGGCTGAAGGTGGGAGGTGAGAGGGAGGAAGGAGACAGAATAATCCCCAGACTTCTACCAAGAGCATCTGGGTGTGTCGTGCTGCTAATTACTGAGATGGGGAACTTTGGAAGAGAAGCAGTTCAGGTGGGGAGGGAGAGGGATGGTGATGATGCCAGTGTTGGATGTGTTGAGTTTTAAGGTGCCTATGGGTCATACAGGAAGATTGCGGGGGCGGGGGGGTTGATTTTAATTCTGACTCATCTTTATTGATGGTTTATATCAGATTCTGTGTTGATCCCCGCCCCCCTCCCTGCTTTTGAGTAGGGTGGCATACCTTTGTGTCTGTGGGCAGGGAGTGCAAAGGTGCAAAGTGTAGCATCCAGGCCAACCCCCAGAGTCCCAGTCCTGGAGTTGACTTTCTTATGACAGTAATACCAGGTACAAGAGCCTGTCATCTGGACAGATTTCACGGAGAGCAGTAGCCAGGATGTTCCCCAGCACACCTGGCTTCATGCTAAATTTATTCACTACAAAACCCTCCCCAAATTCCTCCTATTTAGACGGCCTGTTTTTCTGCTCCTAGTTATTGTTTCATTTACCTCTGGGTTTGTTCATTGGAAAGTGGTTAGCGTGAGCAGAGGGCCTGTAACCAGGGTCACTAGAAACCCACTGTCCAGTTGACGGCCAGCTCTGCTCTCTTCACACGTGTGGTCACAAAAATGGGATCACTTCAACCTAACCACCTCCTCTTTGTGTCTGTTCTCTGAGAGGCGCATGCTTTCCTGAATTCAGTGGCTTATTTAACACATTTATTTCTACTAACCAATCCTGGCATATTTCCTCACTAATGTAATGTCAATTAGGTTGATAGTGTTGTTCAAGTCTTCTATATCCTTACTAGCTTTTCCGCTTGTTCTGTCAATTACTGGGAAAAGGATATTGAAGTTTCTAATCATAATTATGGATTTGTCTATTTCTCCTTTTATTTCTGTTGGTTTTTGCTTTACGTACACTGAAACACTATTCTTAGATGTATACACATTAGGATTGTTAAGTACTTTGATGAACTGACCTCTGTATTATAAAGTCATCCTCCTTAGCTCTCATAATATTCCTTGCTCTGAAATCTTCTTTGATATTAATAAAGCTGCCAGAACTTTATTTTAATTAGTATTAGCCTGGTATATCCTTTTCAGTCCTTATACTTTTAACCCATCTTTTTGTTTCTATATAGAGTGAATTACTCTTACAGACACCTTATTGTTCTTGCTTTTTATTTGATAAGTTTCTGCCTTTTAATTGAAGTGTTTAGACCACTTACATTTAATGTAATTGTCAATATAATTAAGTTTAAACCTATTATCTTGCTACTTGTTTTCTATTTGAACTGTTTTATTTCCTTTTTCTGGCCCTCTTTTGTATTATTTTTATGATTCCATTTTATCTCCTCTATTGGTTTATTAGCTAATCTCTTTGTTGTTGCTTTAGGACAGGAGTTAAAAATTTTCTGGAAAGGGGCAGGTGATAAATATCTTCAGCTTTGCAGGCCATATGGTGTCAGTTGCAACTATTCGACTCTGCTGTTACAGCAGAACTGTTTGTGTGGTATGGCTGTTGACAAAAACAGGCAGTGGGCCTGCTTTAACCTTCAGGATATACCAGGCTGATATTGGCTGTAATAATGGGCACATCGTTATCTTTGTTCCTCTGTATTTAGCATACCTTTTCCTCTGGCTGTTTGTAAGATTTATTTACTTATCACTGATTGCTGTGGTTTTCTTCACGTTTCTTGTGTTTGTTGAGCTCTTGGATCTGTGGGTACATAGTCATGACTCCTCAGTTTGCTTTCTGGGACTCCCATTGCACATATGTTGGGCTACTTTATATGGCCCCACATCCCACTGATTCTCTGTTGTTTCCGTTCTTCTGTCTCTTATCTTAAATCATTTCTATTGCTCTGTCTTCAAGTTCTCTAATCATTTCTTCTTCAGTGTCTAATCTGCTAAGTAATTCTACCAGTATTTTTTTTTATCAGCTATTATACTTTTGCCTCTAGACTTTGGTTTAACTCCCATCTACTTCTCGTTATGCTCACGCTTTTCTATATTTTCTTGAACGTGTGCAATATATTTATAACAGTTGTTTTAATGTCCTTGCCTACTAATTCTATCATCTGACATTTCTGAATCTGTTTTTACTGATTAGTTTTCTTCCTTCCTGGTTATGGGTTATGTTTTTCTACTTCTCTGCATTTTTGGTTGGATGCCAGACATTGTGAATTTTACGTACGTGCTGGATGTTTTGTGTTCCTTTAAATATTTTGGGCTTTGTTCTGGGACACAATGAGGTTATCTGGAATCACTTTGGATTCTGCTGAGGCTTACATTTACACTTCATTGGGCAGGTCCTAGAAAGCCTTCAATCAAGGCCCAATCTGGCAGTTTCTTTCTGGGGATCCTACGGGAGGCCTCCTGGGTTAGCACGTCTTTCCACTGTGCTTGGAAGGAACGTGCACGATTCCTGGAGTGGTTTTGTGAACTTTCCAGTGGTTCTTGTCCCAGCCTGGCTGTTTTCTCACAGGCATGCAGACCATCCTCAGCCGTCTTTGGGGACCCCTCAGGAGACAGGTGGCCCTCTCTGCATCTTCCTCCTGTCCTCACTGTCCTGTGACTCCCAGCGCCCCATCTCCTGCCCTCCCTGGGTCTCCTCCATTCTGAGGTCGCTCCCTCCTTTTGTTTGGCCTGGACACTCCAGGCGCTGAACAGGGCTCACACTTCATGTTCCTTTCTTGGAGGGGGCACTGGACTGTGCTGCCAGTTATTTAGTATCTGGAAAACTTTGTTTTATAGGTATTTTATCTGGTTTTATAGTTTTATTAATTTTTTTGTGGCAGGAGGGTAAATCTAGTCCCTGTTATTCAAACCATAGCTGGAAACAGAAGTCTCCCCCCAGTATAATTTGCCTTCTAACGATGCCACCTACTGCTTTTCTTCCCCCTTCCCCTCACCTCCCTTCTGGTAGGCTTTGTTCCATGACTGCCTTCCTGTGACAGGAACCCCTCTCCCGCCCCCCCCCCTCCCCCGTTGACGTGGCCCCACACTCCTTTCTCCTGACTAGTGCTCCCGACCCATTGACTTCTCATGACGACCCTGTGGGTGCCTGCCGAGCACGGTTGGCCTCCCTGTGCACCTACTGTGCTGGGAGCTAGTGCTCGCCCGGGGGAGGGGGGCTGCTGCTGGCTGGGGAGGAAGCGTGGGAGTAGATGAGCTCATCTGAGGAGTGTTTGTAGAGCGAGAAGAACGGAGAGGAAGCGGAGCCCTGACATCCTAGGGGCAGACAGGACATGGCATCTGCCAGCTGTGGCCTGGGAGCTGGCAGGAGACCAGAGAGTGTGGGCTTCGGAAGCCAGAGGAAGGGAGTTGGAAGGTAGGAGTGACGGAGAGTGATTGACAGTTGTGGGAGAGACCAGCAGGGTGAAGCCGGAGGGGTCTCAGGAGAGGAGCAGCTGCTGGCCGACCCACACCTGCCTCAGCTCTGAGCCTCTGCTTGTTTCCCACCCGCAGACCCTGCTGTCCTTCAGGTGTCCAGCTCAGTGTGCCCCTCCCCGCCCTTCAGGACGGTTAGCTGGTCAGCTCCTTCCCGCTCTGTCCCATGGCCCCGAGCTTCCCGTTCAGGGCGTAGCTGCGGTCTCTTGTGTCCCTGCTGCCTTACGTGTGCCTTGAGGGGAAGGACTGCACTTCATTCATCTCGCTACCACGAGTCCCAGCACAGGCCCATGAATGCAGCGGAAGGAGAGAGCTCTAGACCCTCCAGGGTCTCCGTCTTCCCCCAAAACCACGTCCCCACGGCTCTGGAGGATCGGGAGGAGCGAGCACCCACTCCCACCCTCCTGGAAGAACCTCAGGAAAGGGGCAGCCCCAGGGGCTTCTGGGGAATTGGAAACAGAATTGGGGGCAAAGTGTAAGGAAGGAGTAGATCCAGCCCGTGTTGTGGCGAGGGGCCAGCTGGAGGGCCTCAGTTCCAGGCAGATGTCTCCTCGGCAGGTGTGGTGACCTGCGCCCGCAAGGCCCACACCCACCTCATCATCTGCTCCCTCAAGTGCTGACTGTCCTTACCTCTGGTCACAGGTTGATGTCAGTGGAGGAGGAGCTGAAGAAGGACCACGCAGAGATGCAAGCAGCTGTAGACTCCAAACAGAAGATCATCGATGCCCAGGTGGGGGCTCGGGCCCTTTGGTCGGCCACAGGTGGTAAAGGACCTAGGATAAGGGAGGTGACTTTGGCTTCTCCACATCCTTAGTCATCCCCCTCTGCAAAAGCTGCGGAGGGCTAGGAGAACAGGATCCCTGCCCTGAGAAGTCAGACGTGAGGGTCTCAGTGGACCACAAGCTCACTAGGACAGGTTGGGAAAGGGGTAGGGCAACTCCTCCCCTACTGGGGCAACGTGGTAGGTATTGCCCTTCACCAGGGGTGCCAGCCGAAGAGTGCGTCTATTGGGAGGTGAAAGGGGAAGCCTGGGGGTGGCACAGGGAGTCGGAGGGGCTCTGTTCAGAGCTGAGGCTTCCCAGCTGCATTGAGAGGAGAGACATGTGAGAGGCTTTTGGCCTCCTTCCCCCAGGCCTGTTGCCTTTTCCTCTCAAGAGCCCAGAAGTAGGGCCAGTCCTTGCAGACGGTAAACTGCACGCAGGACCGGGAGCTGTGACCTCTGCATGTCACGCATGGGCACAGGGCACCTGCCCTCCGGGCCTCAGGTGACTGATGGACGACACTAGAGCTGCTCTGTTGGGGATGAGAGGCAGGCGATGTGGCAGGCAGACCCCAGGAGGTTGTGACCATGATGGCAAGGCCACCCTGCCCCGCTCGCCCACTGCTCCACGGGCCTCTCCTCCTGGCCACATTCCTACAGGCGCACACAGCCCCAGGGAGGTCCTTCCCCTCCGCGACCCCGTCTCACGCCCTCTCTGTCCACAGGAGAAGCGCATCGCCTCCCTGGACGCCGCCAACGCCCGCCTCATGAGCGCCCTGACACAGCTGAAAGAGAGGTACAGCATGCAGGCCCGTAACGGCATCTCCCCCACCAACCCCACCAAATTGCAGATTACCGAGAACGGCGAGTTCAGAAACAGCAGCAATTGTTAACCTGCCCGAGGAGAGGGAGGACTGTGGTGGCCAGGGCCGGGCCTCGGCCTGGGGAGGAGCACCCCACAGTTGCAGCCCCGGCGCGGGGGGCAAGAGGCCGAGGCTCGTCTCCCGTGCCCTCCGCCCACGGTCCAGGAGGCGGCCACAGAGGGAGCCGAGAGAGACTGACGCAGCGGGAGCCCCCCTCTCTTCTGCCCAAGAAGCGTGTTGGGTTCAGGCCGAAGAGACTGCACGCGGGGAGTGGGACAGCCGGGCGGGGGCGGGGGCGGCCAAAATATGTCTCTGTTGGTTACTGAGTTTGGTGTGTGTCACCTTTCCTTCTTGACCTGGCCAAGTGCATGTGCCCCCGCGCTCCCCAGGGAGGGAGCTGCCCGGAGAGGTGGGGGAGTCAAGAGCTGGGCCCAGGCTCCCTGGCAGCCAGGCCCCTCCCTGTGGGCTCTGCCCTTCAGGTTCAGGAGCTGACAGGTCGGTGGGCAGGCGGGGGTGGGGTGGGGAGGATGGAGCTGCCTGAGGTCCGTGGCCCCTGCCCGGCTCTGAGCACCTGCCACTGCATGCAGCCTGTCGGGGCCCGGCTGTGAGGAACCGAGGATTCACCCAGACCTGCCCCCACGTTCCCGCCTTCTCCTTCCTCCCTCCCTCCTTATTCTGCCAAAAAGACCCAGTGAGGCGCAGTCTCTGTCCTCGGCCCTCGCACCTGTGGGCCTTGGCCCCGCATCAGAGCCTCCCCCACTTGCCGCCGGGCCGATGTCTGGGGCTCCCAAAGCCAAAGACCTGGGCGGAGGTGGCCCAGCGGCACTGCTTGCCCTCCTGGGGCCCGTCCTGAGAGAGGCTGATCTTTCCTCGTTGAGGGTTAAAAAACTCTAATGCCCACAACCCTGAGCAGGCGGATAACTGTGATTTCTTTTCCTTTCACAGTATGCATTAGAAACAAAAGCCCGCTTGCTCGCTTGCTGGAACACAGGGGCCTTTTAAATTGAGCGTGCGCACTGCATGGGAAATAGCGGCCCTGGAGGATGTTAGACTTGCTCCCTCTCCGAGACAGCAGCGGCCTGCACCCGGCCCCGTGTGTGCGGCCGCCGCCTCCTCACCCTTCCCGGGGGCCCCCAGCCAAGGACCAGGCGCTGCAGACAGGGAAGGGGCACACCCCACAGCTGGGGCCGGTTTCCCTCAGCCCTAGGCTGTTCTGTAGCTACTCAGCCTGCTGCCCCCTCTTGCGGGACACAGGTGGGCAGGAGCTTGGGTCTCTGGGCCCCTCCCTGTTCCCAGCACCAGCCCTGGATACGAAAGTCGGGCCTTTGCCCCGCAGCAGAGACGTGCTGAGCCAGGGCCAGCCCTCAGCCTCAGGAAGCGAGGAGACCCTTGGAAAGAGTGCTGAGCCCTTCCTGCCCCGGGGCCTGGAGACGTGGCGCCAGGGCTGGGGTTGCCACAGAGCCCGCCAGGAGGGCGAGAGGGGGAGGGGTGGCCCAGACCACACTGGACCCCGTCCTGGGCCTGGACCATGCTCAGGGAATGGGCTCTAATAAGAAACCTGCAGTACAGTCAGGCCAGAGACATGCTGGTGGGCGAGGGCAGCCCCCCCGGGTCACAGACCTCAGGAAGGAAGGCCGTGGGGCTGAGGCCCTGCTCCCACTCCCACTCCCGGTCTCACAGGCAGGGCCTGGCCCCAGTGGTGTC
This sequence comes from Eptesicus fuscus, assembly GCF_027574615.1. Taxonomy (NCBI): domain Eukaryota; kingdom Metazoa; phylum Chordata; class Mammalia; order Chiroptera; family Vespertilionidae; genus Eptesicus; species Eptesicus fuscus. The sequence continues at coordinate 63,768,382 of NC_072487.1, read as the reverse complement.
CTCTGGTCCAGTTTCGTCCCCCCACAGCCCAATGAGCCCCCCTCCCCCACCTGGCTCTCCTCCCACCGAATGCCTCGTAGGACGACCTCGGACTGAGCGCCTCTTAGCAATACCGGGGAGGTTCCCAGGGCCCGACAGCAGGCGCAGGAGGCCAGCGCGGTGGCCGGTGCTGGCGGCCTTGGCCGGGCTGTGAGCTCTCAGGCCAAAACCTTACTTACCTAGTGCAAAAACTGTAAACGTGTACAGACGCCGCAGATTTTTATCTGAATTGCAAGTCTGACCATTTTTGTAAATGTTCTTGGTGTTTGACTGTAATGTAACTACTTCACCTAATGGTTGTACATAGTCCTCTAGTCCTGGTGCTGCCGAGGGCTGCCCGGGACCGCTGCTCTCCGATGGTTTGTATTTTATATTTTAATCTAGAGAACAGTATTGGGCAGGAGGAAGAAGTTTGGGATTCGGGTGCTGGGGTGTTCCCCCTGCCCGTGGCATTCATGTGTTTGCTTTGCAGTGTGCTGTCTGGGTGGGGGTGATGGGCACACGCGCCCTGGCTGGGCCAGCAAAGGGGGCTCTCGCCTGTGCCACACAGAACCTGCAGACAGAGGGCCCCCAGGGAGGGGTGAGGGGAGGACCACGGTCCCAGCCCAGACCCTACGGGAGGCCCTCTCCCCTCCTTTGCCAACACACAGAGGCCTGACTTCTTTGCTGAACTTTTATGTTTAGGGTGAAGGAAACTGCCAAACGTCCTATAAGTGAAGACTTTTTCCAACTGCCCAATAAAGGGGGTGGGGAACCGAGGCCGGAGCGCTCCCCGCCCCCACAGAGCATCCGCCGGGATGCACCTCTTCCTCCCCCCCGCCCGTCTGCGGAAGGCAGACTGTCCAGGGAAACAGCCCCCCTCTTTTCTACACTCGGCCCCCAAGCCACCCGGCCCCACACCTCCCTGCCCCCCTTTGTAAGTATGTGAAAAGGACAAAACTGCAAACGTGGAGTCTCGGCCGGAGCCTCTCCGGCTGTGGCTGTTAACTGTGTAATAATGTACAGAGGAAGTGTCGGTGTTCTAAGACTGTGTGGCTGTGCAATTTCTGTACATTTGCAATTAGAAATATTAAAGATTTATTTAGCTATTTTAAGCCTGGCTCGCCTCTCCATTCAGCCGTGTCTCGGGAGATTTTCTGGGGGTGACCCTGGAGTCATGGGCTGATGTTGCCCTTTGCTCAGGGGTTCGGCACCAGCACCTGGTTCACCCAATGGCACTGCACACAGGGAAGACCCCTCAAGCCATGGCAGCGGAGGTCTCGGCGCACTGAGTGAGCCAGCATTGTCCCCTCCTCCAGACAGAGGAGCAGGTGGGCGGTAAGCCCCCCCCAGCTCACCCATGGCTCAGCCAGCTTGGAAGTGAGGTCTTTGCTGGTCCAGGGTCTCCTGGGAGAAGGGCCCACACTTTCCCTGCAGCAGACACCAGCTCCTGCTCAGCTCTGCTTCAGATGCTGGCCCACCTGCTGAAGTCTGCCTCCAGGAGGGGACAGGCCCATCAAGGGGAAGAGGTTGGCCCAGGGTCAAGCAAGTCATGGCAAAGTTGGACGGAACCCAACCTTCCGATGTCTGGAAGGTTCCAACTCATAAGGCTCTCCCAAGCACTCCCACCTGCAAGACCGAACCCGAGGCCTCCACTGTGAACAAACGCCCCCAAACCCCTTCAGCTGCACCTGTGCTCAGAGGACCTTGCAGCCCTGGGTCCCACTCAGCAGGCCCCAGGCACCACGCAACAACCACTAAGGGTCAGTGCGTCCCCTTTGCACATGTGGCGAGACTGGCTCCGAGGGGGCAAGTCCAGGCCCAGCTCCTGCCCACCTCAGCATGGCACACGGGGGCCAAGGTTCTGCAGAGGCAGGGCTGCATCCGGCCAGATCACCAGATCGACACCCTGGCCTGTCACTGCACAGGTGTCTCGGCTCCTGCCAGGGCCGTGGGCCCCAGCTGTGCAGCATTTCCACAGAAGCCCCAGGGCGGCTCCAATAGGAGGGCTGGTTCAGGGGTGGGGTGGGAGGGTGCAGCAGAGCCACTGGCTGCTGTCCACCCTCGCCAGCCTGACCCCCAGAGCCCCTTGTCTGAGCCCTGGGGGAGCTCCAAACCCTTGTGCATCTATTGGGGTGGGGGCGGGGAGGGGCGCTGCATCCTCCTCTCCCAACCCATGCTCCTCAAGGCTTAGCAATTAAGACATCTTAAGGCCCCGTCCCCTGCCTCACACTGCCACCCAACTGTGCCCCGCCCCCGGCAGCCTGGGTGACCTCAGCCACCTGCTCAGCCCCCTGGCCACTCAGGCTCTCAACCTCGTCTCCTCTGTCACACCCTCCCTGTCAGCTCCCACATTATAGGCCTCTTTCCTCCCAGGCTCCCTGTGTTTCTTCTGCGTCCGCTCCAAGCTTAGCCCTGTGTCTCCCTCCTCGGCCCCTCTTCTGACCAGATGCTCTGACCACATCAGTCCTGGGTCCACCAATGGCCCCTGCTCTCTGGGCAGCTGAGAACTCAACAGAAGCACCCAGCTCCTCGTCCGTCCCGTGTGGGCGCCTGCCCGCCTTCCCCGCTCAGCTTGCTCCCATTCGCCACACCAGGGATGTGAAGCAAACGGGAAGAGGGGGTCCTCTTCCCGAGGCAGGTGCTGGCCAGGCCCTCCCCTCCCACCCCTTGCTGCCTTCATTTTCCTAACCCGCAGCCTCACTGTTCTCCACGTGCTGGGTTTCCACCTGCTCGAGCTGGGTTTTCTTCCCTCCCCTTCTTTAGCCGGAACCGCCTCCAGGAACCTGCCCTCTCTGCCTCCTCACCTCCTGTTCTTTCCCCAGCGCACCAGCACCTCATCGCCAAAACCACGGCCCCCTCAGTGCTATGTACCACTGTCCCCAGTCCCCACAATCAGGGCCTGCCATCGCTCTGCTGGGGCGGCGCCACACAAAGTAGAATTCAAGGAAAAAATCTCTGGGACACAGCAAAAGCAGTCCTGAGAGGGAAGTTCATAGCACTGCAGGCCTACCTCAAAAACAAGAAAAAGTAATAATAAACTATATAACCCTACTACTTAACGAACTAGAAAGAGCCCTAGCCAGTTTGGCTCAGTGGATGGAGCGTCGGCCTGCAGACTGAGGGGTCCCGGGTTCCGTTCCAGCCAAGGGCACATACCCGGGTTGCGGGCTCAATCCCCAGTAAGTGGCGTGCAGGAGGCAGCCAATCAATGATTCCTCTCATCATTGATGTTTCTATCTCTCCCTCTTCCTTCCTCTCTACTTATTATTTCCTTCCTTCTACTTACTCTGGGCTTTTCTTGTGGTTCTCTAGTTCTTTAATATATATATATTAAATATATGTATTTAATATATATTAATATTAATAAATATTTAATATATATTAATATTAATAAATATTAAATATATATATATATATTAAAGAACTAGAGAACCACAAGAAAAGCCCAGAGTAAGTATTATTAAAGAACTAGAGAACCACAAGAAAAGCCCAGAGTAAGTAGAAGGAAGGAAATAATAAAGATTAGAGCAGAAATAAATTACATAGAGACTAAAAAAGCAATACAACAGATCAATGAAACCAAGAGCTGGTTCTTTGAAAAGATAAATAAAATTGATGAGCAACTCTCTGCCAACGAGCTGGACAATGGGGGTGAAATGGACAAATTCCTAGAAAAACACAATCTCCCAAAACTGAATCAGGATCAGAAAACCTGAATAGGCCAATAACAACTGATGAAATAGAAGCAGTAATAAAAAAACAACAAAAAAAAAAAAAACCCTTCCAGCAAACCAAAGCCCGGGTCTGGATGGCTTCACAGAGGAGTTTTACCAAACATTCAAAGAAGAACTAACAACTATACTCCTCAAACTATTCAAAAAAATCCAAGAGGAAGGATCACTTTCAACATCTTTTTATGAGGCCAGCATTATCCTAATTCCAAAACCAGATAAAGACACCACAAAGAAAGAGAATTACAGGCCAATATCCCTGATGAACATAGATGCAAAAATCCTCAACAAAATATTAGCAAATCGGATCCAGCAATATATTAAAAAGATCATACACCATGACCAAGTGGGATTTATTCCAGGGATGCAAATCAATAAACGTGATACATCACATAAACAAATTGAAAGACAAAAATCACACGATCATATCAATAGATGCAGAAAAAGTATTCGACAAAATCCACCACCCATTTTTTTAAACAATTTTAAAATATATATAGTTTTAATTGATTTCAGAGAGGAAGGGAGAGGGGAGAGAGATAGAAACATTAATGATGAGAGAGAATCATCGATCAGCTGCCTCCTGCACACCCCCCCCACCACACACACACACTGGGGATCAAGCCCACAACCTAGGCATGTGCCCTTGACCAGAATCGAACCCAGGACACTTCACTCCATAGGCTGATGCTCCATCCATCATGCCAAACCTCCAGGGCAATCCAAGACCCATTTTTGATAAAAGCTATCAGCAAAGTGGGAATAGAAGTAACTTATCTCCAAGATAAAGGCCATGTATGACAAACCTATAGCCAACATCATACTCAATGGGCAAAAACGGAAACCATTTCCCCTAAGAACTGAAACAAGACAGGGATGTTCGATTTCACCACTATTATTCAACACTAGAGGCCTGGTGCACAAAATTCGTGCATGGGGTGGGGCAGTCCCTTAGCCCGACCTGCACCCTCTCACAATCCGGGACCCGTCAGGGGATGTCTGACTGCTGATTTAGGCCTGATCCCACAGGGATCCCTAAACTGGCAGTCGGACATCCCTCTCCCAATCCGGGAGCGCTGGCTCCTAACCGCTCACCTGCCTGCCTGCCTGCCTGATCACCCCTAACCACTCTGCCTGCCTCATCACCCCTAACCACTCGTCTGCCTGCCTGCCTGCCTGCCTCATCACCCCTAACCACTCGCATGCCTGCCTGATCACCTCTAATCACTCTGCCTGCCTGATTGCCCCTAACCACCTCTGCCTGCCTGCCTGATTGTCCCTAACCACCTCTGCCTGCCTGCCTGCCTGATTGTCCCTAACCCCTCTGCCTGCCTGCCTGATCACCCCCGTCTCTGCCTCAGCCACCATGGCTTTGTCCGGAAGGACATCCAGAATGATGTCCAGAAGGTCATTCAGCTGTCCGGTCTAATTAGCATATTACGCTTTTATTATTATAGATAGTACTGGAAGTCCTAGCCACAGTGACCAGACAAGAAGAAATAAAAGGCATCCAAATTGGAAAAGAGGAAGTAAACTCTCATTATTCACAGATGACATGATATTGTACAGAGAAAACTCTAAAGACTCCACCAAAAAACTACTAGATTTAATAAATGAATTTGGTAAGGTAGCAGGATACAAAATCAACACCCAAAAATCAATGGCTTTTTTATACACCAATAATAAATTCTCAGAAAGAGAAACTAAACAAACAATCCCATTTACCACTGCAACAAAAATGTTAAGATACTTAGGAATAAACTTAACCAAAGAGGTAAAAGACTTGTACTCAGAAAACTACAGGACATTGAAAAAAGAGATAAAGAAAGATATAAACAAGTGGAAAAATATACCGTGTTCATGGATTGGTAGAATTAACATCATTAAAGTGCTCATACTACCCAAGGCAATCTATAGATTCAATTCAATCCCTATTAAAATACCAACAGCATATTTCACAGATCTAGAACAAATACTCCAAAAATTTATATGGAATCAGAAAGACCCCGAATAGCTGCAGCAATCTTGAGAAAGAAGAACAAAGTTGGAAAAATTACAATACCAGATATCAAATTATATTACAAAGCCACCATAATCAAAACAGCCTGGTACTGGCACAAGAACAGGCATATAGATCAATGGAACAGAACAGAAACCCCAAAAATTGACCCAAGCCATTACGCTCAAATAATATTTGACAAAGGAGGCAAGAGTATACAATGGAGTTAAGACAGTCTCTTCAATAAATGGTGTTGGGAAAACTGGACAGGTACATGCAAGTAAATGAAACTAGACCACCAACTTATATCATACACAAAAGTATAAACTCAAAATTGATAAAAGACTTAAATGTAAGTTGGGAAACCATAAAAATTCTAGAAGAAACCATAGACAGCAAAATCTCAGACATCTCTCATAGCAATATGTTTACAGATACATCTCCTAGGACAAAGGAAAGTAAGGAGAAAGTAAACAAATGGAACTATTAGTACATCAAAGTAAAAAGCTTCTGCATAGCAAAAGAAACCATCAACAAAACAAAAAGGGAGCCCACTGTATGGGAGAACATATTTGGCAATGATACATCTGATAAAGGGTTAATATCTAAAATATATAAGGAACTCATACAACGAAACAAAAGGAAGACAAACAATCCAATTAATAAATGGGCAAAGGACCTAAATAGACACTTCTCCAAAGTGGCCAAAATTAACATGGAAGGAGATATCTTCTACACTAATAAAAGAGAAATATGCAAATTGACCGTACCTCTGCAACGCCCATCAGCCAATCAGGAATGAGCATGCAAATTAACCCAACAAAGATGGCAGATTAATTTGCATATGCAGGTGCGAAGCAGCCGGGCGGGGCTGGACGCCTACTATGAGGGGGAGGGAGGTGAGGCGGAGGGAGCTACATGAGTGGTGCTCCGCTGGGAGCAAGGACTTGCAGGCTCCCGGGTGGCCGGGAGCGAAGCCAGGGGAAGGAAAGCCTATTCTTGCATGAATCTTTGTGCAATGGGCCTCTAGTTAGTCAATAAGAGAACAGATGGAAGCTGGTCAAGAGGCTCAGGGGCCAGAGGCCCAGACTGATGCGAGGCACAGCCAGGGCACCAGGTTGGAAACAGGATGCCCGGACCCCAGCCACCTCCTCCTGCTCTGCCAGCCAGGACACTTCTTTACCCCCCAACAGCTTGTGAGGAACTGGACATTTTTCTCTGAAGGAACTGAACAGTTATGCTCTTGACGTGGGGACACCAGGTAAAGCAGAGGACTCTGTGAGGTGTGGGGGGACAGCAGGTGGGAGGCGTAAGGTGAGCTTTCGTTTGCTTCCCTCAGTAGTGCCCACCCCATGAGAGCCTTCTCTGCTCCCAGAATGCCCAGGGCCAGGCATCTTTCCCCCAGTAACTGGGTGGAACATACTTGTTTGGAAAAACTGGCTGCTTCGGAGAAAAGACCTGCAGATATTCCCCCAAATGCAAAGAGTGCATCAGTCGCAGCATCCCAGAATGACCCCTGCCAATCGCCATGCCCTGTGAGTGTGTATACACACCTGCAAAAAGCACAGGGAGCCAGACCCCTCCTCCGCCCCAGACAGTTGAGGGAAGTGCCCAATGAATAACAGACACTAGATGAGAATTTCCCCAGGCCTCTGCTTCACAATGGCAACAAAACCTCCCATTTGCAAATATAACAGCTCAAAGAAAACTAGCAGCATGAAAGGGAAAGGCCAAATCAACCAGCCCAAGAAGGGAGACAGGAAATAGAGACAATGCAGGAAAGAGAAGATCATTTAAAAAAAAAAATGACAAAACTCTGAACTATAACATTCTCAGGGAGATAAAACAAGAACAGGATGCTATGAAAAAGAAATCAAGATCAAGAAGGAGCTCCTATTAGACTTTTTAATAAAAATAAAATATCCGATAGAAGAGCGGGAACACCAAGTTGAGGCATTGTCCTAGAAAGCAGAACAAAATATGCAGGTAGAGAGTAGAAGAGGGGAAAAAACTGGAGCCTCAATCCAGGCTGTCCACGGTCCAGCTATCAGGAACCCCTGGAGGGAGAAAAGGGTAAAAGAGAAAGAGATCAAGGACGAATAAAAGGGCATTTTCCAGAGCAGAAGGCAGTTGGAGAGTCCAGGATGAAAGAACAGCACAACAGATGCAAAGACCCCTCCAGGGCACGGCATCGAGTTCCCCAACTCGGCCAGAGCTGGGCTCCTCAGAGCCGGCCTCAGCCAGGAGCCCAGCGGAAGGCAGGGGAGCCGGGGACACGGGCCAGAGTGGGATGAGAACCCCTGGTGGGGAGTCTTGGTGAGGGATCCCCATAAGAAGTGGTGAAGTTATGCCGAGGCCACTCAGCGTGATGGCGTGTTTTTGTCTGGCCCGGGTCAAAACTAGGCAGTGCCCTCCAGGGCCACAGAACCATAGGCAACGGGGTTGCATCCTTCCTGCCACAAATCTACAGGGTAGCATGTAACGTCACATGACACGCACACACACACACACACACACACACACATACATAGTAAGTCTTTATGACGCCCATCTGTCCCTCGCTGGTGATGTTAATCTTGATCACCTGCCCAAGGCGTGGTCGAATGTCGCCATTGTATGATTACTGGGTTTTGTTGTGTTTTTTGCCTTGCTTACAACTAATGAGCAGTATGTGAGGAGACCTTTTGAACCCACACAAAATCCTGCTCCTTATAAAAATGTCCTCCTAGACATTTAGCAACTATTAATGATTCTTTTTTGTGGTTGTTGGTAATCCTCCCCTGAGGATATTTTTTCCATTGATTTTCAGAGAGAATGGAGGGGAGGGGAGAGACAGAGAAACATTGACTGGTTGCCTCCTACACGTGCCCTAACCAGAGCCAGGGGTCAAGCCTGCCACCGAGGTAGGTGCCCTTCAGTCTGCAGCCAACACTCTACCCACCGAGCCAAACCGGCTGGGGCTGATAATGGTTCTCGATGGATCCAGTCCTTCCTGGGAGGGCTGCAAAAGATGTGTCAATTCCAGAACTCGTTCCACTTCACCAGCTGACTCCCCGCAAAGGGCCTCCTCCCTTCTCCCCATGTACTTGCTTTCGTCTTATTATCGGTATGGACTCATGAAGTCCTATTATTAAGGGTTTCTAATTCATTACTCTACTTAATTACTTTGGTGCTCAAAGAGTCCCAGATTTGGCCACAGGGAGCCCCTTCAAACTGGTGCCCGTGTCCTAGCGACATGTCCCCAGTGTTGTTTCCAAGCATTTCCTGACTTTCTGGCACTTCGAGATGCCTCAGCTCACCTTGTACCTACCTTGGCCCAGCTATGGGATTAGTCATGTCTCCGAAAAGCCCTGGGGAATGACATTACAAAGCTAGATCTGAGCGACTGGAATGCCCTTTCTTGCTGACCTTTTCAGCAGACAGTGAGGAAATAAATGTATATACGTATACACATATACCTACAATTCAAGTATACATCCACACATATGCATGTGCACATAAACAGATGTGTTTTATAACATGTGAGTTTGCTTCTATACCTTAGTCCCACGGACTCTGAAGTTTAACAAGTATCCTGGTGACTCCTGCATCAAGCGAGGCAGGAAGAACAGGTGTAGGCTGGTGAGAGGAGAAGCAACCTGAAGGGGGAGAAGGTGGAGCTGCCCCGCCTGCCCTGAGGGAGGGGAGGGCACAGGCGCAGACTGAGCCGGCCAACCAGGACCGCCAAGAGCCGTGCGTTGCTCCCGTGGCGCGCCCGGCCTTAGCGTGCCAGGTCTGCGGCAGCCTATCCAGAGGTCCTGAATGAATGCGGTTCAATTCCTTGTTGCAAGCTCGATCCCTGGTAGGGGGCGTGTAGAAGGCAGCCAATCAATATCCGGCTCTCACATCTATGTTTCTCTGTTTCTTTCTTTCTCTCTCTTCCTCTCTCTCTAAAAATCAATAAAAATATTTTTTTAAAAAAGAATATCACTGATAAGAACCAAAAACTCCGTGGGGCTTAAAAGTCAGTTATGGACAGTGCCCTCGGCGGTCCCGGACCTGTCTCCTGCTTCAACGGTGTTTGGACAGAACAGACCCAGGGACGCCCCTTCCTCCAGCCTCCGGCCACTCTCCTCCGTCTTATCCAGTCACCCCCTTCACAACCACCTCCGGGACCAGCCAACACACCGGGTGTTTTTCTACCTTAACTCCTTGTTGCCAAACAACCATGAGCTCCCCAATTCGTCACAATTATTCCACCGAGGTGGATGGAGGCTGCGGTCAACCGCCCGGCCAGCCTGCCTCTGCGGGCCCCGCACACCTACCTCTCTCGGGGCTGCTGTTTCCATGAGGATGTGGTCTTGGGGCGGGGGCCACTCCTTCTGCGAGCTGGCGGAGAAGAAGCTGAGGGCGCTGGGCGGCTCTTAAAGATGCAAAACCAGCGCGGTGGCCCATTCTCTTCCAGGACGGGCTGAGGCCTCCCCAGATGAGTGGGCAAAACTCAGCCACGGGCCGCCCTGGCCTTGGAGAGGAGCCGGACCCAGGCCCTTGGGAGCTGCCGGCCCTGGGTTCTCCCCGCGCAGACCCTCAGCTCTGTGACCTCCCGGAGAACCACTTCCGGGTGAGGAGGGGAAACTCATCGAGAAGATGGGCCACACCTGCCACCTCCGCAGGCTGCCGGCCCCCAGGCTGGGCGGGGCGAGTCCCTCTTCCAAGGCTCCCCCTCCAGCACGACTAGGAGCCTCTGGAGCCCGAGGCCTTTGAGGGGCCCCTCTGCATCCCCTGGTGTCTGGCTGTTACCTGAGCCTCTCCCCGAAACTACTAGCCATTCTGTAACCACCCCGAAGCCCTCTCCCATGCATGGGACCAAACGAAACAATAAAGCTTTTTGCAGGAAAAAAAAAAGTCAGTTGTGGAAGAGGTTGGGGAACAGGGTCCTGGCAGGAGGAGGGGCGACGTGTTCATTATGGGAAGTAAGCAGCAGGATCGCATTCTAGAAAATCAACTCAAAGAATTATCTGAGAATATCGCAAAAGACAAATAATTGGAAATTTGAAGAATTAAACAATTATCCTAGCAGTGAAACAGGCAAAGATATGAAATAACAAGTCGCAAAGAAGGAATAGCAATGGACAATAAGTAAGTGAGAATACACTCATCTAAACTAATAATTCAAGGAAAGCAAATGAATATAACCATGAAATAGCCATTTTTGGGGGCCAGCAGTGTTGAACTCACAGAAACAGAAAGGAACCAACCTAAGAGGAAAATCGATGCGACATTCTAAAGAACGTAGCGCTGGGCTTCCCTCTGCGGCAGAGGGGTCGTCAGGTTGTTGATGTGGGTTTGGGTCCAAGTTTATGCAATTTTGTATGCTTGCCACATAGTAGGTTCAAAAAAGGAAAGGCTATATATATATATATATATATATATATATATATATATTTACCACCCATCAATAAAAGAGGCAATTAATAACAAAGTTCATCTGCTGCTTGGAAATTCACAAGTAGAAGTGAACGTGTGTGTGCGTATGTACCAGGTATACTAGCTGTGATGGGTGTGGTGTGTTTGGCGTCGCAGGTGTAGCCTGCACGCTGGAATGGGTGGGTATCCGTGGGTGCGCTCTGCACGTGGGCCTGTCAGGTGTGGCTTGTATAGCTTTGTGGGGATGCGTCCCATTGTGCACAGCTGGGCTGGTGCGCCTGGCCCGCCCGTGCTGAAGGCTCCCCAGAGGTGATGGGGGAGACCCAGGGCAGAGAGCAGTGGGCAGAGGGCCGGGCAGGAAGGTAGTGCGATGCCTTGAGTCTGACTCCGCAAACAGCATCCAGGTTCACCCCCAGCCCAGAACCTGCCCCCGACAATTTCCCTCCCACGACGTCCCCTCTTCCTTTCCAGCTGTAGGCAGGGAGTGAGTGCAAGGCCCTGTTTCCCGGGTGGAGGTTGGGGAACAGGGTCCTGGCAGGAGGAGGGGCGACGTGTTCATTATGGGGAATAAGCAGCAGGATCGCATTCTAATAAATCAGCGCAGACTTCCGAGCCGCACGGGGTCTCGCGGGCTCCGCCGGCCGTGGAATTTAATATGATATGCTTCAGCCTGCCGGCTAATGGGCTGCTGCTGGCTGCCACGTGATCCTACCTTCCTGGGACGTTAAACGATGCTGAAAAGTGGCCCAGATTTATTTATTGGGACAGTGTGTGTTCCTGCCTGTGGGTGTGTGGGGAAATGACAAGTTATGAAAACAGGGATTTGTGAGAGAGGTGGGAGGAGACGGGGCCTGGGCAGGCAGCCTGTGGCCTCCCTCCTGGGTCTGCTGCTGGCTGTGCCCCACCCCAGGGTTGTCACCGGCTCCCCCAGCTAACACCCCACCCCACCCCACAACACAGAGCATCAATTTCCCCGTCTGTTAAATTCATTAACTCCACACGATTCCCTCTCACCTGTCATTCCTTCACTCACTCACTCACCCATTCATTCACTCCCAGAACTTCCACCTGTGATGGACTGAGCCTGTGCTGGGTTCTGTGAGTGCTGCTCACAGGACGGACAAGACCCTGCCCTCACGCAGGGAGGTAGATGGCATCCAATCACGTGACGTGAGGGGCCATCCGTTTTCCTCCTATAAGCCTTGAGTCCTGAGTGCCCCCGGGTTCCAGCTGCATCCCCTCCCGCCTGGACCCCCACGCCCTGCTGCAGCCTCTCCACGCCCAGGCGTGCTCCACCAGCTCCACACTCCACCCTCCAAACCCTGAACTCCGTTACCTCCCAAAACACAACCTGAGCGTGCTGTCCTCCGAACTCCCTCCCGAGGGAGGAGGAGGACATCTCCCACTGGCCAGCCCCTCGGAGCTGAGCACACCCAGCCCTGCAAAGCCCTCCTCTCTGCTCTCGCCTCTGCCTCTGCACCTGTTAACCGCTGTCTGCCCTTCAGCTCCAGGCGGGCAGGGCCAGGTCCGCTCACATTGTCCCCTCGCCAGGGCCTGGCTGGCGCTCAGAAGGTTCTCAGTAGTTACTGAGTGGGGGTGGGGAGTGGGGGTGGGGAGTAGGGGGAAGGGGTGGTGACACGGAGCCCTGCCGGCTCAGCAGGCCTTCGCCAGGTGACACGGTGCCTGGGGGGGAGGGGCTGGAAAGGCACAGACCCCATGGGGTGCAGGGCACGGGGAGGCTGTAAGGGCCACAGGGGCCAGGCAGGGACTCACCTTGATCCTCAGAGTGAGGAGAAGCCATGGGGGAAAGAGCAGCTGGGAGGACCATTACCCAACTCACACTTTTAAGGGTCTCCAGGATGCAGGGGAAAGGTCAACAGAGGGCAGGAGGTGAGCCAAGTAGCAGGAGGCCCGCAGGTGCCCAGTGGGTGATGACAGCAGAGCAGGAGAGCTGTGGCCACATTTCCCATCTGAGGAGGGATGGGCGGTGAGGGCTGACCCAACAGGGGCGGGAGGAGGGCGTTTGGGGAGAAGGAGCTGCGTTAGTGCCTGCACCCCATCAACCTTTACAGACCAGGCAGCTCCCTGGGCCCCTGGGCAATCCCCACGGAGATTACGATGCCCCTCCAGGGAATTAGGGGAGAGAGGCAACCTGCTCCCTGGAAGGGCTTTGCTTTATCATCTGAAAAGAGCAACACCTACTAAATACAAAGGCCTCCACTGCAGACTGGAATTCCCGGGAAGCACCAGTCTGCTGCCTTTTTAAGAACTTGCATTTTGCAGGGTTGAATGGACATTTATACAGAAGAACAGCCTGCTTCACCCCTCACTCCTCACGTGAAGGCGACCTCCAGTCATTCATTCATTCCACACGTTCCCTGAGACCTCCTCTGTGCCGGGCTCTGGCTGGGGTGGGATCCAGACGTGAATGAGCACTGTCCTTCAATAGAGTGAGAATCACCTTGAAGTGGGTTAAAGGAACACAGGAGGGCTGTGGGGGCCCGAGGCAGGGATGAGCTGGCCTGGGGGAGTAGGATCAGCTTTGCAGAGGAGGTGACTGTCATCTGCTGGGTGAGTAGGAAGCTCACCAGCGCACAGGGATGGAAGGGTGTTAGGGACAGAGGAAGAGCCTGGGTGTAGCCCTGGGGAATGGCCAAAAGTGTGGTGAGACCTGAGGTCAGGTTCTGGGGGAGAGGCTTTGGCTGAGCAGCCTGCCCCAGTGTTCACCTCCAGGGGGCGCACCTGAGGTTCTCTGTATGTCATTTCCCCCGCACCGCCCCCAGTGCGGTGCACAGCCTTCAGGCTGCACATGGTGGCCCTGTTGGCCTGGCTGGGGAAAGACTGGGCCCCAAAAGGAGGACCCCCCAAACCAAGGGAGGAATTTCAGCTGGACCCAGGTGGCAGGAAGCTGTTTTATATCTTTAGGTAGGACGGTGACATGATCAGACTGGCATTTTATTTTTTTAATCCTCATCTGAGGATATGTTTTTATTGATTTTAGAGAGAGGGGAAGACAGGAAGTGAGAGAGAAACATTGATGTGAGAGAGAAACATCCATCGGTTGCCTCCTGCACGCAACCCAACCAGGGATCAAACCCCCAACCTGGGTATGTGCCCTGACCCTGAATCAAACCGACGACCTTTCAATGTACAGGACAAAGCTCAACCAACTGAGCCACCCCGGCCAGGGCCAGTTGGCATTAGAGAAAGGCCACTCAGGCAGCCTTCGGAGAGTGTGTTGGAAGCAGAGAGACAGCTGGCTGCTGAAAAACGGCCCAGATAGAGCACATATTTTGCAAAAATATGACAATAGGTGAATTCTTTTCATCTGCAAAGAGATGCTACAAATCCACATGAAAAAGACAAGTAGAAACATAGGCAAAGAACATGAGCAGCCAGCTCATAGAAAAGGAAATACAAATGGCTTTTCAACACATAAAAGTCTCAACTTCATCATATGAGAGAAACAAACGTTACATTTATTATCAGGATGTGACATGTTTTTCACCCATCAGTTGGCAAAGGTCACCGTTTTGACAATAGCTATGTTGGGAGGAGGGGGAACTGACCCTCTCACCTTGTTGGCGGGACTGAAAATTGGTCCAGTCTCTTTGGAGGGCAATTTGACATAGCGATTGCAGTTTAATATGCATGTACCCTTTGACCTAGCAATTCGACTATAGGACACACTCATTCCTATATAGAAAGATGCATGTGCAAGAACATCCCTGAAGGACTGTATGTAGCAACAGAAAGCTGGAAACAACCTAAAAGCATCAACTGGGACCAGTTCCGTAAACTCAAGTGTTGTAAGTAATTGCAGTGCGTCATATAGCGGCATGCCGTGATGCCAATAAAAAACTGAGCCAGCCTGCACATACGCATCCTGCAACGATGTCCAAGAAACAGTGTTAAGTGAAAAAAGCAGACTGCAGGTCAGTGTGCAAAAGGAGGAAAGGGGTATCACTCACGTGTGAGGATTCTTGCACATGTGGGGCTGGCTTGGAAAGGACACGCAAACCCAGAAACTGTATTTGCCTCTGGGAACAGACTGAGGATTGAGGGACAGGCGTGAATAGAAAATGACTTGTCAATGTATGTCGTTCTGTGCTGTTGGCTATATATATACATACACATATGCATTACCCTCACGTGTGCACTGTGTGTGTGTGTGTGTGTGTGTGTGTGTGTAGCCATTGCATGTTTTAAAAAACAATCAAAGCAACAAGATGCCAAGTGGCTGAGTGTCCTTCCCAGGCGTGGTTCTCATTTTTACCCAGGCTCCTTGAAGAATGAATTTCCATGAAGGTGAGTTTTCCAGATATACCACCAGACTCAAAACTCTTCAAAAGCTTTTTTTAAAAAGGAAAGTTATGTAAACTGCATGACAGTCTTCCAGATTTTAGTACGTGGAGACTGCGGAACGTGGGGACACTCCCGGCTGCCCTGAAGCAAGGGGCTCTGAGCCCTGCGCCAAGGCCCCTCTCTGCCCGGACGAGGCTTGTGTCCTTTCCCCGCAGCAGGTGCCACTTCGCATGGGGCGTGTGAGCACAGAGGAAGTGTCGTCCCTGGACCCTGCGTGGAGCCAGGAGCCCTGGCATTGGGGCAGGAGGCTCTGGTGTCGTGGCTCTATGGGGGCCTGGGCCATGCTGACCTGCAATAATAATGTGTTCGGCTGCTTCCCTCTCCATGCTGTCCCACCAGGGCCCCTACGGTGGCCTCGGCTGTAGAAGGGGAGCAAGCCACCCGCCTCACCGCCATTGCCACAGAGCCCCTGACAGGTGTCCAAACTCCAGGGACACATCCCTCCCATTCCTAAGGGTGACTTTCCCCTGTAGATGAAGGTGGGGGTTTTTCCAAACACCTCCCTCCAGCTGCCCCGGGGTCTCCCAGGTTCCTTGAGGCAACATTTAGCTTCCCAGGCCAACATTAGCCATCAGGGAAGGAAAAATTAAAAGAAGCCCCTTTCTCACCAATTGTCCCAAAATGAATAAGCTTTGTCCATCCTGGTGGACTTGCTGTCAAACATTATCACACAGAACAAAATCATCAATACTTTGCGGCCGTTTATATAAATGAGACTGTTAGCAACACTCAGCTTCATTTTATTATTGCATTTTACAAAGTTACCAAGACAACTAAGGCCGAATGATGGAACCTCGACTTTATGCGCCATGAAAATTTAATAAAGAATTTTAAAAAGCCGGTAAGAGGCAGGAGCAGCCTAGCAAGCAGCAAAGCCCCCCACGGAGGGAGGAGGCTCGAGCACCAGACCCTCTGGCCAGACCGCAGGGAGCCACGAGGTGGGCAGAGGACTCCCTGGCTCCCTCTTTCCTTCCCTCAGCAGACATTTATTAAGATGCTTTCCCGGTGCCAGGTCCCAAGCCAGGCTCCTCACACTCATGATGGCATGGTCTCCCCCGTAGAGGCCAGGACGAGGGCAAAGAGGTGAAGTCCCTGGTCACTTAGTGAGAGTGACAGACAGCAAAACCCAGCCCCTCCCTCGCCCTTCCCACCATGACCCAGGGCCTCCTCTGGGATTCTCAGCCCTCGTCTTCCCCACTCGGAAGGGAGAGCATCCCGCTGATTTCGTTCACTGTCCAGCTCCTGGCCTGGCCTCTGCGGCCGGGAGGGACCCGGGGAAGCTGGCAGGTCCCGGTGGCCTGAGACGAGGGTGCTGGTTGAACCTCAGGAAACGCCTCCGCGTGGGAGCAAGCATTTCCGCGAGCTCTTGGTGGGCTCATGTGTTACCCCCGGTGCACCGAGCCCCGTTCTCTGCTCCCGACATGAGACTCAGAGGCCAATGGTCAGAAACGAGAAGAACATCAGTCATTTTGTCATTTTATACCAAAGCTCAGTGGTGTTCAGCATGCGTATGTGCATGTATGTGCGCGCGCGCGCGTGTGTGTGTGTGTGTGTGTGTGTGCGCGCGCGTGTGTGTACCGTATGCACAAGCACTGGGCCTTTCTAGTTACATACAAATCAAGACTTTTGGTTACTAGAGATGGAGGTAATTGAATATGTTGACTGTTCTGCAAAGCTCCTTTGTCCCCGGGTACAGAAAACAATGTGAACGTATCCCAAGAGGGAGAAATCCATATGCCACGCGGGGAAATGTCCCTCACATCCATCAAACCAAGCAGGAGATTGGCAGAAGGCTCCATCAAGGAGAGGCGGGTCTGCGGTGAGTTCACACCCTGCAGAGAGGACCGGGCTCCCAGAGGGGACAGGGCGCCGTTTCTGAGCTTCCAGGGAAGACGCTCAGATGCCCAGCATCTCAAGCCCAATTCTCAACTGCAGGGCCATTAATCAAGACATTAAAACAATTAAGCTATTCTGCCCTGATACTCCGCCAATCACAAGGCAAACGCCAGGTGCCAGGGGAGCAGCAGAGGCCATTTCTCAGCCCGGGGATGTCTTCGTGTGGGAGGATGGGGGGAGGCACTGAGGGAGCGGGCGGCTGCCGTGTCTGTCTAGATGGATTACAACGTTCAAGAAGGAACCTTTCCCTCCTCCCCACCCAACCCCCCCACACCTGGCTTACACGAGAGCCCGTCTGAAGACAACACAGCATTGGGCAGCACTTTGTTTTACGAAACACCTTCTATGTGTACCATCCTTTCCATCCTTCATTCTGCGTTCCCAGAGATCAAGTGAGAGAGGCCTGTGCCCCCTCACGAGGCTCAGGGACCCAGAGCCCTTGGATGCACATGGCCTACAGAGCCCTTCTGGGGGCTCAGCAAGAAGAGGTCAGACCAGACAGCCCTGAGCTGAGCCCCCAGCCTCTCCCAGCCTCTCTGAGACGCGGGCTTCCACATCTGGGAAATGGGCCCAAACCCTCTCCCTGCTGGGTTGCACAGCTATGGTGCCGAGAAAGGAGCATGGGGTTTGGGGCCAGGGGACCTCCCTAGGAGTCCAGGCTCAGCCACGAGGCCTTGCACATTAGTCCCCATATGTGAAGAGACGGTGATGAGAACCCCTATCCTTTGCTGGGCTGAGGGGGACTGAATGAGAAGGGGCTGTATAAGTGCTTTGTAAACTGTGCTGTGTTGAACTGATGTCAAATTCGGTGGGAAGGGAGCTGGTTCTAGAAAAGGCACAGAGCGCCATTCTGAGTGGGCTCCTCCGCAGCAGGTCCTACCACCCCACCCCACTGTCAGCACTCTCGTGGAGATCATCTGATTTGACCCACCCCACCCCTGCGCAATGGCAGGCTGCTGCGGAGCAGGAGAGACAGCGGACATGGACCACCCAGGGGCCGGCATGAACCCTGCCCCTGCCTGCCCCTGAAAGAACTCACTGCTTGGTGGGAGCAATGCTGTGATGCCACAGGGCAGGTGTGATAATAATGAAGGAACTTCCCAGGTTCTCACAGGTTTAGGAGGGTGTGGTTCATTCTGTTTAGGGGATTTGCATGGGGGACATTTGAGCTTGACCTTGAAAGAGAAATGTTTCCATTGGACAGAGAGAGAGGGGACAGCAAATGCAAGGACAGGCGAGCACAGAGTGGGCCCGCACCCTGTGGCCTTCCCATCGTGGTAAGAACCAGAATGTTCTCTTCCCACATGGTGAAAACAGATACAAAGACAAAAAACAGTAAGATACTTAGGAATAAACCTAACCAAGGAGGTAAAAGACATGTACTCGGAAAACTACAGGACACTGAAAAAAGAGATTGAGGAAGATTTAAACAAGTGGAAGAATATACAGTATTCATGGATTGGTAGAATCAACATCATTAAAAGGTCCATACTACCCAAAGCAATCTATAGATTCAATGCAATCCCCATTAAAATACCAATGGCAAATTTCACAGACCTAGAACAAACTATCCAAAAATTTATATGGAACCAAAAAAGACCCCGAATAGCTGCAGCAATCCTGAGAAAGAAGAACAAAGTAGGAGGGATCTCAATACCAGATATCAAGTTATACTACAAAGCCACTATACTAAAAACCTGGTACTGGCACAAGAACAGGCATATAGATTAATGGAACATAACAGAGAATCCAGAAATTGACCCAAGCCTTATGCTCAATTAATATTTGACAAAGGAGGCAAGAGCATACAATGGAGTCAAGACAGTCTCTTCAACAAATGGTGTTGGGAAAATTGGGCAGATACATGCAAAAAAATAAAACTAGACCACCAACTTATACCATACACAAAAATAAACTCAAAATGGATAACAGACTTAAATGTAAGACATGAAACCATAAAAATATTAGAAGAAACCATAGGCAGCAAAATCTCAGACAGCTATCGAAGCAATATGTTTACGGATACATCTCCTAGGGCCATGGTCAGCAAACTGCGGCTCGAGAGCCACATGCGGCTCTTTGGCCCCTTGAGTGTGGCTCTTCCACAAAATACCACGGCCTGGGGGAGTCTATTTTGAAGAAGTGGCATTAGAAGAAGTTTAAGTTTAAAAAATTTGGCTCTCAAAAGAAATTTCAATCGTTGTACTGTTGATATTTGGCTCTGTTGACTAATGAGTTTGCCGACCACTGTCCCAGGGCAAAGGAAACCAAAGAGAAAAAAATGGGGCTACATGAAAATAAAAAGCTTCTGCACAGCAAAAAAACCATCAACAAAACAACAAGAGAGCCCAATAAGGGGTTAATCTCCAAAATATACAGGGAACTCATACAACTTAACAAAAGGAAGACAAACAATCCAATTAAAGAATGGGCAAAGGACCTAAATAGACACTTTTCGAAAGAGGACATACAGAAGGTCAAGAGGCATATGAAAAAGTCACTAATCATTGGAGAGATGCAGACCAAAACGACAAGGAGATATCACCCCACACCTGTCAGAATGGCTATCATCAACAAATCAACAAACTACAAGTGTTGGAGAGGTTGTGGAAAAAGGGAACCCTAGTTCACTGCTGGTGGGAATGCAGACTGTATGGAAAACAGTATGGAGTTTCTTTAAAAAATTAAAATTGAAACTGCCATTTGACCCATTGATCCCACTTCTAGGAATGTATCCTAAGACACCCAAACACTAATCAGAAAGAATATATGCACCCCTATGTTCATAGCAGAGCTATTGCCAAGAGTTGGAAACAGCCTAAGTGCCCATCAGCAGATGAGTGAAAAAACAAAACAAAACTGGGGTACATTTACATAATGGATATGTGGCAATAAAAAAAGAAAAAAACTCTTACCATTTGCAACAGCATGGATGGACTTGGAGTATTATGCTGAACAAAATAAGCCAGTCAGAGAAAGGTAAGTATCACATGATCTCACTCATATGTGGAATCTAATGAACCAAATAAACTGATGATCAAAAATAGACCCAGAGACATAGAAGCATGAACAGACTATTGAACCTCAGCGGGAAGGCAGGTGGGTGAGAAGAGATCAACCAATAAACTTGTATGCCTATAAGCATAACCCGTGGACACAGACAATGGGGTGGTGAGGCCCTGGGGGAGGGGTGGGGGCAGAAGGGAGTGGGCTAGAAGAGGTTAATGGGGAAAAAGAAGTACCTATGTAATACTTCCAACAATAAAGATTAAAAAACAACAACAGATACAAAGAGCAGTGGGAGCACGGGGTCTGGGCAGGGCGCCTGAGCTGTGGGCCAGGAGTGGATCTAGGGTGTTTTAGGAAGAAAGAGGTTAGATTATGAGGGGCCTTGAGTGCTGGCATCAAGGGCTGGGGCTTCATCGGGGAAGGGATGAGGGTTGGTTGGAGTAGGGGTTCCTGTGGTCAGCCTGTGGTTCTCCGAGTTCCTTCCATCTGAGGGATGGAGGATGGATTGAGGGGTGGAGAGGCAGGAGACAGATGAATTCCGGGTGAGAGATGATGAGGTCTGAGCTAGGGAGAGTGGACAGAGCCCCAGGGAGACAGGGGAAGGAGGCATGTTTAGGAGATGGAGGTGCCGTCTCCAGAGGCCCTGCTAACAGCTGCACTGGACCCAACGCGCAGTTACAAGCACCTTCTGCTGCCCTGTTCTGGCCAGGCCGCGGTGCCGCGGCGACATCACCCATGCCCAGTGATGCACGCACCCCAAACAAGGCAGGAGAGCCCGTGCTGGAGGCTGCCCTCCAGGGACTCAGCCAGGGGAACAGTGAGGGCCGGTGGCTGGACAGTCTGCGGGAATCAGCTGGAGGGAGGGGGGAGGGGAGGCCGGTGGAGGCGAGGGCCTTCTTGAGACGGGCTTATCCCACAGGCAAGCACAGGGCTGGGCTCTGGCCTGGGCTCCGGGTCCAGCCTCTCTGCTAGGAGGAAGGAGATGTCTGCTTTGGCTATCGCTTCAGTCACACCCTGCAAAACCGGCGCCAGTTACCAGCAGGGTGAACACGGTGGGGCTTCCGTTAGACACTGAAGAGGTGGGACGGTCTCCCATCACTCACTCTGGCAATGGAGTGGCCTCTGATCAACAGCATCGGGAAAACAGGGCCCGTCCATCAGGCCTCCTGTAAACCAGCGGCCTCATTTCCCTAATACCCCATGGGGCGTGGGGGGCGGGGCTTACTCTGCTGTGTCTGCAGGGATGGGGACCCTTCTAGATCTAGACCCTGACCCTGGCGGAGCAGCCTGTGCTCTGAGGAGCAGGAGGGAGGAGGCCGCAGGACAGGGCGTTGCCTGGGAGCGTATGCAGGGGAAGCAGGTGTCATTCTTGGAGAGAATGGCTGGCGGGAAGGAGGGTCCTGCTGTAAAATAACTGGCTAAGAGTGGGCAGGATGTTGATTAACAACCTTCTCTTTGGGTTTAGAGACTTTCCTGGGAGGCTGAGTGCAAGTTGCTGGGGACGGTGTGCGGCTCTGTGCTGCCTCACCTGCTCCAGTGGGCCTGAGCGAAGGGGACTCCGGAGACAGGGCGGGGTGTGGGAGGGGAAGACAAGGACAGCCGAGGAGGCGGAGGACAGACGTGCTGGTCCGGGGCACACTCCTGCCCACAGGACCCTCCTCCTTGCCCTTCCTCTCTGAGCATTTCCCGAGCCTCCTGTGTGCCAGGCACTGTGCTGATGCCCTCAGACCTGGCATCCTCCTGACTCGGAGTGCGATGTCAGCTCTTCCCAGGGCTGCCAGGACGCATGAAAGGGGACCCTCTGAGCAAGGGCCACATTAACCCAAATCCAACAACGCTGTGGGGAGCGTGACTCTGCAAGGGCAGCCTCCGCCACGTGTTGTGGGTGGGCCCTAGGTCCGCACTTGCCCGTGGCCATACCCACAATGCCCCTGTGGCTTCCCCTCTGAGAGGAGGGGACACAGGTGGAGACAGGAGGGGAGCCCACTCTTGTGCAAGGAGCTCCCCTTTTCCTCGCACCACCTCTGGCACCTGGGTCTGGCCTCATGTTCCTCCTCCTCCTAACCCTCACCCGGTCTTGTCTCCTCCCCTCAGGAGCCTCCTCCTCTCACCCAGGATGCCCAGCACACAGGAGCCCTGGGCAGTGCTGGCCACACAGAGAGCACCCCAAACGGGGAGGGCTTCAGTCAGAGGCCATACAACCATGGGACTCCTGCCTTGGGGTCAAGGTCAAACAAAATCAGGCAAAATGACCCCTGTGGCTCCTGCCAGCTTGAAGACTTGAGGAGCCGTAGTTAGTGACTTCTTAGTTAATTATTTCTTAATTAATAACAAACTGAACACTGCAGCAAAAGGCAAGCTAATGAAATAAATGAGGCTAATCTGTTAACTACACCAATGTAGCACATGATCGGATGGGAGAGTCTCGGGTATTTCCACTCCATCCCGCAGAGCGGAGACAGGAAGTAGGCATGATGCTTCCGGGCTTCAGCCAATGCTCCCTCTGGGCCCGCAGACCCAGGACTCGGCTGCCTCATGTCCCTTCCTCACCACAGCGCAGTCTGGGGCCGTTGGTGCCCCAAACACAACAGTTTCACCCCCGCTGTCGCTTCCAATGAGCTCAGACTAGGAGATGCCACCTGTCGCCTTTGGGATGTCATATGTCCACTGTGACTTGTAAACAGGTTTACCACCACGAGGCACCGGGAGGAAGGTGGGCGCGAGTCAGTCGGCCTCCCGAAGCGCAGGACCCATAGCTCGCAGAGTCCCGGCAGGAATCCCAGCAGCCGGCGTTCCTCCACGTGGGGAGCCCAGGGCCTCTCTCCAGCCCTGAAGGGCTTGCTTGTTCCGGGAGGACAGAGTGGCCCTCAGGACAGGGCGCGTGGGGACTGGGAGAGCTTGCCTGTGCCGGGTGGGAGGTGGCCCTCCGCCAGCGGGGCAGCCGGGGTGACTTCCTGGGGCATGCCACCGTGAGGGGGCCGGCTCCCCAACCTGCCACTCCGGCCACACACCAGACGCTTTTCATCCAGCAGGGACAGGTGGTATTCACACAGGTCGATCAGCGAGGCCACCTGCTGGTGCAGGGGCAGCATCTTGAACTTCCTCTGAGCCAGGTAAAAGAAAGCCTCTACGAAGGCCTGCAGGCACATCCCTGTGGGGAAGAGACCAGTGTTAGCAGGTGTGCGACAGCTGCCCCGACTCCAATCGCTAGCGCTTCCCACCAGAGTTCCCATTCTGGAAATGCAACAGGGCTCAATCACAGGCGCCTACCCACCACACGCCCAGCTGGGCATATACAACCCTTGGCAGATTCAATCCTTTAAGCAACCCTATGCAGTAGGTTTAATTAGCCCTATTTTACAGATGAGAAAACTGAGTCTCAGAGAGGTGGGGAGACCTGGGCCAAGTCCTCTGGGTAGGAAGTGGTGGAGTTGGGATTTAAGCCTAGTCCAAAGCTGTAGCCCTCTGCACCACCAAAAAAATGTTCCTGTTAAAAGCCAGGCCCTGACTTTGATTCCACCAGACCGGAGACAGTTACTCAGGTCAGCCCAATCTGATGGCAATGTTTCACATCTGGATAGAGGTGCTGGCTTTGTGGGTGTATTTGTCAAAAGTCATCAACTTGGACCTTAAGATGTGTGCATTTGGCTGTATGTAAATTTTACCTCATAGAGTAAAATACAACTGACCCCTTCTCTCTACCCAAAACTATATTCTGCATCGTATTAACAGTAGTCCCCTCTGTGCTCCTGGAATATCCTTTCTTACTTCTTGGGATCTGAGCTCAAAACCACTTGCTCAGAGACCTTCCCTGGCTCCCAGCTTAGACCCGGCCCCACAGCTGCCCCGGCCCCCCTACACTTCCCTTTGGAGCGCACACCACAGCTTGCCCAGTGCTCGTCTGTGTGGCTCTTTGACACTCTGTCTTCCTTGCTGGCTCTGAGCCCCAGCTCACCACTGCACCTCCAGTCCCAGGCACCCAAAGGTGCTCCATATCGTCATGCTGAATGAATGAACGAGTTGGTTCTAGGCACTTTACAGACATTATCACTAATCCTTACAACACCTTTCCGAGGCTAGTATTATGCCCCACCTTACAGACGAGGAAACTGACTCAGAAAGGTTGAGTAACTTCCTTAAGGTCACACAGCAGAGAACAGTGGCCTGAAAATTCAAACTTTAACTCCCAATTTGTTTAACTAAGTTGTGCGGTATGAAGGGTTCTCAGGCTTCCCAATGGCCAAGTGAAAATGAACCCATGACCCAAATTCATGGGATTCCCTGGGCTCCTTGGGGAAGGTGACACAGGCTGGACCGAATCTGGTCTGAGGTGGTGCCCAAGACCCTGCAGTGCCTGAGGTGAGGCTGGCTCTGCCTCTGCCGGCCCACACCTTCCCAGGGGCCTTGCTTCTGGCTCAGAGGCATTCTTCACCCACTTCTGCCACCACAGGTGGAGCCAGGCCTGGAGTTTGTAAATACTGGGGTCTATGTGGACCCTGGGATCTGAGAGCTCTTTCCCTTGGGAACTTGAGCTGAGCAAAGTTGTTCTGTCTCTTTCCAAGTCCACCAAGGCTTCTTTGCTCGGCTTCTTTTGACTCCAGATGCGCTGCAAGTCCCCTGCTCTGCTTGGCCCTGACAGGAGGAGTTGACAATGGGAACAATAACCCTGGTGAAAACCCTGTAACGCACACAGAGGGCTGGTGGGACAGAGAGGCAGGGAATCAAGAGGCAGACGCTTCCTAATCACCGAGTCCGGGGCCAGGGCTCTCCTAGGATGTGCCTGCCTGCGCGTGTGTGTCACTGTAGGTGGGAGAGTCAGGCGCATGCAGAGTGGAAGAGGTCGCGATCCAGTGCCGTCCCAGCCCCGAACTTGCCTGCTTGTGATCTAAGCAGCACTACCCAAGGTGTGGTCTGCAGCCTGGTGCCATGTCCGGGAACTGCGTGTCCTGGCCCTGACAAGATAAGGAGCTCGGGCCCGAATGTAAGTCCCCCTTCTCATCAATCACCTGTTTAGTTCAGCTGGCAGCATCTTGAGGCACGTTTCCCAACAAAGGCGGCAGCACGTGTTTGCATGCTGGCTCAGCCTCTTGATCGGGACTGTGAGGAGCAGTGCGTGGACGGCGCCTGTGAGCAGCTCGAGTCCATACAGCCCTCCCCAGCTTCAACATGCATCCCGGGCACCACAATCCTGTCAAAACGCAGATCTGAGGTGGTGCCTGAGACCCTGCATTCCTGACAAGCTCCCATGATGCCTGGCTGCTGGCCCTCAGAACACACTCTGAGCAGCAAGGGCTGAGCGCCTGCTACTCAGCAAATATTTGTTTCCTCCCCTTAATCGAAGGCAGACAGTGATTAGAGCTATAATGCACAGAAAAAATACACTGAGGACCTTTCCCGGGGAAAAATGCATGGCTAAATGATTTGGAAGAAATTCTAAAATGAGAAATGTGGTTTAATGTTATACTAGGTTTGCTTGTCTATATTTTCTGTAGTAAACACATATGAATTCTAAAATAGGCCATGGAAAGAGGGGGTGCAAGGGCCGCTGCTTTTAATTATGAGCTCTTTGCTACTATTTAAATTAGAAGTTATGCACTTGTATTACTTTGAAAAAAAAATACAATGTAAGCTTTCTGCATATATGTTCTACTTTGACATCTATTAACTAATACACATGTGGAAAATAGACGAGGAAGTAAAGAGGAAAGGGACGTCATTGAAGTTGGAGGTCAGGTGCCGGCAGTTTGGCTCTGGTGAGGTCTCTCTTCCCGGCCTGCAGTCGGCCACCTCTCACTGTGTCCTCAATGGCAGAGAGTGAGCCAGCTCTCTGGTCTCTCTTCTTATATGGACACAGTCCCATCAGATCAGTGCCCCAACCTTATGACCTCATTTCACCTCCATTACTTCCTTAGAGGCCTGTCTCCAAATACAGTCACATTGGGGTTAGGGTTTCAACATATGGACTTGGCAGGGACACAATCAAGCCCACAGCACCCCAGCATGCTCAGCTCTGTTAAGGTGCACCCCAGCACCTGGGGACACTCTCCTACCACTAGCCAAGTCTCTAAAATGACCTGAGCCACTCATCAGAAATATAACTAATCCTACCCTCTTCCCTGCCCCCTAAGACCCCTCGCAGCTCTGATCAGAGTTGGAAGCATGTCTTTGGTAACATTGCTTTAGTGACCCATTACAGTAAAAGTAATGAAAGGAAACAATAACAGTGAATGTTTATTGAGCCCTCATTAAGTGCATGGCCCTGGGCTAAGTGTGGTTATTTAACTTAATTCCACAGAAACCGTATGAAGCAGGTAGGTGGAAGCATCAAACTCAAACCCGTTTCGCATTAGAGGTCCAAGTCACACACAGCTGAGAGGCGGCAGACCCCAGGTCCACTATCTTGACTCTTTACTCCACGGCTGCAAGGAGGGTTAATTCCAGTTGCTGAGAAGAAAGAAGAGACGCCCGCCTTGCAGCAAGTGAGGGACGGCCTCCTCCTCTGTGGGCTGCCAGCAGCCAGGCGCAGTCGGTCTGCCAGGCTCTGCACAAGGCTGTCCCCACCTGCCTCCCACGCCCCAAGATAAGCTGTTGAGTATTTTTTTGAAACTCCATTTGGGCTGACGGATGTCGCTGGAGAAAGCGGCCTTTGAAACGTTCCAGTTGTAGCCGTACGCACGTCTCTCACCCAGACGGCCACTTGGATATTGGGATGCGGCCCCTGACAGAAGATGGCCTCATTCTGTCAATCCGGCAGCGGAGGGCGGGCCCACAGGCTCCTCTGGCTCCAGTCCTCCCCCCTGCACTCCCAGGGAGGGGTCCTGCACCCGGCTTAGTGACAGCCCTGGTGGCTGCTCTCTGATAATCCCATCGTCTATTTTGGGGCTTAAGGATGGAAACAAGAATAATACCTGCGAGTGCACAGCACTTGCCAATTTATAAAGAACATCCGTTTCCTTATCTGGCCCTCAGAGCAATGCTTGGAAGACGATGCTCCTGCAAGTGCTCCCCATCTACCGTTGAGGAAAACACCCAGACCGGCAAGCAGCTTGTCATGGCCCCCCACGTGGGTGAGGCAGCACTTACACCCACGCCCATCCGACTCCCAGGCCCAGCCATTTGCCTATGGCACGCGCTTGCCTACATCGGACACCCACGAACCATCTTCTAGTTCACAGGGCACATTTGCATGTGAGATAATTAAATCACTGTGGGCTGCCAGAGACACTGCCCCAGACTGGCTAGGAGATGTTTCTTTTCCTCTGGACACACTGAGCTCCTTGCTAGGACTTCGGTTTCACGGTGCTAGTGAGCTGGGCGAGGGCAACTTTTCCCAGTCCGTTCTCTCTCCCAGCCCTTCAATCTCCTTCCCATTACTCACCCAGAATAGACGTTTCTGTCTCACAGTGCGATCCTAAATGTGTAAGTACACAGCCTTCCGTTTGGAAGCGTCGGTAGGAAATAAAGCTGAGCGATCTTGACTAGAATTAGCTCAGTGATTCCTCTCCGTGCGGTGGAATGTTCCCCACAAGAGCGATCTGTGAAGGCGGCGTGACTCCGGGTGGTTAATCACCAGCTTCCCAGTCCGCTCACCACTCCTGGGCACCCCCAGCCTGGCTCCCGGTCTGCTGCCGCACGGGCCCCAGACATCACTTGGGTCTCTCCAGGCCTGTGTGTGTGTGTGTGTGTGTGTGTGTGTGTGTGTGTGTGTGTGTGTGTAGGGGGTGGTGTCTCGAGGAACTGCACAGGGACAGCAAACCTGGGCATTCCCGGTGAGGTGGCATTCAGGTCTGTCGAACAGTGACTGGCAGTCAGACGGGCTGGGCTGGGTCCCAACTCTGCTACTAACTAGCTGTCTAGTCTCTAGTGAGTCCTGTCACCTCTCAAGGTCTCTGTTTCTTTGCCTGTAAAGTGGGGACTGTACTGTCTGCCCCTTTTACAAGGCACTGCCCAGAAAAGCTCAATACATGCTTCAAAATAGCAGGGGCGCCGCTGCCCGTCACCCCCACTCTGATGCTGCACCCTCCCCTCACAGCGACCGACCACAGTGCTCTCAGGACACTGGTTTACCCTTCCATGCAGGGAGCTGGCTGCTTGTCTCCACACGTGACTGTGGCGAGGCCTGGGGGCCTTTGCCTCCCTCTCCAGCTCTCACAGAGCGGCTCTCAACAAGTGTTTGCAGGATGAATGAGCCCACGGACTGGGCCACAGGAGGAAACCCTGCAGGGAGGTCAGGTCTTTGCGCCTGTGCACTGCGTGGCTTTGAGCAGTTACCTCCAGCGCCTGGCCTCACTTCTCCCCTCTGTAAAATGAGCGGCAGCCTGGGCAATTTCTCTGGATTCCAGAAGCACTGGGATGATGGCAGCTACGGAATGTTTTAAAAATGGTAACTAAAATCACACACCACATTTACTGAGGACGCTCTGCCCGCCAGGACTCTTACGGTGCATTTTCCCTGTGCATGCTCATTTAATCTCACAGCAACCCAAGCAGCCCAGCCACTTGCCCAAGGTCACACTTCCCTCGCCCAAGGTCACACTTCCCTTGCCCAAGGTCACACTGTTGGGAGAGTGGTGGGGCTGAGAGCCAACACTGCTCCACATGGCCCCTCCCCACACCAGGCGGGAACCTCCTCTCACAGCCCATCGTTCCAGAGAAGAAAGGGAGAGCTCGGCACGGAAGTCACATTCTCACAGTCATAGTGTTTAAGTGTCAACTTTGTCCTTGGCTAGATGGAAAAACTAATAAGGGTCAGGAAGGAACCGTAAACAGACTTTGCAGAAAACCATTACCCTCCCCACCCCCGGGGCCTGCAGCACCAATAACAAACATAATCAAAGATGAAGGCAGCTGTTCCATCATTTCATTGACCACAGGTCACACCATTGCCCCAGACTGCCCCAGAGGTCCAGTCCCATTCAGCGTCACCCCTGATTCCACACAGCATGGACACAAGTCCCTAAGTCATGATCTGGGAAGACAGTCTTAGGACTGGTCACCACTTCCTGCAACTTCTTCGTGCTATTCCAGACCCTTCTTGTGTGATTAATGGCTCCAACGGGACCTTCTGAGGCTCAACACTCACTCCTCAGCAAGTGCTCAAAATCCCTGGCTCGGAAAGGACTTTGAAGATCTGCAATCCAGACCTTACATGATAATAACACCAAAAACAACAAGAATGAATAAGAGCAGCTGGCATATGGCGCATGCTTAGTACATACCAGGCACTGTGGCGAGCTCTTTGGGACCCTCTCAGGTAATCCTCTAAACGCAATCTGGGTGGTAGGTGCATTTAGGATCCCATTCCACCTTTGGTTGTTCACCTGTGTTTAATGACATATCGAAGCTTTGCTCTTGTCTTGGTTGGCCCTGCAGGCTTCTGGGGTGCTGGGAGGTAGAGACGTTCCCCCGAGTCCGAGACTGGAGGTGGTGGTGGGATTTGAACCTAAGCTCTGTGAGTCTGCCCTCCCAGTGTCAGGTTTACTCAGAGAGGCGGGGAAGAAGCCGTAAATCGTGAGTCGGCAAAACTGATTCTAGCACTATTTGTCTAGCTTCCCGTACTTTCCCTGTGAGATTCGCAGCCGAGGTTGCCCTCCCTGACACTGCAAACAACGGTCATCTAGCCCACACGTGGCCATCTCCAGTGTGGGGTGCCCAGCACGTCCCCAGGAGGCCCCTTCTCGCTGTGTGTGCTCTACCTCGGAGCTGACGTGTGCAAAGCCTCCCCACTGGGCTGCTTTCCCATAGAGCAAATCTCACGCTTCCCCACAATGGCCTGGCTCTGCAGGATTTGTAAGGCAGCAGCCGATGATTAATACCACCTGACCACCTGTCAGGTGGATGTGGGGGTGGGGTAGGGGGATGCAAGCCCTTGTGTGGAAGGGAAGGGGACACAGGGAGGGGAGAGAGGGCTGTGGAACTGGGGAGTGGAGTGTTAGAATGCAAAGGAGAAGCCTGGAATTGCCTGGGAGAGGCAGGCAAGCGTACAGAGCCCTAAGGAAGGAGAGGCAGGTGGTCTGGAGTTAGTGCCTGCTGCCCCTGCTCCTCAGTCTCTTCCCTTCTCCTGGATCGTGCCCATCAGCCATCAGATACCCTGGGTCTTGCATTGTTGAAGAGGCGGCCTTGACAGGGCATCTCACTGGGCATTCGATCACTGCTCCCTGATGAGCCAAATTTCCCAGAAAGATGCTGCCACTCCGCTGCTCCACGGCCTTCCTCCTGCTCACTGGGGGGACATTCGACCGCTTTTGCCAAAAGACTGGGAACTGTCCCTTCCCTTCCTCTTAGCTCGCTCTCTCCTCAGCATTTGTTAATGTACGTGGACACCTCCCTTCTTGAAAAATTCTCTTCTCGCTCTGACACCCCACTGGCCTGCTTTTCTTTGTATCTTCCTGGGAACTCCGGCTCAGGCTCACCTGTCCTCTGCTGGCTTCTCTCTGCTTCACCTGGCCCGGGCCCAGCTGCTCTTCTCTCCTGCTGTCCTTCATTGCCTAGGCTTTAAATAGCCATGCCTCCCGTCCTTATCTCCAGGCCAGACTGCTCCCCCGCTGACCCCCTAACTGTGATATCTCATTAGCATCTCTAAAAGCCCCTTAGAAATAGATTTCATGGTCTTCCCTTCCGAATCCTACTCTTCCTTAAATCCTACCCATTTCAATAAATAAAACCCTTGCTTAAGCCAGAAGTCCAAGAACCATGCTGAAACTCCTCCCCCAACATCTGGAGTACTTCACACCCTTGCTCTCCATCTCCACCGTCACCACCACACCCATCCACAGCGGGAGAGGCCATCCCTCCCCTGGGCTCCCTCGCAGCCTCCTGGCAGGTGTCCCTGCGTCCAGCCTGCCCCCTTCCTACCAGCACCCAGAGCACCTTTTAGAAGCAAGAACCAAGCCGGGGATTCTCCTGCTTTAAGCTGCCCCACAACACTCGGAACACAATCCATATTCGGTAACCCGCTCTGAGCCTGCTTCTGCAGCGCTCCAAACCCAGTGCACCCCCTTGTCCTGAGTGCCCCTATGTTTAATGTCTTGCCCCCTCGCCCTGCTGTCTTTCATCTCCTAGAAGGTGCCACACACTTTCCCAGCTGGGGCTCTTGTCCCGGGCCGTCCCTCTGCCAGACACCCTTTCCCTGGTCTCCACCCAGTTTGCACTTAGATCTCAGCTCCCTGATCCACCTCCTAATATAAATCAGGCCTTCTCTGCTATTCTCCTTAAAAACAGTTATTTTATTTCAAAGAATTCATCACATTTATTTTTGTGTTTCTGTGTTTAGTGTCTGTCCATCTCTGCTCCTAGACTGTCAGGGGCCTGGGGCCTGGGTACTGGTCACTGCACATCCCATCACTACTAGTACCTGCCATGTGGTCAGCCTCACTGAACATCAGCTGACTAACTGAACATCAGCTGACTAACTGAATGAAATCGATCTGTGTAGCTCATGGCACGTGGTAGGTGTTTGACAAATGTCAATTCTCTCCTCCCTTCCCTGCTTGGGTCACTGACGGATTTTGTGAGCAAGCCTTCAGCATCCATTTAGGATAGAACCTGACTCTGTATCACAGAGGCCTAAGGTCAAACCCAGGATCTGCTAGGGGACTTTGGCTCTTTTTGGGAGCCTCAACTCTTACCTACCCTGCCTGGCTCTTATTGGAGGGGGAAAGTGAGGGAGGTTTCATAGAGGGAAGGGGCCCCACCTGGTGTCCAGCCCATGGAAGATGCCCTGTAAATGTGACCTTTCTCCACTGTCTTTAAGCCATCAGAGGGGCTAAGCCTGGCAGAGAAACCATCTGCTGCTGGGGACAGAGGCTCAGAATCTCCATCCACTGCAGCTGTTCTTCGTTTCTCAAATAGTCCAGTTGGGGGCAGTTAGACCACCTTCTCAGCCAGCAAAGACAGCGCTGCCTGGCTCCCTCTGCCTGCCCCAGTGAACTGGCTGGGCCTTCTGGGACTCACAGGAGACCAGTCAGGAGCCCTGGAGGTGGACTGAGCCCTGTCCTCAGGAGAGACCCCTTTTAGGAGCTCTGAGGAACCGGCCTGTCACTTGGAGAGGTGAGGGGAGACAGATCAGTGTCAAAAATAAGACAGAGAGGTGGGTTTCAACTTGACTCACATTAAGAATGTCACTTTAGAGTACAAATGAGAGAAGAGAAATGCTCTTTTATGCGGGAGTTTATTTTTGTCACTTTGTCAGCGAGAAATTGCAGCCCTGAGGGCATTGGAGCTGCACAGAATTACCCAAAACATTAACATGCAAATTGCCTTCTTTAGAGAAGGTAATTTTATTAGTGCAGGAAAACGTTCCTCTCCCTGTACTCACTTCAGGAGCAGGGGGCTGTCTGGGTAGGGGCGAGGGGACCACTGCAAACCGAGTTAGGGAGAGTTCTGAGCTTGGTGAGGATTCTATTACCTCCTCTACTTGGGACCATGTGAGGAACACACTACAGTGCCACCGCTGGTTACCAGGTGCACCGAGTGTAGTGGGCAAGTGACTCGTTCAAGATCACATAGCATCAATGGCAGAAGAAGGGGTAGAGTTGAGGTCGTGCGACCCGTGTTAACCAGGTGAGCAACAGGGAACCCTTAGGGGTCCAGGAAATAGCTACTCGGAGAATAAAGGGCCCAATGTGCCAGGAACCCACAGAGCACGGAAGAGGGCATGACTGACAGGAAGGAGGGAGAGGGGCCTGGAAGCTTCACAAAGGTCTCACATGTGAGCACTGTCCAGGCCATCAAGATAGGGAATGGCATGGCAGGCAGGGCGATGTGCCTGACCAGAGGCATAGATGGCAGCGTGTTGGCCTGGCCAGAGAGGCCTGTGGCTGCTGCACAGGGTGTGTGGGAGGAGAGTGGGGCGCGGCTGGGGGCTGGGGTGGCAGAGGGTGGGCAGGAGGCTGGCCAGGCCAATCTCAAGGCTGAAGAACTCTGATTTTATCCTGCAGGGCCTGTTCAGAACAGAACCACGTTCCTTTGAGACTTCAGGAGGGAGCGGGTGTCCCAGGCCCTGGAGTGCCAAAGCGACAGAAGGTTGTATGAGGCTGCGCTTATATAAGCTTGCTCCTCCCTTCACAGACGCAATTTGTGGGGAAGTGTGGGCAGAGATACCCACCTACTACCGAGAAAAAAGCACCTCAGTCACGTAAGGTCTCATGAACAGTCCAGGTGTGCTCCCTTTCCCAGCAGGCTGCCATCCTGTGCCCTGAGCTGGGCGGCAGCTGCTTCTTATGACTGTGGTGGGGCACAGGGAACTGCTCCCACAGCTCTGGGGACTGCCTTTTAGGGAAGCATTTCAAGTACACATGGAGCTGTTGTGGAGATACTCAAGGGGTATACTCTATCTCAGGGTTTCTCGGCCTCAACCCCTTTCAGATTTGAGGCCAGAGGACTCTATTGTGGGGTTTGCCCTGTACATTACACAATGTTTTGCAGCATCCCTGGCCTCTACTCACTAGATTCTAATAGCAACCTCCTTCCGCAGTTGTGACAACCAAAAATGTCCCATAGGGAAGGGGCAAAATTGCCCCCAGTTGAGAACCACTGATTTATCTAGACCTCAGGGAATACATGGAGGTCAAGGACACCCAGCCATGGAAGTCTCCCAAGTCCTCCAGTGGGATGCTGGGCACTCCAAGGGCATGACCCTACTTTCTCTTCTCTCCATGGGACGAAGGATGAGCAGAGTGTAGTTTTCATCACAAACGTGTATGCTGGCTATCTAAAAAAGAAATGTGTGATTTACTTCTTAGAAAGATCTAGAAACAGAGCAGGGAGGGAAGGTAGAAAGCCAATGAAAAGCAGGTGGTTCTCCCATTAACTCGCCAGGGTCTCAGAGTTCCTCATCTGTGAAGTATGGGCATTGGAATAAATGATCTCTAAGGCCTTTCTGGTTGTAAATACTACAATTTTGTGGCAGTAAGATGAACACACATCAGAGAATGCTACCAGTGAATACTGGAGTTGGCCCCATGAGAGAGATGGTGAACTATGGGCTGGGTAAGGCTCTGTCTTGGCTAAATTGACCATCTACTTGACTAGAGACAGCAACCTGATCAGATAGCTCATGAGGTTCTCACTTCATTCTCAGGTTAAATGACTAAACCCAGATTTCACCAGGGATTCCATGGAAAATCTCTGAAAGCGTTTGTATGATGAACACTTCTGGAATGCTTGTGATTTGTGCAGCTTTTCACAGGCCATTAGAATTTAAAGACAAAGAATTGCGGTTCAGAAACACTTCTAAAGTCACAGTCCAGGAAGAATCTGATTTAATTACAAGGTTATAAAGTGTTTTCTCTCCGCAGTACTCTACCACCACATCAGTAGGGCTCCAATATAACAACAGTGGATTACAACTGAGTGGG
Source organism: Eptesicus fuscus (assembly GCF_027574615.1). Lineage (NCBI taxonomy): Eukaryota > Metazoa > Chordata > Mammalia > Chiroptera > Vespertilionidae > Eptesicus > Eptesicus fuscus. Next base: position 63,733,598 of record NC_072487.1, on the reverse strand, counting down.
CTGCATGACAAAGACTCTATTTAAAAAGGAGTTTTTGGGAAACCCAAAGGCAAGAGGGAGAGAAAATAAACCAAGGAAACAAAAGCCTCTGGCACCCACGGCTGCAGTGAACATTAAGTACAGCCCAGCTTCCAGCCAGGTTAACATAAAGCCTCACATTAAAAGCCTGATTGCCTTAGTTTTGAGTAGGTACCAGATATATCAAGTCCAGCTTTCAACAAAAAGTTACAAGGCCTGCTAAAAGACAAGAATAAGCATGGTCTGAAGAGACAAAGTGAGCATCAGAACTGGACTCACATACGATAAAGATATTAGAATATTATCTAATGGGAAATTCAAAATAAAGATAAATAATGTGTTAAGGACTCTAATGAGGAAAATAGGCAATGTTCAAGAACAGATGGGTAATGTAGGTAAGAGATTAAAACACTAAGGAAGAATCAAAAGCAAATGCTAGAAATAAAAACACCATAAAAGAAATGAAGAATGCCCACAATGGACTTGCCAGTAGACTGGACATGGCCAGAGAAAGAATCAGTCAGGCTGGAAATATGTCAATAGAAACATCACACATTGAACTGCAAAGAGAAAAAAGAATGCAAGAAAGGAGAATGTCCAGGAACAGTGGGACAATGACAAAAGGTGTTATATACTTGTAATGGGAATACCAGAAGGAGAAGAAAGGAGACAGATTATATGAACTAATAATGGCTGAGAAGTTTCCAAAATTAATGACAGACCCAGAAAAGGAATAAATGAAGGCAAAATAGAATCTTTTAATTTTTCTTATTCTTCATTGATCTAATAGGTTACTGTTCAAATTAATAATAGCAACAATGTACTAGGTGATAATATTTTAGGAATAAGTGAAATAAATACTATCAACATTGTGAGGGGCAGGAGGGAACAAATGGGAATAGTTTTATCATAAGACACCTGCACTTTCTATGAAATGACATAGTGTTATTTAAAAATGGATTTATTATAGTTGGAAAAGTGCATTGTAAACGCTAGGACAACTGAATTAAAAAAAGAAATATAATTGATATGTTAAAAAAGAAAAATAATGAAATCATATAAAATGCTCACTTAAAACCAGAGATGGCAGAAAAGAAGGGAAGATTGAAAAAAAAGCAATGAACAAGTGCAACAAGTAGAAAGCAGTTGTAAACATGGTAGCTATTAACCCAACTATATCAATTATTACTTTAAATGTGAATGGTTTAAATATATCAATTAAAAGACAAAAATTATTTTTTAATTGGGGTGGATAAAAAACAAAACAAAGCCGAAACCGGTTTGGCTCAGTGGATAGAGCGTCGGCCCGCGGACTGAAAGGTCCCAGGTTTGATTCCGGTCAAGGGCATGTACCTTGGTTGCGGTAAGAGATTAAAACACTAAGGAAGAATCAAAAGCACACACCAGTAGGGGGTGTGCAGGAGGCAGCTGATCGATGTTTCTCTCTCATTGATGTTTCTAACTCTCTATCCCTCTCCCTTCCTCTCTGTAGAAAATCAATAAAATATATTAAAAAAAAAAACACAAAAACAAAACAAAACTCAACTACATGTTGCTTATAAGAAACCTACCTTAAACACAGACATAGATTAAAAAGTAAAGAGATGGAGAAAGACAGATCATGCTAACATCAGCCAAAAAGCAAGTTGGAGTCACTTTTTCATTTCAGATAAAGCAGACTGCAAAACAAGGAAAATTATCTGGGATAAAGATGGGCATTACATAATAATCGAGGGTCAAAATACATATAAAATTGATAGAACTGCACAGAAAATAGACAAATCCACTCTCATAGTTAGAGATTTCAACACCCCTCCATCAGTAATTGACAGATCCAGCAGGCAGAAAATCGGTAAGGAGATAGCTGAAATGAATGGCACCATCAATCAACTGGATCTAATTGACATTTCTAAAACACTTCATCCAACTAGAGCAGAATACATATGGAACATTCACAAGACACTACATTCTGGGCCATAAAACACACCTTAACAAATTTAATAGAATAAAAATCTCAGTTTGTTCTCCTACCACAATGCAATTAAACTAGAGCTCAACAACAGAAAGTGAACGGGAAAGTCCCAAAGTATTTGGAGATTAAGTAGTATATGTCTAAACAACATATGGGTCAAAAATAAGTCTCAAGATAAATCTTAAAATATTTTGAACTAAATAAATATAAAAATAGAACTTACTGAATTTTGTGGGATGCAGTGAAAGCAGTGCTTAGAGGGAAATTTATAGCATTGAATGCATATATTAGACAAGATAAAATATCTAAAATCAATCATCTGAACTTCCACCTTAGGAAACTAGAAAAAGAAGAGCAAATTAAATCCAAAGTAGGCAGAAGAAAAGAAATAATAAAAATTAGAGTATAAATCAATGACGTTAAAAACAGGAACTCAATAGAGAAAATGAATTAACAGAAAAGGTGGGTCTCTGAAAAGATCAATAATTAATGTGTTAAGGACTAATTAGTCAGGCAACCCAAGAAATAAAAAAAGAAGATTTACTAGACTATTAATTAGTAATTTAAAATTACTAACATCAGAAATAAAAGAGATAATCACTCCTGATCCCGTGAACATTAAAAAGATAATAAAGGAATATTATGAATAACTCTATGCCCACAAATTTGGTAACTTAAGATTAAATGGTCCAATTTTTTGAGAGATACAATTTACTAAAACTCACACAAGGAGAAACAGATAATCTGAATAGGCTTATGTATCCATTAAAGAAATTGAATGAACAATTAATAACTTTCCAAAAAAGAAAGCACTAAGCCCTGATGGCTTCACTGATAAATTCTACCCAATATTTAAGAAAGAAACAGTACAAATTCTCTGCAATCTCTTCCAGAGTACAGAAGCAGAGGGGAACACATTCTAATTCATTTCATAAGGCCAGCATACGCTAATATCAGAACCAAATAATGGCATTTCCAGAAAGGAAAACTATAGATCAATATCTCTTATAAACACAAAGCCAAAATCCTCAACAAAATGTTAGCAAATTGAACCAAACAATGTATAAAAATAATTCTACACCATGCCGAGGCTGGTTTGGCTCAGTGGATAGAGCGTCGGCCTGCGGACTGAAGGGTCCCGGGTTCGATTCCGGTCAGGGGCATGTACCTTGGTTGCGGGCACATCCCCAGTAGGGGGCGTGCAGGAGGCAGCTGGTCGATGTTTCTCTCTCATCGATGTTTCTAGCTTTCTATCCCTCTCTCTTCCTCACTGTAATAAATCAATAAAATATATAAAAAAATAATAATAATTCTACACCATAAGCAGGGGGGTTTGTTCTAGGCATGCAAGGCTGCCTGAACATTCAAAAGTCAAATGATGTAATCTTTCACAACAACAGGCTGAAGAAGAAAAATCATAGGACCACATTGATGGATGCAAGAAAAGCGTTTGACAAAATTCAACACCCAATCATGATTTTAAAGCAGGAACCAACCAACCAAACAACAAAAATACCTCTCAGCAAACTAGGAATGGGGGAACTCCTCCACTTGATAGAGAATATCTATAACACACTATACACACTTGTTAGATTGGCCAAATCAAAAAACCTGATAATACCATGTGCTGACAGGATGTGAAGCAACAGGAACTCGCAATGATTCCTGTGGGAATATGAAATGATAAGGCCACTTTGAAGACTGGCAATTTCTTAAAAAGCTAACCATAGTTTTAACATACAATCCAGCAATCATGTTTCTAGGTATTTGCCCGCATTTGTTTAAAATTTATGTTCACCCAAATCCTGCAAATGAGATGTTTATAGTAGCTTTTTTCATAATCGCCAAAAATCAGAAGCAACCAAGATGTCCTTCAGTAGGTGAATGGATTAAAAAACTGTAGTGCATCCATCCCATGGACTATGGTTCAGAGACACCAAACAGAGCTCTGCCCAACGCTTAGGGATGCCCCAATCACCGAATTGGGCTCTTGGGCCTGGGGACATTTTTGGATTGACATGGTCCTTCCACTGTCAGGAGCTTGTGACTATTGTCACTTCGCAGACAGCATAGGACGGATCTCAGGACCCAGTGCCAGCTCTGCCCCCAAGCACCTCTTTACCCCTCTGAGCCTTGGTTTCCTCCTCCCTAAATGGAGTCCTGCGGGTAAGACTGAGCCCACGGGAGTATGAGCAAATGGACTGGAAAACTGTTTTGTAATCTGTAAACCATACGCACATGCCAGGAACAACTATGGTGGTTAAAACAAAGAGAAAAAGAGCTCCCGTTTACTTCCTTACTTACTAAATCCTTACAGCAAGGCAAGGTGGATGTCACCCGTTCTACTTTAAGAGAAACTGCAGCTGCTAGAGCTGAAGTGCCCCCTCTTGGGGCTCCCAGAGGGAGATGCGGGGTATTGAACAGCCTGTCTGCCTCTGTTGCTCATGCTTTTCCCACAACACTCCATACTGCCGCCGCTATTCCGCAAGATCTGGAAAGGGTAAGCAGCAAGTCTGAGAAAAGGGGACTGCTGCATAAAAAACCATTCCTGTTTTCTTCTTCTCTTTTTAGGGTCCTGAGACCAGACAGTGGGCGGGGCTCCTGGTCCCTGCATCCGGGAGGTGAGGAGAGGATGATGAAGAGCAGGCGCTGGCCTGTCGAAGGGGCTGTGGTGTGAACACTGGGCTCCTGGAGGTCCTCACTAAGGGAAAGCGGAATTACAGAAAGCGCGGCCTGCCGCTAACGGCTGAGAAGTGTCTGTGCGAGGGAGAGGGAGCTGGCGTTTCTCTTGGCTCACTTGCTTTTATTAAAATAATTCTGACACTGACTATTTGGTAAGCGTGTAGGGCGCACATCCAGAGAGGCCCATCTGACTCCAAGATGATTTCAAGGCTGAAGAATGTCACTTGTGCCAGACACTTCGTGTGAGGCGCTGCGTGCAACCTGCCTAGTTTATCCATGGTCCCCGAATTTCAGAGGGAGGGGGGCGTCCATGTATGTGCATAAGCGAGGCTGTGCTAAACATTCCAAGTAAAAATACTTTCAAATATTTCAGTACCTAGTTAACCAAATACATTTCAGTGGGGCTCATTCCAGCTAATGAAAATATAGGAGGCAGGTGATCTGAAGTCCACTGAGGAAATTTGGGGAGAAACAGTAACACGACTCAGGCACCCACAGGATCAGCTCATTGTCGGGGTCTAATGCCTCCTCCACTGGACTTGGGTTTGCTGCACACCCACTGTGCCAGGCAGAGCGCCAGGCCTGAGGGGGCAATCGTTCTTATTCATGGAGGTTAGTCCAGCTTAAGGGGCAGGTACCACACTCTCATTTCAGTGTTGAATTAGCACCGTGATCTGTGTGGTCAAGGAGCAGGGCTGGATGCTGTTGGAGCCATGGGAAGGGGGACCAGCCCAGCTGGAGGGCTGAGGAAGGCTCCTGGAGGCGACAGTGTGTGCAAGGGGCGGGGTTTCCTGCACAGCCGAGTGCCTGCAGTGGAGGACCTCCAAGGTGGCCGGCCACCTGGCGGGAGCAAGCGTGTGTGGGGCTACTGATGGCCCGTGAGTGGGAAGGGGTCCAGTCTGCCAGGCCCCCACTCACTGAGCTGGAGTCATGAGACCAGTGACTGCAGGCAGCTGGTGGTCGGCTCTGAATTGAGAGGTGATGTAGAAGAGGGCTGGTGGCCAACACGGTCATCCCAGGGCAGTCAGCAAGTGCCCACCAGTGTGAGAGCGGACATACGGAGGAATGGTAAAGACTGGTCTTCCGAGACCACGGCAGGACCAAAGAGAGACTGGTCCTGGCTGTTCAGGCCTGCAGCCCTGAGGCCTCCTCGCTGCGTGTCCTGCTGCATATACCAGCCTTCCCGGCCCTCTCAGTCCCCACCGCCCCCACTTGCCTGAGCTGGACCCAGGGGTTCCTGTCCTCAGCCACACACAGTAGGTCAAAGGGGCAGCCTGGCACTAGGCTGTTACAGCAACAGTCCAGGCCAAGGCGGGAGGGCAGTCTTGGAGAGAGAGGTGAGGCGGGCCCAGCACTCTGTCGGGCACCAAGGGATGTCTGTTGCCACCTGTTCCATCCCTCTCCCAGGCTGTGAGCATCTCAAGGCAGGCACTTCTTCCTGTTTGCTCCCAACACCTGCAGGCGCCTGGCATGAGTAAGTGTCCAGGATGCATTTCCTCAGAGGGGTGCAGTGAGAGTAACAGGATAACAACAGTAGCAGCCCCCGCTTACTGAGCGTTCCCTGCGGCAGACCCTGCTCTGAGTGCTTCCCGCGCCTTGTCTCGCTTCATCCATGTCAATGATTTCATGATCAGCTCCACTTCACAGAGGGCGAGCAAGGCTCAGAGGAAGGTACACAACTTGCAGAGGCTACATAGGGAGCAAGTCATGGAGCCCAGGTTCGAAGGCAGGCATGGCGGCTCCCAGAGCCCCGGGCTTTGGTTATATTGCCAGTCAAACCGAGGCAGCCCCAGGAGGGAGGGCACGGAGCTCAGGCGTTCTTTAAGCAGTGGAGGAAATATTTCTTATTCGGTCAAAGCGTCTATCAGACATTAAGCCATTTCACTCTTAGATTTCTCTCCGTGAACAAGGGATGTGTATATGTGCTCATGTGTGCTGTGCATGCATACAGGTGTCCCTCACTCATGTTCACATGGGTGGTGGTGGTGGGGGGACTCTCCAGTCTACTTTTTCTTGCTTTGCAATCTTGTTCCCTTGGTTACTTGGAGGGACCTTTAGCTTGTATCTTAAAACAGCAAAACATCTGGCTACAAAGTGAACACAGTTGTTAGGGGGCAGAAGCCCCAAGACATTGGTCCTGTGTCAGATGCCCAGGTGCTGGGCTCACATGTCCCCTTTGCAAGTGAGATGTTTGTCTCTCAACCAGAACACCGCCGACCCCTCCTTTCATTGCCCGATCTGAATGCTGTCCTCGTCTCTCAACAGAGAAGTGAGAGGCCACTCTGGGAAGAGTTGAGAGCAGAGTCTCAATGATGAGGAGCAGCTCGTGAGCACAATTTACATGAAGTAACTTCAACTTCACTGACAGACTCATTTCTTCATTTGATGCTGTGCAACCAGAGGCTCCCACACCCCAGTTGTGCTGATAATGCCCTCAGTTGGATTCCTGTGTTTTGCTAGAAATGCTAAAATTGGAAGTTGAAATCTTTAATTTTTTAAAATGACAATTACACTGGCCTGTTGGGGAATGTGAGGTTGCGTATTACTAAATTCCATCAACTCCTGAACAGTCACTGACAGTCTTACAGGCAG